>NC_134296.1:6436085-6742566 GCF_949628215.1 Phalacrocorax aristotelis
ACCTGAACTGGTGCTCCTCTGCTGTTTGAAAAAGCAAATAGGTAGCTCTGCTGCTAGAACGTTTAGTGTGTGGATCCACTTCAGTCTTTTCTCCTGCACCAGCAGGGATTGGTGTCCCTATGTTAAAGACTTGCAAAATCAACTGTAAAATATTACATGAATAAGTAGTAGTGTTCTTCTGTTTTTAATGAGACATATAGGGCCTTTTGAACTTTATCTTCTGAACAACTGGTTATTAGGTATGCTTTTTCGTGGAGGGGTGGCAGGAGATTTAAATGCCTCTTCATGCATTTCCTCTTGCAGTGGTGTCTTAGTTTCTTGAAAAAGGCCTGTTTTGGTGGAGAAGTAGTTTGTAACATGCAAAATACTGCAAATTCAGAGCAAGTTAGGTGGTACACGTAGAGCATTATGATAAGCATCTCATCAACACTGACTTGCCTTTCAACAAAATCTGTTGGAATTTATCTGGGGTACGCGATGCAAAGGAAGGGATGCTAGAAATAAAGCAAACCAGAGGAAATAGTCCTGCGGTTCGTACTTGTAATGAAGTACACACAGCACTACTTTGGAGAACCCTGAAACTAGCTTATATCCAGTGAGCATTCAGCCGTAGTATCTTCCACACAGGCAGTACAGTATCATTACAAGGGCCAGAGTGGCTGTCTACCTGCATGCTGCTAAGGAGTTCAGTGCTTTTGAGCAACTGCTTTCATCCATGCCTTGGATAATCTACAATCTGGATGGCCCAAATAAGTTAATAGTATTAGGGCAGCACTTTCTGCCTTCGTCTCTGGAGAGACTTCTGAGGGCGTAGGAAGGAAGAGGGCAGGATCTAAAGCAAGACCATAAAAAATAAAGAATGTTATATTCCTGAAAGTTTTACAAGATGAAAAGTGTTATTGCACCCAGTGCTTTCCTTAAGCTTCCTTGCTGTCAACATCTGACTATTAAACCTCTTTCTTGTCTGAAAACCCTGATCTAATCTGCTTTTATCAAGGCCTAGATCTCTCTATTTAGTTTGCTGGGTTCCTGATGTAGCTAAGCCTTTGTGAACTGTTGTGCTTCCAATACTTCATACTTGCTGAGTTGTCATCTTCAGATTGCAGCAAAAATCTTTTCTTGCCCTCTTTCTTGTGTGTTTAATCTGTCAGTTTTATAGGACGTTCAATTAGACTTTTTTCCCCTTCTGCTGTTCAGCTCGTATGCAGTTGATGAGAGCTGCAAGCAAGCATGTATTTTAAAAACTAATGTAGCAGCTGAGATGGAAGAAACTGCACAAATAAATTAATTGAATCTGAAAAAGGTATCCACTTTCCACTTAATTTAGACTCTTGCAATGAAGCTTAAGTGTTCTTTTTTTATTAAGGTTTACTTAGAATTTCAGGAGTGTAGAATCTGGCTAGCTGTGAACCTCAGTTTCCTATAGGAAAGACTATAATAACCATTTCTTCATTTGGGGAGAGCAGGCTATATTCCATAAAGAATTATCATTCCGTGTCGTAAATGATAGCTTCCATGGTTGCATATCACATACCTTGGGTTTGGGTTGTCTTTAAAGAACAAGTAACGTATTTTTCGGTAAGATAGAAACCATATACATACTCAGTAGAATGCTGCATCTGTTTCAGTAGCGTGAAATGGATTTCAGGGGCGTGTTACTTTCGTTAGCTAATAGTATAATAGTATAATTCCCTAATAATTAGAAGGCTGTTGGAGTTGGAAACCACCTTTGCTGCATTACACCAACACTAGTATTACAAAGGTAGTGTGCATCCCTGGAGAGAAAACCAGATAATGTGTGCCTCAGAATTGCTGATTCATCTGCGTTTTCAGCTTTCTACAACAAAAATTAAATAAATGAAGGTGCAAACAAGGTCATCTTTTTAAACCTTTTTATGGAAAGACTTCTTTTTCAGATTCTGAGTTCTCTAGCCCTTGAAAGGGTCAGAATACAGTTGCTTGTTTGGAACAGATTTCCCCTCCTATAATTTAAACTAGTGCTTAGTCCAGTAGTCAGATGCATGTGATGATAGTTAACAATTGCTCCTGCACTTGTGTCATGTCAAATTAGCTCTTTCAAAAACCTGACTCTTCAAATCTTGTTACAACAGGACAGATTTAAGATAGGATGGCTTAGTTTGACTCTTCCTTGTCAGTATTTGTCATTACTACCTTAACGGTTAGAGTTTACACTACAAATACTTTTGTAGACTACTGTCTTCATTGGTGTTGCTTTTCTGCATTTTGCAGATTCCAAGAAGGTAACGATCAAAACATTGTCTCTTATTCTAATGTAACACAAAGGTCTCTTCAAATGCAGAGTCTTGATTTCATTTACTTTTAAAGAACAAGTGACTTAGTACTTTTTGATAAGTTTGAGATGGCATATATGAAAATTAATCTTGGAGTTTCCTCCAAAATAATGTGTGGTTTAAGGAATATCATCTCTACCTCTGAATAAAGATGTTTCTAATTGAGATAGGATTAGTTTTCTGGGTTAGTTGGACTAATATTTGGAGAGAGGGAAAAAAGGAATCACAAGTTCTTATGTCCAGTTTTGCCTTTCACACATGATAATGATAAGAGAAATTCATGGTCTGGTATGTGTAGGTGCTATTAACCCCTGAGTTAATCTTACAGTATCTAGAACTCTGTAGAGACCCAGAGTAATAGTGCAGAGGTTTGGTCTGGCTTTTTTTTTTCTGTAAAGCAAAATGACTTGTTCAAGAACTTGAAAATGCATATATATGGATATAATTATAAATTTTAATCCGTGTATGTTTAAGTATTTTAAATTTGCTGAGCAGACTACAAAATCAAAATTCTTACAAACTAATATTCAGGTTATAAATATGGTATGTTGTTTAGTACGTATTTTAAAATAAATTATAAGGGATGCTCCTGATGTAGACTCCAGAGGAGTTGGGAATCCTGTAGCTGTTTTCGGGTTTTGATAATACTTGGGCACGGTCTGTTCATCACTTGAAATGATCCATTTGGATCAAATGCTCTTGCACCCTGTGGGTCACTCTTAGAAGTCTAGTGGATGAAGCGAAGCAAAAATCTCCTCAGTCTAGCAGTTGCTTAGTAAGAAGAGGACAAATAATTACTTAGTTTCATGACTTTACCTGTTGATTTAATGGTAAAACTAAGGATGTGCTTTCAGAATAAATGTAAAAACTATTTAAATGTAAAATCTCTGATTTGACTTGTTTTTTTGTTTGTAGGAAACGTGACAGCACTCCATGTACTGCCGAATATAAGATCTGTAAAGCATGAATGACATTTTTGGGGGTGGGAGGGAATTTGCAGTTGAACATACCTATCAGAAATGGAAAATGATTGCACTTGCATTGAGTTTCTGTAGATTAATATCTTGTACTATGTTTTATATTACTGGTTAACTATAGTATGAGATCACTGATAGGGTAAAAAGAATATATATATATATATGCTTTTCCTTATGGGCCACTCATTGTCTTTTCTGTGCGTGTGAAATGGTCTTAAAGGCACATACCTGTAGCGTGCAAGAGTGTCAGTGTCGGCGGGAGTACTGGACGTATCACTGTCGTAGTACCAGCTGCTGCCGCCTGCTGCCTTCAGTGCTACCTGTTTTCTTACAGAAGACTATCCAGTATTAGCTCTGCTCACTAAAATCCAAATGTGCTTCTCGTGCATTTTTGTGGTTGAGGCGGTATAAATGATTATGTTGTCTCTTGTATTCTGAAATGTTTTATTATTGATTTCCTTAAGAGATTGGTGCCTTTTAAGGCTATGTCTTTTTTAAACTATCAGAGTTTAGATCTTCCATACGCTACCTCTTTGTTTGCCAAGGCTGGTTTCTGTATATATCTAATTAATTAAAAAGTGCCTTTAAATAAGATTTTTATAGCTTTTCTGTTGCTTTTAAGAAGGAAAAAAGCCATATATTTCTGGCTCTTTGGTATGGTCCCAGAAAGACTGCAGTGGATTTGTTGGAATGGAAAACGGCAGGTTTCTATAGCAAAGGTATCCCCTGCCTTTGAATTTGTTGGCCTGTTGACAGAAGTTACCTAATTAAAGGAACTGCTGAGAAATCGAGGGTAGCCGTCTCCATCAGGAGCATGGTATAAGTTCCTTAGGCCACTTGATTTTTCTTGAGCCTTGATGTCAGTTTCAGAGATAATCTGGTTGCTTTTCAGGATAGAAAGTGTGCTATAAAGATCTGGCTTCCTTGCTTTTTCTACTTGAAATCATATATTCCACATAGAGCATTTCAAATCTCTGTATACAGACTACGATGCTAAATCTAGCTCTGTAACGCTAGATGTAGCATCAGCTCTCTGTTGAGAAACAGAAGTCTTTCCCTGTCTGACTCCCTTCTCTTCTCATGTGAAAGGAAGATCAAACCAGCTTAGCTGGGGGGATGAAGGAATGGGTGTGCTGGCAGAGGCAGTAGATGCGGTCTCTCTTTAGATAGCTGCACGTTTCATGAAGTGTTTCAGTCAAGACTGTCTCCAGGAGCTCCCGTCGCAGCACTTGCCACCAGTTGACTCGGATGTGCATTGGTAGCTGTTACTTTAAATGCATACTTGCTATTTCTAATTTCCTTATTAAAACTAAAAGCTTAATTAGGACAGGTTTTGGCTTTGTGAATCTGAGTTTGCTGTCAACATATAGGCAGCTTACACGAACCAATTTTCCCAGAAAAACCAAATCGCCTCACTTCAGGTGGCTGAGGCAGCATTTAACTAGTCTTGCTTGTCGCTGGTAGATAGGCACTGCTCCATGGTCGTGAACAGGTTGCTTGAATAACACAGAACTATTTAGGGCTTTATAGGGCTTTTTGGGACAATCACAGCAGTTGTACTGTCAGAGTTCGTAATAGTCTCTGGTTATTGAAAAGGGGTTTTGGCTACACAGAACTACTTGCTGTTCATTGCCTAGCTGATACCTAGTTGGATAATTGTTTGTAAATGCTATGATACTGTACTGGGAGTAGAGTGTGTTGGTCACTAGCTAGCTTGATTATGGCTTCTTCAATGTTTTAAACTATTCTGAAATGCACTAAATGCTGAAGTGAAATAACTGTAAAAAAAAATGGCCTCATATTTACACTTTTTTCCAGATGTAAAGATTAGTGATGACTTGTAATATTACAAATAAAAATGTTAAATTATTTAGCAGTAAGTGTTTGTCTTTCATTCGTCATGGGGTAAGCAGCTATTTTCCAATTATTCTGAAGATGATTTTTCATGTACCAAACTTGCATTAGGTGGTAACTGTCGAGATTGAAGTTTGTGGTTTGTGCACAGAATTACTTAATGGTCGGGTAGAGAATATGTTTTAATTTGCTGAGCAGTCTCAGAGCCTTTTGGTTTTCTTTTGGAAGTGCAGAGAATTTCCCAGAACCTCCAAAACCTTACAGTGTTCACTTCTGAAAAACCTAGTTAAAAACTTGATGGAGAAAAGGCAGATTATTATCATGGGGCTGTTCTGCTGTAACACCAAGTCCAGAGCAGAGTCCAGAGAGTGTTCTGGCACTTTTGTCCAGTGTGTGACAGATGTAATCCTTAGGGGATATAGCTTAGCCGTTTTTAAGTAAAATGTTAACTAGAATGTGATTATTTTTAATTGTATGAGGTTCACACTCAAAATGTACCTGACTTTCTTTGCAAAGAAATGTGTGGGGTTGGCTGCCTTATAGAGTGAAGCCTTTCAGAGGAGGGTGGAGTCGAAAAATAATGAATATGCCATACTCTTTTAAATTCGTGGTTGCAATACTCAAAATCAGTTGGCGTGGACCGCAAATGAGGACAGTACGTAGACTACACATCTTCACAGTCCACGAAGGTTTGGGATTGCAGTCAGCATTGATGGGATAGGCAGCTACTAGGCAATTTGACTTAAACGCTACAAATTAACTTGTCCTAATTGTCACGAATTCTGCACCATTTTTCTAGAACTCAGTCCCACGTGAATTATTTCGTTTTAGAATCTGGAGCTGATAATTAAGAGATGTGAACACATGAACTTTGTGCTGAGAGAAAGGCTGCATGTAATAAAAATGCATTGTTGCCATCTACTGGTAAAACAAGCTATTGTCTCGCAGTGGGAGTAGCAAAACCTAGGTCCAGTATTACCGGGTTTAATGTTCAGTAGCGTGAAGTGTTAGTGGTGGGTAGGCTTCTCGGTGGTACACTTAAAATGAGTGTAAATGCTCACTTTTGAGCGTGGTTCAGATGGGGTGGTGAAAATGGAGCTGGGGACTGAAATGAAGAGACTTGCAGTAATTAGATATTGTCCAGCAGGGAAACATGTAATCTGTCTACCTGAGACAGAGCCCAATACCAAGTAGCACACAATTTTATTTAAAAGGAAAAAAAATATCTGAGTAAATAACAGGTTAAGGCAAACAAATAGCACATGGAGTATAAGTGGCCGGAAGGTTAGGTGGCTGTGCTCTCACACATGGGCCCTGGCTTGCTTGAGCTGAAGAATCTTTAGTTAGGTGTTTGAAGAGATGCTTCGCTCTCTCTGTAAGCATCCCTCCTAGTTGAACGTGATGCTGACTGTCCTCCTTTTGTGCAGGATGTTCAGCCTGTAGGTGTAACTTCAGGTCGGAGAACAGAAGAGCATACCATACGTGTTTGTGAAGCAAGATCATGCTTTGATGGTGTTTATTTATAAGGACTTTGGGGGGCGGGGGAATGAAGTTTTCCTTTACTGTTGCTTTTCCCCCTACATCATAACCGATTTCAAATGGTGCTAGACAAAAACTGAGACTCTGAACACCAAGAGAAATCGGTCAGCCTGTGTAAGAGACATTTTCCTGGCTCAGAGAAGAATCCTCTTGTAGATGACAGCTAGGCACTCTTTAAAGACGACTATTCAGTGGTCTGATCAAATGCTTCATCCACACAGCCATCGCCTTTTCTGTGTATAACATGTTTGACAACAGCGAGGTCAAGCAAAAATAGTTTAGCTTCATTTTAGTGGTTTGGATGCAAGGGTATAGAAGTCGTTGGAAACATTACTAGAAGTTACCAGCAATAAACTTAAGAAATAATTCTAGAAAAAGGAGCGGATTCTGTGTGCCCCAGCGTGACATCATCACAATTGCTGAAGGCACTTTTGTGTTTAACTGCTGAGATCAAATTGTTAGAGGGAATTTCTGTGTTTGCAGAGCAAGTCTCTGGGAGCTATGGAGTGATAATTCTGTGGCGCTAGAGTCCCCGAGCACAGAGCGGAAACACGTTTGCTCTAAGTTAGTAAATTAAACGTTAGGGTTCTAGTGGTTGTATAAGAAAGGAAATGTACTCTGCCTGTCAAGATGCAAGAAGTACTATGTTGGTTTTCATGCAGCTTTCGGATCACTTTACTCTGGACAACTTTAACTCAATATCCATTGTTTATTAAGTAGAAATACATTTGAAGGAAGCTGTTCCTGTTGTGGCCCTAGCTTGAGAGGGTGTATACAGTGGTTGCATAAGTGTCTAGAAATCAGATGATGTTACAAAGTGGATGGCTGGCAAAAAATAACCATTGGAAAAAGCGCTGTTTTAAGGAGTAGAGGCCGTCGCTCAAGTTAGCTGCTTGATCTCCTCCCACGCTGTAATTCTTGCTCCTAGAACACTGATTTCAAATGGTGCTAGATACAAAGTGGGAAAATCTAAGCCACCATGTGAAACCAGCTTCCAGAGGAAGACACATCTTGTGCATGGCTGCAGGCTGAGAGGGAAAATCCTTCATCTCCACCGTACCTAGAGAAAAATTCATTTATTTAATTTTATTAGAAAGTAAGACAGTGAACTGTGGGATAGTTATTTTATTGACACTTTTGTTTTGGCATCTTGTGAATAACTGAGGCTGATGCAGGAGAAATTAAATAATGTGACAAAGAAACCACCACTCTGGCAATGACTGTGATTTCCTTTCATAGCCAGGTGCAATATACCAAACCTCTTACCAGCAAGTAGTGAAAAAGGTCTGACTTCTTTGCAGCGCAGAGTGCGCTGCTGATGGGGGGAGTTTGCATTGTACAGGAACACTTTTTTCATGCCTTTGCAGAGAGAACCAGGCTATAAACCTCATTCTGTCCAAGGCGGAGAGTGTTCTGCCTTGCTGCCACTTACTGACCTCAGCATCAGCACAGAGGACAGATCAGGTGCTTTTTGTGACGGGGGAAATGAAATGTGACTATCGTGATGGAACTTCCTTTGTCAGCTGTATCCCAGGGCCTGCAAGCTCTTCATAAGCAAGGAGTTGCGGAGTTTTGTAAGACAAGTTTTAAATTCTGTAGGGACAATGAAAATAAATTGCATGGAAACTACTCTGAGTGTGGGTCAGAACGAAACCTAAAAAGGGAGCGTTTGCAAATCTAACTGTAAATGGTTCAACGAAAGTTGTCAAGGAAGTAGGAGAGTGTGAAAATGAGTGGCTGACGGTTACTGGAAATGGAATAGGCCTGAGCCGTGCTGTAGCACAGCACAGCCGTGGTAGTTAACCTGCAGCGTACGTGTCTCGGTACAGCAGGAATAGATGGGGCGTCCTGAAGCCTGTGAACGACTACACACATGTGTAATTCAGGAACTGTCAAACTGGCCACTGTGGCCAGCCTGTGCCGACACAGAAGCTGATGTACAATGGAATAAAGTGCGGCAGAAGTGGAGTTGGGAGTTTCACGTATTGATGCCCGGGGTTTTTGGCAACTCTTTGCATTAGTTTTGTAACCAGATCCAAGAATCTGCTTCAGTGCCTACATCCTAATGCACACCCACAGGCAGCAGAGGAAAAACTCAGAGAAAAGAGCACGTCCTTCCAAGAAAGGGGAGTGGAGGAAGGGGAAAGAACTGTACTAGATTGCTGTATCTGGATATTTACTGTAGTTTCTAAATCCATTAACTGGGGCAACAGGGTGAAAGACAAGTGGAAAGCAGGTTCCCTCCCCAGCGTCTGTCTTGCTGGCACAGTTATTTATGAGGCACCCTGTATTATCGGCATGAAGATTTACTACTGAAAAGCTGGACCGAGAGTTACTGCTGACTGGAGGTCAGCTGCAGCTCAGATGAAGTACCACTGCAGCACCTTTCAGAAACAGGCTCAAAGTGAGGGTCGCTTTGGTGTTTTTCTTGTCTCGGTAGGAAGCATGTGCCTTAACAGTAAAAAGAAGTCTTTATTAGGGTTTTCAAAAACGGTGGAAATGTCACTTACATTTGTGCTGCTGAAAATGAGAGCTTCTGTAGAGGTAGGAGACTTCCAGGGTCTGAGCACCTATGCATACCTTCCCCTCCCCTCTCCAAAGCTCCCTAAGCCTTCCACAATATCATGCAGCAGTTGAAGACCAATGACTCCTTCATTATTTGTAGTTTGATAAAACCAGGTTTCACTTCAGCATAATTAAGATGCTGCTGCCCCTCGTCCAGGCTACCTGAAGATTGTTCTATTGCCTTAACAAGCTCCCCTTCCCTCCAAGCAGCCAGAAGGTGTCAGCCCTTTCTGCCAAACTGTAGGTACACCTTTTATGAAGGATATGTCTGTGACGGTGTATGCTGATCTTTCCAAACCTAACAGCATGCTTGGGCAGGCAGCATGCAGAGGGGAGGAGGAAAAAAGGGAGCCGTTCACGATGCTGTGATACACAGCCCTCAACTACTAATATCCACACGTGCAGACAAATAAACCAGTGCTTGTCTCAAGCATTTGCTGGGTGTGCGTTGAATGTGTGCGTATGGACACACATGTAGACACACGTGTGGAGACAAGCAAGTACTATCAGCTATAGCTGGCTTTGTCAAAGTGTTCTGGAGGCTTCAGTAAATAATAGCAGGGAAAGTACAACATTATCATTCTGGTTTTCTCCTTTTTCAGATGTGTTTTAGTAGCAGTACAGTTCTGTGGCTTCTTTCAGAGGAACATCTCAAACCCTTTCACGGGCTTCATGCTGATTTATACTTTCTACATGAGACAGAGGCAAAAAGGGAAGAAATCCCTGCCTCCCCCATGAAAGGGAACTTCCTCCCTAGCTGAAGACCTTTAATCTAGTCTGCAGGAACAAGGCAAACCTGGATGTCACAGACCTGACTTTTCGCAACCTCCAGCTCATAAATTAAGGCCCTTCTGGGGCTTCCACAGTAAGCAAAACAGATCTGTGCATGACCCCGTGTGCGTGGTAATTTTTTTTCCCTCCATTTTCAAATCATGGAGTGAAACTCATGGTTCGTCACACTCGGGTCTCCCCTGGAGAAAACATGGAGAAAATCTGAGCTTGATGCATCATCCCCACAGTGAAGGAATGAGTCAGACCAGCGCCAGGTGCAGGACAGAGGGGTGTGACAGTACAAGTGGTGACCTGTACGGGGAATTGAAATGAGTGAACTTCTAAGGTTTCAAAAAAGCTTCTTCAGCCCGGCGGAGCGTGAAACTGCATCTGTTTGTTGTGCGGTTCTGTTACTGTGTGGTGTTGTGTGGGTCAGGTACGGACAAATGTGCCCTAACTTGCAGCCTGAGCCAGTCGTCAGTGTGTAACGCTCTGTGTCAGCAGTAGCACTGACCTAGGCTGCGTGAGGGTAGGGTAGGTGCTGCATTGCTTAGTGGAGTTGATGCTTGTGACTACAAGATGGCTCTAGAGAGGCTACTGCTATTATGGGCAGCAAAACCATGTACCTCCCTCATGAGCTTAAAGCACAACGGAGATTTTTTTTTTTTTCCCCTTGATTAGGACCAGAATAAAACCTCCAGATCACATTCCTGAGTGAACACGGTCGATTCCATTAGTCCTACTGCTGTGGCCTCACAATGGCAGTAGAAATAGTGAAGTTAAAAGCCAGGCGCTCTGGGTCTGCAAACCTTGTGCTATCTGCCCCCCCACCCCCAAAACCCAAAGGCAGCCTGAACGCGGGACTGTGGCATGCTGTGGGTAAAAGCCTGTAGAGCCTTTTGTCCCATTTAGCTCTATTTAAGCAATGGGACAGTCAGGCCTGCTTGACGTTTGAGTCACTAATTTCAATTCCTATTAAGGGTAATCTGTCAGAGCACTCACTAGCATTTGTCTAACTGTGCTGAACTGTCAACAAGCTGCCGATCACGCTAATCCGTTTTTTTAAAATGGTCCAAGGGTTTGGGGGTGAGAGGAAGGCCGGGTTTTTGTTCGCTCGTTTGCTGAACGTAGGGAGAAGCAGCTCTTTTCCAGATAATTTAGGGCAGGCCAGGTGATAGGCAGTGTCAGCGATGACCGAAATTTGGCTTGTGATGAGGTCTGAGGTGTGCATCTTAGCCTTTTCTCCTTGCGTGGTGGCCTCAGGGAAGGCACACCAGTGTGTGGTTAACTCTTGCTGCTTTGAGTGAATTTTGATAGAGCTCGTTCCCAGCACGGGTTTGGTGCCAGCTGGGATTCTCCTGCACAGTGCTGCACCACGGTCTGGCAGTCAGCACTGGCAAACAGGTATTGATGGTTTGGATGCGGCAAACCTAATTTTGAGGGCAAGATAGTTCAACACTAGCGTTGACCCAGGCACGCTGGGCGACGTGATGGGCCATACCAGCCTTCGTTTTATGGGTCTGCCATACTGATCTACATTTGCTGTGGTGTTTGGCTCTAACAAAGTAGGCTAAAAAAAAAAGTGCAAGAGACCTTTAATTTGCAGATTACAGATTGTTTGGAGAAACTTGGAGGTAGTTCATAACAGCACAACATCACTAAAATAATTAGGATTTATTCAGAAAACCTGTTCTTTTTAAATCCAGATTTTTGTTTCAGACTGTTAAGTAAAATATAACATTTATTTGCTGTTGCTTGCCCCAAAGCTATTTTGAGCTGAAGGGAGCTATTTTAGCACAGTGACCATTAGAGGAGTGCTAGATATTAGGGCTACAATTTCTAATCTTCTGCTTCCCGTCTGCTCATCTGAAATTGCTTTGCCTTGCCTGGAGTCATACAGTTTTCTTCCACCTTTGCTTTCATGAGCGTTCCTAGGCAAAACCACAGCCTGTTTGGAGGGCACAGGAACTACTCAACCACTGAATCCTATTGAGGATTTCAGATTTCACAAGGAACGATGAGGTGAAAGCAGGCAAACGTACACAGGGGAAGAAAAGCATCGCACTTACATGACCCAGGTCATGGAAGAGCAGTCGGAAGGTGCAGCACTGAAAACTCATGAAATTTAGCCATGCGCGGCTTGACTGAACAGCGCATTACAGAACTAACTATGCTAAAAAAAACTGTATCCACAAAAGTGGCTGAAACCAGAAAAGTAATTTTCTGTTCCTAGCTTCTGCACCTAAGCATCACCTTAGAATATGAAGTATTGATTGCAGGTCTTGAAGGCAGTCACAGGGAGATTATTGTTGTGATTTGTATAGTCAGTTCAGGAACATGGTGTTCCCCCAACACCACCGTTCCCGATACTTAGGTAACGTCAAGGGAAGTCGTATTTTTCTTTGTGTCATTCAGGAGACAAAAGACTATCCTGTGCTGGTGAAGAGCATAAGGAAACAAATACTGCCAGATGTTCACTGAAGTATAACCTGCCCTTAAACCGGACAGCTGAAAGTATGCCTTCAGTACCCTGCGTATCCTAACGCTATCCGCAGTGGAAGGACCTGGCAAAAAAGCTGGAGAAAAGCACTGACCAAACTCCTGGCTGAGTCCCCTGAGCACATGAGCTGTTTGGTTTGTACCTGTTCCCAGGATTTCCATCGTTCTGTCTATCACTGGAACTTCACTGTGTGTTTGAGAGCCATCGTCAATGTTTAAGAAGCATTTGAGCTGTATATCCAAATAAAAAACCAGCGGCTGCTGTTGGACAACTACTATGCACCATTTGCACTGGATAAAGAGTGTTTGTGTGGGGAGCTGAAGAGATGCACTTAACTCAGAAATAGCTCTCTTCCTTGGAAAGCTTAAGGTCTGAATCACACTGTGTTGGCTCAGTTTTTAGCAGACAAGCTATCACATAGGCCTCCCTGTAGGCGAAGAGTCGTCACTGGCATCAGGATTAGCAGCCAGGTTCTTTCCCTTTGAAAAGTAGGGAATAATGATACTGAAGGCTAAGGCTGACTTTAAGCACGGTCAAGACAGGAGGATGCCCAGGGCTGGAGGCCTGGGGAGGTGGGCTAGCAAAACTGGGAGCAGGAAGGGTCCACGCGCATCCATGCTTGGCCTACGCTGGCCCAGCGTTCCTCACTGTTCAAAAGGAGCCAGATAACAGGTCCCCAAATTGAACTTTGTTATTGCAAAGATGGGGACAAAAGTTATTTTGCTCAAGATCCTTGAGGCATTAACCACTCCACTGCTGCCTATGAAGAGGAGAAGCCAGCCCTAACACATCCATGGTCGATGCTGCCCTGAGTCAACTGAAAATACTAGTGATGTGGGCAAATAGGAATACCGGAGGGAAATGTGGAAACCTGGGAGGGGACAAGACAGCTACGGAGCTGAGGTTCCTGAAACAGCAAGCTCGTGACAGACAACACTAGCTTCACAGACACTGGGGAACGTAGAGCAGCCTCTGGAGCCCACCTGATAACAACCACAGGAACAGAAATGCAAATATATGCAGATGCTTTTTTTTTTCTTTCCTGGAACACAGTGTAAGTTGATGCCTAGTCCTTAAATACCTGCCACTTCTGATTCCCAGCAGCCCCGAGGAAGTCTTGAGGGGAAAAAGGGGATGAGGGAACTAGTGCAAAGTTTTTGTAGTTAGCTCAAGATACAAATTACAGATAGGGATTTGAAAACACTTCAGAGATGTAGGATTTTTTGGATCTACACTTTTGGTCTCAGTGGCCTGCCACTGCAGTAGCGTTAATTTTCAAGGCTCGCCTCTAGGTTCAGGACGCAGGCACCACCACAGTGGTAAGAAATGTGGATTGGGAGCTCCTGAACCAACTGGTCGCTGACTATGAGTCAGGGGAATGACCTTGCAGCAGGCAGCTCACGGTACCTTTCTCGGAGCCATGCCAGTATAAACGGCGCTGGCATCTCTGAATGCTGTTGAAACCATTTTGTGAGATTCCTGTGTTGGCCACTTCTACTGCTGCCTTTGCACCAAAACTTTTGGGTGGGTGGGAACAGAAAGAGACTACTCCCTTCTTGTCCCATAGCAAGGGCATCTTTGCAACCTACTCTTGGGACTGTCTATATCTATATACAGATATACAGAGGATATGGACAACTCATATCTCTTGCCTACATCTCTGTCCATTAGCATCAACGATACACATACTTAACCGACTTAAATCTCACCCTTCCCTCCCAGCCCCACCCATACTGAACTGTAAGAAAACACCGTGAACAAGTTTTAGAAAAAATACGTGGCAGCGGTGAATTTTCTGGATAGGTCTGGAAGTGATTTGTAAGAGGAGTGAGGGTAGAATACTTGGCATTTGGACATTTTAATGAATCTTCCCAAATAAGAAAAGAAAAACATTTACTTATAGACTTTAAGCTTCTCAGAGCATCAGTAAAGCTCCTGACACAGAGCCCAATGCTGTATTTATATGACATGGAAATTAACAGCAGCAGAAGCAGCGCTGCAGGCTTGGAGCCTACTCTGAGAGCAACAAAATGGCTAGGGGTGCTCTTGTGTTCATTCGAATTCCTTCACCGTTCCTGGGTGGTGAAATAGGTGGATGCCGACACCTGCCACTTCAGGTATGGTTGCGAACTTTAACATCAATATGAAATCAGCGTTTCTAACCGTATTCAAGCTTGTGCCCTCATCAGCTCAACTCCGTGCAGCACAGACAGGAACCAAGAGCAAAATCGGACTGCGTCACAGATGTAACATGACCATCGGCAAAACAAGTGCAGAAAGAGATCATGGCTGTCTCGTCAGTCAGAGAGCCTTCCTTCGATATCAAAGGAGAATAAGATGGTAATGCTTTTAAATTTACGTCCTGAGCATTTGCAATCCTTAACTTCCTTTACCAAATTTTGTGGTCCTTAAACAGTCAGAACTCCCAAGAAAATTGCACGTATTTTGCCAACAGACCCAAAGCATTAATGAACACTGCGTCATAATGCCGCACCAAGGCTGAGAGATATAATAAACCCCACTTTACAAAGGAAGGAAACCAAAATACAGAAAAATGAATCAGCTTACACAATGTCACACACACTAGTGTCAGAGGGAGGAAGAAATCACAGCTTTCCCAAGCCCTTTTGCGGCAATACGCAGAAAACCATTATGGAACAGTTAGCCATGTACAGCTAACGTATGGTAACGATACCATCCCTATGCGCAAAATCGCTGCCGCCCTACAGAAATACGCCGTGTCCCCTTCTTAGCCTTGTTTCTTGCCAGTCCCACAGATTTACCTGCTGCCAGTAACCTCAATTCCTGAGTAATGAGATTTACGGCCAAAGTTTCACATGGAAATAACTCCTCTCTTATCTCTGCCTCCTTACCCTCCCTGCATTTAGTCACAATTCACCTCTCACTGTGGCAAAAAGATGGTAGCAAAAGGAATAAAAACTAACGGGTCCCTACACTGAACGTAGATACCAAAACCTCAGGCGTATGCCTGAGGAAGTATACTGGCTGCCAGTTACACCTCCTTCAACAGACTGAGAAATGCCATTAAGAAGCACTAGCTTTGGAAATTAATGGGGTCCTCCACCCCACAACTGCGGTGGGGAAAGATGCAAAGGGTTGTCCGTTCAGACAGCACTCAGTAAAACAGACTCAACCCACCCATCTCCCACGCAACCAAGCATCGCTCCTTAGTCCAGCTCCTGGCTGTACAGGTTTACCTCTGCGGCTGCCTTGTACTGTTCCTATATGTGTGTGTATTTACACCTGTCTGTCTTGCTGCAGGGACCACCGTTGTTGCTGCTATTCCTGTTGTTCCCCTGCTCTGCGGAACTGGCGCTGCAGGAGGCAAGGATGCTCCAAGGGAGCCAGCTACAGCCAGCGAAGGCTCAGTGAGTCAGGAGGGGTTGTGACGACTGCAGTAAGACTCTGAAATTCCCTACGGAATCTGGCAGGAAAGGAGGGGAGGCAAGAAAGGTGGAGATGGGAAAGAGGATAAAAAAGTGGGGAGTGGCACGTACTGTCTGTTTACTTCTTCCCTCCCCGTTCTTACCACCGCACTGCCGTTGGAAACGGCATCCTCCCCTCTACGGTACTGCGCAAAATAATGGAGTCGGATAAAACCGCAGTGCGTACGGCCTTTGTAACCGAACAACCGAAATTCAGTCGGGGTGGGTGTATGCGTGTAAATACAGCCCTTCTCTCTCTCCCTCTCTCTCAGACTGCCGTTCAGAGGACAGGCTGCTGCTGAAGTAATGGAGACGGCGGACGCAGTATGTTTGAGGCGGTTCTGAACCCAGCGGTTGTTGCTAAACAACCGGACCTGACGCTTGAGATGTCAGCGAGTGAGTAATATAGATTAAATGCTTATGCTACCGTATCCTTAAACTTGTTTAAGCCTCGATATGATGAAAAGCTATGGAATAATGTTCCCTGCCATATGAGAAAGCAAAGTTACCACTCCACTGCATAATCAGGAGACTTCCTCGGCCAGAAGGACCAAGCCCAAAGCCGGTTGTGTCCTCAGCACTTCCAGGCAGAGTTGCCATCTTCTTTGCTGGTTGCTTTAAGAAGAGAGGTGAAAAAATAGTATAGTAAATGGTTAAGAGAGAAAAATGCTCTCCCCTTCATTTCCTCATCCTCTCTCTGGAGCTGCTTTCTGCCCTCAGTCTCCCATTCATCCTTACCCAGCCCTTCCCAATCCTCCTGCAATCCCTGCTTTCTAATGCTGCTATTTCCTTTGCAAACCTTTACAGTGCCGTCACTTAGGGCTGCCTTCAGCTCTCTCTGGTGTTGCCGAGCCCATGGCAAACTCACACTTATGCAAATGAAAGCTGAGTTTGGGCAAGAGTCTTTTTCACTTCTTTAATTATTCCCACAACCTAATTTCCAGGTCCAATCCCTGCCCCGAGCAGTTTACAGTCCTGCTAACACTTAATCACCTTATAAGGGAGAAGGAGGACAGCAAGCGAGCGAGGAGAAAAGCCCCAAACCCCATTACTTTCCCCTTCCCCGCGGTTTGCAGCTCTGACACGTCATCGTCGCAACTGCACGGCGAAACGAAACCTCCCCGGCCCCCGCGCGGGGCACCCACGGGTGCGGGGATCAGGCTCCCGCTGCAGCGAGGAGTTAACTGCTGCCTTCCTGCCCGCCGCCCCTGCCCGAGGGGCGCCCAGCAGCCCCGGGAGCCGCGGCGGGCAGGGAGCGGGCAGGGAGCGGGCAGGGAGCTGCCGGCACTTTGAAGCAAGTGAAATCAACGTTGAGATTTGACACCCAGTCCTCGACCAATCCGGGAGGGCTTTTCACCTGCCATCACCTCCTCCGCCAATCGGACGGCGCCTTTGGGCTGAGAGCCCTCCCCGGCCAATGGGGAGCCAGCTCTGCCACTTAGTTAATGATGCAGCAGTACAGGGAAGACTATCACATGTGAGCTGGAAGGCTGCCAACATGGAGACACGGAGAGAGCAAGGTAAACAACTTTCCAACGCCAAAATGATGACATTTAATCCCTAAATGCTAGCTTCCCGTCTCGACTCATCCTTAACCCCTTTCAGCTGGTGTGGAAGCGTCTGGAAGGCACCGTCTACCTGTCCCCAGTGCTTTTAAAAACTGGACGACATGCCCTGCAATGATCACTGCGTCACCGTTTACCACTTTCCGAACTACGCAGTGACAAACCTCCAAGCACTGAAACGCAGAGCGCCTGTTAACCCCTCCACCGAACCCTCGCCAACATGCCAGCCTTTAGAGAGACCGGGGGGGAATAAAAAGCCCAAACAAAACATGAAAACAGCAGTCTTTGCAAAGTTGTCATCTCTCCCCCACGACTACTACCCTCCTCTGCAGTACAGCAATGCCGGCAAGAGTGACATTAGTACAACCTGTGCCGTCGTTCCATTGAGAAAACAGCTCTGACGCAGAACAGAGCAATCATACCCAGCCAAAATAATAATAAAGGCACTCTGGGATCCGAACTTAGGGACGCCGGGGGAAAGGGATGCCCTGCAAATAATTAAAATACGTAGATGCAGCTCAAGCCCCATCCTGATCAAAGGGTACGTACGTGGGAAAGACGAACTGGACCGAAGAGCTCTGCCCGTGCACCATCTGCGCAGTCCTCAGCCCTCCGCTCGCTGTGTAGCGCCGCAGAATAGAAGGTTCCAGAAATTTCCTTTCCGTTAACCCTTTCGGTGTCTGCCCACTCTCCCTCCCCGCGGGATTAAGCGCGCCGGGTCTCCAGCATCGTCAATGGGCGAAGCCTCCTACGCCAACCGAGCCCAAATCCGATCTTTAAATGACACTGGATGGTGGCAGGAGCCCAGTCCCTGGTGTTGGTGTTACTTCTCTTTCTGGAGCCCTCTCTGCCTCTCTTGCTGCCTCTCTCCCCTCTTGCTGCAGCAGGGCTGTTGCTGGTAGACCTATCGACGGAGCTTGCTCTCTCACTCTCTCGCTGAGCTCTGTGACGCAGCTCTAAATTCTCCAGCCTGCTCCCTGTGTTATAAGAGCGGAACTGCAGCTTTCCAGGGAGCCCGTGCCAGCGGTGCCAGGGCCAGGCAAACCGAGGGGAACGTCGCTCCTGGACTCTGCACCTTTTTTTGGTAATTATTATGTTCCTCACCTCTGTTTCTGTGCTTCCTCCGAGGCTCTCAGCCTCACATCTCCTTCGCTGCTTCTGAGTCATACTTACTAGGTTAACTCTTTTAGGATTGGTAGTCAGCAATACAAATCTCGAACAAGCGCAGCTGAAACCACAGCCAACTTTGTGGTGGTTTCTGCTTTAAAAAAACCAAAGCAAATCTTCTTGGCTCTAAAAAACAAAAACACACACGCACACACACACACGTTCCAGTAGAGAGTTAGTGCTTTTTGATTAACTGTTTCGGTGACAGGAACCACTGCTTGACTTCCTAAAATAAAATATTTTAGGCCCACATCTTGCAAATACTTCGCAGGCAGCTACCCTGAAGCACAAGGCAACTTAAAAGGAACTGCTCCTGTGAACGAACGCAGGTCTCCTGGGCATAAAAGCAGGAGGCTACTGCTGGGCCCACAAGACCCTGCTATGCTGGCCACAAGACATTGATCCGACTGTGGTTCAGCCGCTGGGCAGATGCACGGTGTAAGGTGACGTACTGAAAGTGCTAGAAAGCTACAGGCTCTTCTTAATCTGAACGGCATTAATAAGTGTTATCACACACACAGATTCAGAATGCTCAGCGTAGGCAGGGGAACTAATAACTGCGTTCCTGGAGTCACCAGGCTCCAATAATCTCTGTCAAAGAAAGTCCACAAACAGCTATGGATTTCAGCACAGCAGGCATCAGCAGGCAAGGGAAATTTTGCAGGCAGACGCTGTCTCCTTGCCCCTGCCCCCTTGCACGAACTCTGGTGCCTTCAGCCGACTTCAGCACCGGGCAGGGGAAGCACTGCTCTCCTGTCTTGGAGCCTTAAAACCGGAAAATGTGGAGGAGGATCAGTGGTAGATGCAGCATCTGGGAATCAAAGGGAAGCTAATGGAAAGCCAGCACTGTATGAGGGAGTTCATGCGTCAGGCTGCATATACAAAAGAGTGAGCGAGAGAGCCAGCAGTCCATTTGAAAAACACAGAATCAAGAGGGAGATCACTACTACACAGCTACATCTGCCATTTTAATTCCGGACTTCAGAGCTGGCTGCAAGCTTTGGGTTTTTCACTACAACCAAAGCTGAAGTAACCACTATTTTTTCTCTTCACAGCGTCTGAAGAGCCTGAGCTATTTTGGGATTTGTCTGTACTACACTGAAAATGACACCTGTTACGCACAGGCACAAATGAGAAGAATTGCAAGCTCCCGGTTTCTCAGATATGATTCTACAAAAAAAGGAAAAGGATCCTGTCAGCTAGGGACCTGGGAGAGCAGGGCAGGCTCTCGGCAGGGGGATGAAGGGGATGACCCTCGCGATTTGAACAGTCAGGCACCAGGACAGAAAATGTAAAAGGTCTGTTGTAGCTGATGCAAGCGGAAATCAAACCTCCGTGTGACCAAAAGAAGTAGTGCTTGATCAACTAAATGCCACAAGACATGGTTTTTTATGCAATCAAACCCCTGGGACTTCAAGCCTTACATATACGCCTTGTGGCCAAAGCTGCAAGCATTAACTGCTTCAGTTAATGAAGGTAAAATTGTAAGAGCGCTGCGGCTACTTAAATGAGTCACCCAGCAGTGATACTCGCTAAAGTAGGCCAGTGTTGTATGCGATGTTCAGCTGTCTGTGCTGGTTTTAGTTACCCCTGAGTTATCTCAGCAGCTCCACCAACACGCAGGGTCAGAGCGGATTTTCCGCATTCCCCGTTTTCCCCGTCAGCGTGTGGCTGATTTACAACGCACCGCTTCTGTGCAGACGAGACAGAGGCCATCTCGCTGGACCTGCGAGACCCAGCGAAGCTCTGAACGTGATTGCGTACGGCACTGGAGCAAGATAAAAGACTCGGAGGCTCAGAAATGGAACAGTTGACTAGTGCTTTTAGCTCACAGCGATTTTGTCAGTCTCGTGGTACATTAAGAAAGTAAAATGGAGCTTTGATTTATTTCAAATTATATCTTTTTGGCTGCTTTTAGGGGAAAGGCAGCATTTATTTTATGGTTTACTTTCATTTGAAAATGACCAGCCATGGAACATTTCTACCTTTACTGGACTGTAAGTATTTACTTTACGGTGGTACTGACTCCCAAGAAGACTCAAAGCCACGCCGCACTGCGAAACACTCAAGTGCGCAACTAATAAAACATGGCACGATGGAAAGTTTCAGCACTTGGAACTGAATAATGAGGCCCCAAAAAATAGTGTCTTCTCGCACAGTTGAGTCAGTTAAATGTTGGACAGGCTTTGGCATTTTCTGTGAGCTGAAGCAAGGAAACAGAGGCCGTGATTCCATGGTAGAAATCTGTGCTGCTTTTCTGGTTTAAGTGGAGCCCACGAACATGTTTTGTTACTACTATTTTTATTTTTTTTTTACCCCCTCCAAACTCTTGTCTAAAAGCAGGAAGCAGAACCTTGGTTTTGTAAAAACTGACTATGAGGAAGCAAAGTCCCAGCCTAGAAAGCAAGCTTGGTAAATGGAACTAATCCACGGCCGCGGTGGGAGGCAGGGGAGATCAGTCTCACCGAGCAAACGTAGTGTAAGTATCCGTTCCGAAGCGAGGGGTGACCTAATGGCTGACTACAGCTGTGCCTTGGGTGCTTGCAATGCTGATTAAAACCCAAAAAAGTTTCGATAGTGCTAGACGATGTAATAAGGTGTCAGGACTTACAGCTTGACTGGTTCAGGCTGGGTGTTAGGGGACAAATAAATCTCTTCAGGAGGGTGGGAGGGATTGAACCCCCAAGACTACTGTCAATTGACAGTTTCCCTCGGCATCATGAAAGGATCAGGGAACAGAGGAAGCGTGGCCTTGCTACAGCTTGTGTTCCAAAGTGTATGTAAAGGTGCATCCTCGGTTCTCTGGCATCTCCCACGCTATTTTCTGCTGTCATGCTACAATGACCTTAATAGCAATACCATATGGAGGCTGACGTTACAAAACTCTAACCCTCATGCACGTCATCTAATACCTTATCGGTGCTGTGGGTGATAAAATAGCCTCGGCCATCCACGGAGGAAGGTCCTCGGTCTTTTTAATGAGGAATGAAACCCTCGTGGTACCACCCGCACTTTCAGCTTCCTGGTGGTGAAGCCTTGGCTCAGGTTTCAGTTTAAATGCCATCGGCCACACCTTCCTCCGACTACAGGAAACTGTGATTGTTAAAATCAGGGCATGTTCCTATTTAACTAAAAGGCTGAGCTCAAATAATCCAAAGGCCTCGAATATGCCAAACAAATTCCTGCCCAAGACACAGCAAGTCTGTGCAGCTGTAAATTTATAACCCCTCGACCTCAATATCCATGTAAATGACATCTCGGCACATCACCTCGGGGAGCGGTTGGTAATAAAGAGAAGGAGCAAAGAATCAGGCAAGGGCCACAGGGGAAGGTAAAAGTTAACAGTAATAATGCTTAGCAGCGTGTTCTTCAGTTTACCACCCAAAAGTCCTGAAAGTTCCTTTAAAATGCAAAATAGTACATTTTTCAAACGATGACGTGGGATAGCTCTTTTGCAGAAGGTGGGATTTGTCAGCGCTACCTCTTCCTCTCCGAACACTCACAACCCCAGCGAAACAGTGTTTTCCAACAACAGTCTGTCCCAGCCAGCTCCGTTCAAGGAGTATCAGCAGAAACACTAAGATGATGGCCCATCCGTCAGGACTGTTTCCCCTAACCCTGACCAGGCAGAGGGTGACTAATTTTTAAAATTGTCTTTTAATCTGAATTTTGTACTAGTAAATGGTCCTTAAAAAAGAATCCTTACTTAATTCTTTGCTAAAGTAAAACAATTGTCTACATTGACTGCAAATAAAGATGTAGTGTTAGTTGTAACCTTCGGGAACTGGTAAGTTTTTAATGTTTGCTTATTTAAAATTAATACAATTTTGCATAGAGGAAGACTGAATTAAAAAAGGGTTAAATAATTTGACCCACATTGTATGTGGAATCAGCATCAGTGCTGCTATGGAAGTTTGGGAGTTCCTTGCTCCCAGATTTTACTTAAGTTGGGCCTCTTGCTTAATTATAGACCTTATTGCCCAGACGGCCCCCAGTCATTAGTGAGCCGTAAGCGACATCTCGAACAGAAGCTGCCGAAACAGTGTGGCTTTTAGAGGAAATTGATAGGAAATTACTTCGAGGAGGTACTTTCATTTTTCAGAGAAAAGCAGAAATAAGACTTCGAAGCCTTCCATCTGTTTTCACATGTGCAGGGACAATCCGTGGTTTTACAGGGCCATCCTAACAGTCGCCAGGACGTGCAGGTTTCCAGGAAACTGGAGACTGGCAACTCCAGAATAGGAGTATTTGCTAACACGGCTTCCAAAGTCCATGACGGTGTGCCACGCATCAGGCTTTGTTCCACTGTGACAATAGAAAAGTTACAGATTCACAACAAACATTTAGGTTTAAGGGTTTTTTTTTCCCGAAAGGTTTATTGTTTTCCAGCCGAGTTTCATTAGTGAATGCCAGAGAAATGGCTTTGCAATATTTTCAGCACTGCCTGTTCATTGCTAGCCCAGTGCATATGCATGCTATTAAACTCACTGGGGTCCCAACCAACAGGAGGAAGAGCAGGCAGGTGTATAGCAAAAAAAACCAAAACCCTTCTGAAACAGTTTTAAAGTTGATTCTGTGCACCTGCTTGGGCTTGCACAGCTGACTGCGCAAAGGTCGGGCTGGGGATTTTCATAGTGCTCTTTGCGGGGTGGTTCAAGGGAATTAGATGGAATAGCTGGTGCTGAGATCAAAAGGCTGCAAAGCCAGAGGTGTGGGTTCGTTCCCAAGAGCTGCCGGGGTTGTGCTGGCATTGGGTAGTGGCATTTGCATAAAGCACTTGCATTCTTTGTGCAAGCCTAGCCCACGCAATACAGCAAGTACTGAAATGGAAACCTGCAGGTGAAAACCTGGCCCTCCCTTTGAAAAGATGGAGTCCTGGAATTTACCCTGTGAAGTCTAAGAAAATCCCAGCTGGAATTGCTGAGCTCCTTCCCAAAGGGGTGGCACCGCATCAACATATGAGCTGCTTCAAAGCAGAGCTTACGCCCTGGGTTGAAGCTGGGTTCGAGGTATTTAGCACCCTCGACCGACAGCTCTGCTCGCTCTGCCTGCTGGCTCGCAGCGTTCCTGGTCAGCACGGTGACAGAAGCGCTGCCCGGAGGTCGGCGTGGCGGCTCCGCAGACCCCGGCCGCTCTGCCCGCCGTGGGAGAGGGAGCAGGGGCAGCCAGGCTCCCCCAGCTGCAGGTCTTGCTCGGTTCCAAATCTAAGGAGCCAACAGCGCTGAGACAAAAGTAATTATTTCAGCTATTAGCTGCTAAGAATAGAGCCGGCGGGGGTGCTGTGCATGGCTGAGGTGCACTGACAGCACAGTCGGAGGTAGCAGGGATTGCAGTGGAAGCACAGAAATAGCCGTTCTCCGCGCTCAGCACTTTGAAGCTTCATGAGTCACCAAAATACACGGTGGGGGGGGGAGAACGGGGACAGGTGGGGTGTAGCAGAAAATACACCCTGCCCCTACATGTAAAGCAGAACATGCCCCGGGGCCGATTGCTGTATTTCTGGGAGAGACCAGCATTTTGCTGAAGAGCCTTTTTTTTTCCCTAAGGAGAGCATCTTCCCAGTCACGAGGCAGCGGACCACCCTCACACTTCCCACCCGTCAGAGAGCACGGCTGTCACAAGGAAAACTTCAGCTAGACCCGGTGCCCCTACGCTGCTCAAAGGTACTGTTCCTTTGCCCGGGAAGGGACGCGGCCCTCGGGGAGGCACCGAGCCCGCTCCTGCCTCCCAGCGCCCTGCTTGCCGGCCCTCCGGCCGGGCTCACGCGGGGCACGAGTATTTGCAAAAGCCAAACATTACCAGGGGTGGGGGGGGGGAGCAGGACGGAGGAATCGATTGATCTCCAGCCAACTGTGTGTCGCGGTGTTTTCCTAACTGCTAATCTTACTTGAAGTTCCCTTTACAAATACATTATAAGGTTACGCATGAACAGCGGGTATTTAAATATGGGATCGGTAAATGACCAGGTGCTCAGCTGGCCGTTCGTCGACATCTTTAACATCTTCCCCTGATGCTATTTAGCAAAAATCATACTGGTATCCCTGCGTGTTTTCACTCCCTGTAGCTTGGAAGAGGCAATTTTCTTTCCGTGCTGTTTGTGCAGCCCAGGGTACAACACATTCCTGATCTATGACTAGGTTTCCAAACTACATAGTAAAATGAATAATAATGATAGTAAAAGTTGTACAACTTCTTTTATACGGCAACCTTTCTGTTACTTTAGTAATGGAAATTCCAGCTGTTGTTCATGGAGGAAAAAAAGGTTTGTTTTTTGTGAAAACCACCTACACCCAACTGAAACAAAACCAAAAAACCAACAGATTGAAGGTGTAAAAGAAAAATTTTATATCAATCCTGGGTGCAACTGCAGAAAGAGTTCAGCTAGATAGAATTAAACATCTCAGCTGGAGCACGGACAGGGCACCAGACAGCTTGCTAAAAATAGATTAATCCTAATTACAGCCACACTTCTGCTTTTTCAAGGCTTCCCGTTTCACGTGGGGACGCAGAGGCTGTGAACGGCGAGGGGGATCGGTGCCCGGCGCGGCAGCAGAGGGGACGGGGGGTACATGCCGCCGGTATTGCATAACCCCGGGAACACGCCGTCCTCCGGCAGGAGCGACAGCAGCGTCCAGCCTTCGGCTGCAGGCTTAGCCCAGCGCCCGGCCCTGCGAATCCCCTCTCCCCGGTTAGCAAAACCAGACTAAACCCCTGGAAAACAGGGTTTCAGGTAACGTGTGCTTTGGTGGTTGAAGATTTAAACATCTCCACCTTCTGTGAGCTCCCCGAACCACCGGCAGCCCCGGGGGAGCTCGGTCCTGTGCCTGAGCTGCCGGTGCGGGTAAAACCCCCCCGGAGCGGTCCCGTGCGCCGGTATGTCCCGTAGGAGCTGCCATAAACCCCTCTTGGATTTATTTCCTCCTGGACAACACTGACACAGAGAGCTGACTTAGTATCTCGTAAGCAGAATTACAAAACGTTTAGTATGAAAAAAAGGTATATAAGCCTCTGCTTTCCAAATTATGGTAGCTTATTTCTCCCGTAAAGCCTATGAAACTATGGAAAACAACTATTTTCCCACCTTAAAGAATGTGTATTAATCGCCGACTTAAATATTTAACCAGCAAAATATACTGCTTCAGCTAGAATAACTTAGCTTTGTTTTATCAGAAGTAGGAGCTTCTGATGTCAGAAGCAGGAGTCACTGCTATGGTTTTCTCGTTTCTGTACCAGTAATAGCCAGGTAAGCACGAGGGCCCCTCTGCTTGAGGTGGGTCTCGCCCTGCACACATCGCTGCTGCTGCGAACAACAGCCAGCGACTGAAAGACCTTCTAGCCGGTAAAACAAAGGAAAAATTCATCAACCGCTCCTTCAGTATCTTGGATTCAAGTAACTGAGGAATAACTCTCCCACAAAAACAGGGGGAACAGCGTTGAGTTTCATTTAAAGTGTCCAACTGAGCCTGTTTGGATGTTTTGGAAAAAAATAAGTCCTGCCACCTCTAGGACCATCGCAGCCATCACCAAGGGCAGGATCTGAAATGCCGGCAGCCCTGCGTGCAGGGCTGTCAGCCCTGGACTGGGACTTGGACTCGGTGGCACGGTGCTGGTCGGCTGCCTCCCCCGCAGGAACAGCGGCGCTTACGGCCCGGCCGGGCGGCTCTCGGAGGAAAGGGGAGCTACAAAGAGGGTGTCTGGAACATCCCCTGTCAGTTTTGAGCAGGACTGTCACTTCAGGAAATGGTACTTTTGCTTACAGCTCATCAGAAAAGATTTCATTTTGCACTTTTGAGATCCACTTGCCCTCTGCACTGAAACGCAGATCCAGGATTTGGGGCTTGCTCTTTGTGTTTTTAATTAAATAAGAAAGATGTGCTGCAGAACAGCCGTACCTTTGGGCTGATGGGTGCTCACCTGGGCTGGGAGAAATCCGCCTGCACATCCCTGCTTTGATCTCCACGGAAGTTGGTCTTGCAGCTCCAGTCTCCGGTATCCCAGCTGAGTTTGTAGCAGGGTTCTTGGCTGTCCCGCAGTCCGGGATGTCAGTCCTGCTGTCACCTCCCAGCTCCCTGGAGTTACACCCTGGGGACAAGAAAAATCTCCCATTAAGAAGTTTTGCCAACCTTAATATGACAAAGCAATATTTTCCAATCGGGAAATGAATAAACAGGGAAAAATGTGTTTAGACATTCCTAAGCAGCTTCCTTAGCGTCACTGTGCCGCCAGCAGACTGTGTCTGCCAGCAGACCTCCTCCTGTCCCCGCTGCTTTACGGGATGCACCTACCGAAGGGCGGTGGTGCTGTGTGTGTGCAGAGAGGCTTGGCCGTGACTTGGAAGCACCTATGGGTACGAGGGCACATCTCGCTGAACGCCTGTGTCTGCCACCCCTGCCTGGAGTGACTGCTTTCATAAGCATAGCGAGAGATTGGGAAATCTGCTGTGATTCATGCGAATCGCTCCAGTCCCCGCGCCCACCCCCGGCACAGCACCCACGAGCGCCCAGGAGCTGCCAGACGCACGCAGAGCGAGCACCACGCCTGCCTGCAGCTCGTCAGCAACCACCGGCTGCCAAGTCACTCCCAGAGTATTTAAAACTCGATGCCACAAATTATTTGTCCTTATCTGAAAAATTCCTGAAATGCTTTTTATTTTTGTTACTGAAAATTATCATATTCCGAGCTCAGCTGAATAAACCGACCCTGTCGCCAGCTGCGGGGCTTTGCTGTCCGTGCTGGGTTTGGTGCTGGCAGGTACTGCCTGAATTTTATCTCTGTCTCTTGTTTCAGCCTTGAAACTGGGATTGTAAATTATTTTGGCCAAGGATAAACTGTCTTTGCTTGTACAGCACTGAGCCACACCGGCCTCTGGGTCTCAGCTGAGGCTTCTAGACGGTTCTAAAAATAAGTAATTATGAGGTATTATCTTTTAAAAATACTTGTAAAAAAGAGGGAACAGAAAGAGACTCCTTTCCCAGCTGTTTTCTCCTCAAACTGCCAAGATTATTTTTTTTTTAAACTGTGTCTTTTTGGTCAGTTCTCTTCTGCAGCCGTTCATAAAACAAGGGTACACGACAGTTTAGATGTTAGGACAGGTATTCTGCACTTGCATAGCAGTAATCATTTGAAAACCACCAGTAAGTTCTAAAATCCAAGCAATTAACAAAATAAAAATTAATTAAACTCAAAAAATTCTTTTATGCACAAGTTGATTACTCTTCCCAGCAAGAAATTATTTTGCTAATAAATCTCAATTAGAGGTTGAGGTTTTCCTTTCTTTTTTTTTTTTAAGAAAAAATAGATATTGTCATTTTTCAAGGTATTTTGGATTATTTTTCTTACGTGGCCAATTCTGAATAGTCACATTAGTTGCACTGCAGATTTTTTTTTCTCTTTCCAGAATGGGAGACCTTTGGAGTGATTCCTTTGTATAATTCGTAAGTAGAAAACAAAACATTAAACATTACAAAACAAAACAGATGAAAACACTTTCAGCTTTGCTCATGTTCCTGCCAACTATTTTCCTTTTAAAAAAAAAAACCCACACAAACCAGCTCTTCTCAGCCCGTACGTGACTGTATCGGTTTACTCCTTTAAAGGGGAAGGGAGAGCTGAGGATTAGTGCTCAGTCTGCTGGGAGGGCCAGCGCCTAAGAAATGGCAAGGACTGGTTTTAAGCCTCCAAGCCAGCTTCTATTCTCCTATATACTATTTCTCCTCCAGAAAACCAAGGCAATAAGAATACATTGTGATGAAGGTGCAAACTTATAAGACGACTTTGAATACATACTTTGAACACCAAAGGTCAGCCGTATTATTAAGAGATTCACAGTGTGAATGCCATTCATCTGCCCACCGACACGAGCCTTGCTCTTCCGATCTGTTCCCACGCATCACTTTTCCTTCCTTAGAGCTGGACCAACAAAACGACGGGTGCAATACTTCAAAAGCCAAGAGTGTATTGTGTTTCCAGTATTAGGATGGAATATCTATATGAAAATATATTTCCAAGTATTTCCAGCAGGCCCTTTACCTCCTCTTCGTCGATACCTGCAGTTTCTTTCTTTGGGAGACAGCAACAGCTTGTGCTGGGCAGCGCGCAGAAATGAGCCTGGCAGAACTGTCCTCCCCAGGCTTCGGTACGGCCGTCCCGTGCTGCAGGTTACTGCGGAAGAGAAATAGCAGCATCCCAAAGCGGTTTCGTGGAGCTTCCAAACCCACCTGTGAGTAACGGCTGTGCTCGGGGTAGAAGCTTCTTTTTTTTTTTTTCCCTCTTTTTTTTTTCCACTCCAGGCTTCACTTGTCCCTTGTTGGCCTGGGAGGTTTTCACCTAGTCCTGAAGATGATCGTGCTCTGGGGACACTCAGAACTGCCAGAAATGTTGCATCAGAGTCTGTATCAGCTCCAGCCCTCCGGTCCAGCTGAAGGCATCTGCTTCGCCTCCGAGATGCAACCATGGTCGAGAGGTGAGGTGTGTGCCAGCCTCTGGGAATTCCTCTTACGTATTCAGTGCGTGAAAATGAAAACTCAGAAAATCAGAGCTTACGTAAGGCCTTAAAATTTGGGGCGCAGCAGTAAGTAATAAATAACAGGTCACAGGGCTGAGGCGGGCTCCTTCTGCCGCAGCCTTGCAGGAGGCTGCTTTACCCCCACCCCAGTTCCATCCGTGAGGCTGTTGCGCACAGTGATTTCTCTTTGGGAAGTTTTGGGAAGTTTAACCTACGCAGTCGGGGCTGGGTGGGGATGCGGGGGGTTTGTGGTGGCCGCCACTCCGGCCGTCGCTCCCTCAGGTGTGTGCAAAGTGACGTGGGATGTTGTGCTTCATGTGACAGTGGCCCGAGTTAACCCGAAGCCCTATTTTCCATCCGTAACCATGGCAACCTGAGTTATCTTGCAGAGGTGCCTGTCACCCCGTGCTAGTAACACCCTGCTTGTCACAGCCGAACCTACAGTCCCGCTGCTGGGCTTGTCCACGTGCACATCCCAGTTGCCTGAAACGGCAAAAAAAGCCCTGCTGAGCTCAGGGTGGTGTTTGCAGGACCACTGTTTCCAACGCAGTTCTGGCGGAGGCTGAGTGGGAGGTGGGGAGAAGGCAGAGGAAGAGCAGGATACCGGAGCAGTTCAGGCACAATCCCGGCTCTCAGCAGCACGATCAGCTCCTTGGCAACAGGAGGAAGGTGTGTCAGGGTGGGTTCCGGCTCCAGCACCAGCTCCAGGAGAGAGGAGCATCACCGCTAACGGGGCTTGTCTAATTTTGCCGTGGAGCACTTGAAAAGAGAGAATAAAGTAACAGCCTCTTACTGAGTGCATTACGCGGCAGCATGAGGTCCTTTGCTGTCCGTTTTTATGAAACAGCTTTCATACAACAGCACTGAGTTTAATTGTGTTCAAGAGAAAGTAAGTTGCCTTTACCGACCCTGAGCCTGCACAGGAATTTCTCGTGTGGAGAGGGAAGATGGCCGGTACCATGAACGGAGAGAACAGATTTGGGGTTGGGCTAGATGATCTTTGAAGGCCCCTTCCAACCCAAACCATTCTCTGATTCCTTGATTCGAAATGCCTCGGCCTTTTAGACTATCTCGTGGTATTTCGCAGTTGTCACTCTTTAGGAGGTACTGTCCATCTACTTGATCAGAGCAACTGTTATTCCTCAAAAGAGGAGTAGGCCTTGAAACCTCCCAAAACCTAAATCATTAGAAAGGTTTTACAAGACTTTGCCGTCTTTTATACAAGACTTTGCTGCACTTGTACACTAAACTATCGGTAATGAGAAGCTAAAGAGTTAAATCAAAATCGGAGCGATCCAACAGAGTCTCATAAAGTCTTTAAAACCAAGGTAAAGGGAAGAGATTAATGTATCTTAAATAATGAAAAATACATGGATTCTAAAATTATTATTGAATGGATTCTTAGTAGTAATATTAGAAGAAAAGTCATTTCTAAGCAGTCAAAGACTGCTGATCTGGCAGTCCTACGCTGTAACTATGATAATCCTGGTTGCATGGAGGCTCCAAGACACTAATTCCAGTTAGTTCTACATTGGGTGTGTCACCTCACACACAGAGGAGGACAGAGAACACATCTATATCATTTCGTAAACAGACAAACATGGTTTCCACACTCCTTTTGGTGTTGCACAATAGTACCGAAGGGGTTAGGTTCATCTCTGAAGTGAAGAATTGCACAAAAAAGTAAAGGCTGCTGTAAATGAGCCATCAAGAATCATCCCCACATGAACAGAGTTGCCCAGGAGATGTGATGGGCACCCAGCGACGGGCTGTGAACTGTCAGGGACCAGCAGCCAAAGCAGAGCATGGGGGAACAGTGTGCATGAGGAACAAAACTGTGAGATGTCGGCAGACGGTGGTAATTCTGCGTCCCCATGCAAAGACACAAAGAATTGCTGCGTGGCTCGGGGCGGGAAGGGAAGCTGTGATCCCAACTGCAGCACATGCGCCGACCTTGCTGCTCTGGGCTGATCCGTTTGCCTACAGTCCCCAACCGATGATAACCCAGTAATAGAGCTTTTCTCCTTTTGAAAACGCTGTCCGGCGTGTCTGCCCGCATCTGTAGGACGTTCAGCTTTCGAAGAGGTATATCTATGGCAGGGTAAAAAGTCCAGGGTATTCATCAGAATTCAGGAGTCTCTGAAATGGGAGCTTGTGCAAGGAAGTGTCTTCTGGCATTTAGGGTACCCCATTTCGGTCATCAACAGGGCGAGAAGAGAGGTGCTTGAGGGGGAATATAAGGAAGCAGACCGGCTATGACAGGTGAAAATAAGGCCATCATAAGTGCCCGTCAATGAGCCAAGAATGACTGAGCCCTAAATCCCAGTCTTCCCTCTAACACATACTCTTTCATCAGGGCTACCTCCCGGGAGCTCCAGCATCCCCAAGGGGTTCGCTTTTCAGCCTCTCTCGTTAGCATCTCCCTTGTGAGATGTAACAGACGCATTCTGTAACGTCGTCCTGGAGTTCTGCAGCTCCTTTGCTGGAGACGGAGCATTTCTTCACCTCTCAACTGCAGCTAAAGGTGAAATGTGGAGGAGGTCACTGGCAGGAGAGCCCAGGACGCCCCAGCTTTTGCAGGTGAGCATTTGGTTCTGCACAGCCTCGACACCAATCCCGCCACCCCCGGGATATGAAATCTGGGTTATATAAAGCCATTCCTGCCTCAAAACGGTGAGGTTAAAATAAGGTTGTCCAAGATGAGAGCTGCCTCGGGAGGACGATTCACTGCCTGCGCCAAACGTTGGATACAGGTGGAAACTCAGTGCCCAGTGCTCCAAAGTACAGAAACACACAGGCCGGAACGATGGGAGCTTCTTGAGCGTTCAGGGTGTTTGCAGATGTTCTGGAAAGTGAGTATGTAGTGAGCTGGCAACAGCTGGAGATGATACAAAATCAGCAAGGTGCATCCATGGTAAACTAATGAGGAGTAAAGGAAGGATCTCATGATGTGTACTGGCTGGGGAAAAAAATTGATTAAATTCAGAATTTGTAGGTTCAGAGTGATAGATTAAAGAGAAAAAAAAACGCAAACCGTTACTGAACATGATTCAAGTTTCTCAGAAGTTCACGGAGAGCTGGCTGCAGGGTGTGGGAAGGAGCGCGGCTACCTGCCACAACCGTGTGCTCCTTCCCTGGGTGCTCCCTACCAGGCGCCGTGAAAGGCAGGCTCCTGGTGTGATGGATTTGCGCAGTCCCAGCAGGGCAGGGCTAATTCTTATATTTGCATCATTCCATTTAAGTGGCAAACTGTACCGAGCAGGCAGCGTGACAGTCCCCAGTCACAGAGCACTGCGAAGCCGGAGAATGCCAGATAAACACACCAGAGAGAGTTTTATACTGTATCTAACCACGGTTCCTACTCATCTCACAGCCCAGGAGAGCCAGCGCTGAAAACTGCACAGGTAAAACATTTTTAAAGGGTGCAAAGCCCACATTATTCCTCCTGTCAGTGCTTTATGACAACAGCCAGCTGACAGGTGTGCCGTGGAAGGCCCACCACGTGAAAGTGGACCCAGGTAAGAAAGTATAGGACTGTAAGAGAAATGCTAAATTGTACTTTAAAGGCAGATATTTCTTTCCCAGAACACTGATGTAATTCCTACAGCCCAAAGAACAAAAGCTTCCCTCTGTAAATCCATTTCACAGAGAGCACTAGATGGGGAAATCTGTCACGCTTAGGTAACCGGCATTGGAAGGGAGCTGCTCTGAGTGGCCCAGGGTTAATGTATCAGCAAGTTTCGATGCTGGAGATGTAGTAGTTCAGTGACTGGAGAGAATGGCAGTGATGGAAACCACTGAAACCAACACGCAGACGCCTTGCAAAGACAGACAGACGGAAGTCGTGTTATCAAGACCACACGAGTTTGTTTGAGAAGGACCTACTGCCTTCTAATAGCATGGAAAAAAAACCCGCCTGACTTTCCATCTCCATGGTAACTCCTTCCTCCAAAGCACTGTGAATGCAGTTTGTTTCCTGTTCCTCTAACTTCTTTGATGGCTCTAGAACAGAGCAGTCAAGGCTGAAGTGCTGGTAACGCACCTGCAGCAGGCCAGTAGATGAAGAACCATGTCTTTGCCTTTGACAGCAAGCAGCGAGTTGAGCTTCTGTCCCCCGCAGGGAGATACCTGTGTTACCATCACTCGGCTGAATACGTGCGGAACGATGATGGACTGCAGAAAAAAGCCACAGGCAAACTCTCCGCCGAAGAGGATCCACACTGCTCCAGCCTCTCCTCTTGCAGGAGTTAGTACACGAGTTGCACGAGTTGCTTCTAGCAGAGGTCCCATCTCGGGAGGGATCCCTCTGTCTGTATCCCAAAGGGCCTTTGGAGGGGTTAGTGACGGTACAATAACAGTATTACTGTAGGTAACTACCCACGCTGGCCTTCGCTGCCCTGAGCATCCGCACGCCCTTTCGTGTCACTTGTCTCCCCTGTTCACCTTAGAGGACAGCCACGGTGAGGCCTCAGAAGGGCCAGGCAGGGCGATGCTGCCGTACAGAACCCTGCGCCAGTCTGACAGAGCGAGACAACGAAAGGGAATGATCCTGACTACCAATACACAAACGGACCGCGAACACGGCTGCAGGACGCTTTGTCAGCAACCGATAATGTAGGTAAGAAGCATTTTGTCCCGTGGGCAGTGTACGAGAACATGTCTGAGTGAAAGAAACTTCAGCGTCTTAGATATTAAAGTTCCAAAATTAAACCCTTGTTTATATAACGACGGGGTCACTGCTGCAGAACACGGGAGTTTGCAGCATGGTACCAAAAAAGGCCCTGCGAAGCGCAGACCTTCCTACGGGGCACCGAGCCTCCTGCAGAAGCAGGCTCCGGGCTGTGCTGCCGCTTGCCCGGGGGGCTTTCTGCTCGCCGCTGTGTCTCCCAGGCCTCCCCCCACTCATGGCCCTACCTGATCCACCCGCTCAGCCGGCACCGCTCCATCTTGTGCGGCAACCGGGCGAGCTCCCGTCCTCCGGCCGGGCTCTGCGCAGGCAGTGGGGCCGCACCGGGAGCCCCGGGAAGCGAAGATGCTTGCGGGTCACTGGTGTCATTTGCTTCTGGAGGGAGAGGGATCCTGGACCTGAAAGCAAAGGGCTGCTTTAGACTTAACCCCGGTGTTCAGATCCTCATCCTTGCTGCTCAGTAAACCTCCCCGGGGGTGGCTGGGGTGGAAGAGCAGGGGTGCTGCTGCTGGCTCCTCGCTAAGCATGTTACATGAAGTCATCTCAGCATGTTTTCGAAACCTGTCCTTCCTTTGCCCTGTCCTCTTACACTGAACAGAGTCAATTTGCAGGCCACGAGCTGGATATTGTGGATTTAAACAAAGATGCAAACTGTATTTTTTTTTTTCTCCCCAGAATAAGAAATGAAACTGGTAACGAAGACGTCTGCAGTCACTCCAGAAAACAGTCAAATATCCTGGCTGCTTTGGGTTGGCTAATTACAAATACCAGCACAGCAAACTACAAGTAAGAAGATTTACACACAAAATATAGAAAACAACTTTATGGAGCTTCCCTACTGCAGAGTATCTTTAGAAAGCCTTCTAGAAAGCCTTTTACCACATTACTAAACACACCTTTATTTATTATTTTTTAAGAAAAGAGCAGAAAAGAACTTAATCCAAACTAAATATTTAACCAATTATTAACTAACAGTGATGGATGGTAAACAGTCCTAGTCCCACGCTAAACCAGGACTTTAAAGCCCATTTATCTAAGCTAAAGCTGCTCAAGGGGAAAGGCAAGTTTATTGAGTAAACTTTGTCTCGGCCACCTCGCTATTAAAACAGTCTACAAACAGAAACTACATCGTATATTCCGTGAGAGAAAGAAACAAAAGGAGCAAGAACCCAACAAACCGTCGCGTGGAGGTGACGGTGCCGCATGGAGCAATTATCCGGCAGTATAAAAGCAGGGGAAGCACGAAGCTGCAAAGCAGCCACTTTCAGCCCCTCGTGGCCTTGTGTGAAAACAGGAACGAGGGAGGGACCCCCCTCAATTGCACCCGTTGTTCCCTTTTGGCCTGGGACAGTCAGTCCCACTTGGCCACGAGGAAGGCGTGAGCCTGGGCAGAGTTCGCCAAGGTTTTATGCATGTGGAGCCCTCGCTAAGTGCAGCAGAATTAGCCGCTGCTGCTGCTGGTGATGATTATTATTATCATGATCACTCTGAGGAAGCAGAGCAGCCCTCAGCTCCCACCCCCGCACCCCCCAGCGTGGGACCCCCCCCCAAGCCCAGGGTGCCTTTGGCGGGGTGGGGGGGGGGGCTGCTGGAGCCTGGCTTGCCTCCCCCCATCGCGGTGGAGTGCAGCACCCCAAGGTGGGGGTCAGCCTCCCCCACCACCACCCCTGGAGTGGGCAGGTGGGCAGCGGCAGGCGAAGGGTGCAGGCAGGGACGAAGATTTGCATGGGATACTCACGGAGTGTGTTTGGGGTCCTCCCGGGGTGCGGCTGGGGTGCTCCTGGAATGAGGCTGGGGTGCTCCCGGACTGTGGCTGGGGTACTCCGGGGAGGCTGGGGTGCTCCCGGGACGAGGCTGGGGTGCTCCGGGGACGAGGCTGAGGTGCTTCCGCGGAGGCTGGGGTACTCCGGGGAGGCTGGGGTGCTCCCGGGACGAGGCTGGGGTGCAACCGGGGTGCGGCTGGGGGGCTCCGGGGACGAGGCTGGGTGCAACCGGGGTGCGGCTGGGGTGCTCCCGGGACGAGGCTGGGGTGCTCCCGGGGACGAGGCTGGGGTGCTCCGGGGACGAGGCTGGGGTGCTCCCGGGGACGAGGCTGGGGTGCTCCGGGGACGAGGCTGGGGGGCTCCCGGGGTACGGCTGGGGTGCTCCCGGGACGAGGCTGGGGGGCTCCGGGGACGAGGCTGGGGGGCTCCCGGGGAGGCTGGGGTGCTCCGGGGACGAGGCTGGGTGCAACCGGGGTGCGGCTGGGGTGCTCCCGGGACGAGGCTGGGGTGCTCCGGGGACGTGCCCGGCCCCGCTGGCCCCAGCCCCGGGCGGCCCCGCCCGCAGCGCCGCATCCCCGCGGCTCCCGGGACCCGCACGGGGGGGGCCGCAGCTGCTGCCATCGGCTGGGGCGGAGCGGGAGCGGCGGCGGGGGGGTCCCCGGCCCCCTCCCCGGGCCGTCCCCACCCCCGAACCCCCCGGCCCCCCCCGCCGCAGCGCCGCGGAGCCGAGGCCCCCCCGCGCCGACTACAACTCCCAGAAGGCAGCGAACGTCCCCAAGGTGGGGGCCCGGCGGGGGCGGGGGGGCCGGCTGAGGGGTTCCCTCGGGGGGGACTCCCCCGAAGTGCCTTCTCCGGCACATCCCAGCGTTTCCTTCCTTCCTCCCACCGGCCCTGGGGAACGGGCAGAGAAATCTTTTAAAAATCCTGCACGGGAGAGACAAATCTATTTCGGGATTTTCTTCAATAAAAAAGCAGCAGGAGGAGAAATTAATTTCTAAAGCTTGGTTTTAAAGTGCTGCGGGTTCCTTCCAGGTCTGCAGCTGCTACGTGTGTCACTGCGCATCTCCGTGGCCACCTTCCAGTACCTCCACAATCATTAGCGGGTATTATTCTCGCTCCCTCTTAGGAAGTAGGGGGATAATCATTCCCCATTTAACGGATGGGAAACTTGGCACAGCACAGATTAAGTGATTTGCTGACAGGCGCATAAGAAAATTGCGCCAGTCAAGCATTCTCTCAATTATGCCATCCTTGTAACTGCATAATTTCCCTGGGTGATTCCAAACACGGCGCATACTCCCTGCGCAGGGCTTCGGCGCTGCAAAGCGTGCGGCCAGCACCCACCCGCACCCACACGTGGGTTACACCGGTCCGTGCCCTTGGCATGGGGGTCCGCAGGGCACAGAACAGCTCTGGTCCCACAGACACGTACCACCCAAGGGCTGCCGGATCCAAGCGAACAGGAGCCCGGGATGTGCAGGTATGAACTGGGGGACACGAGAGGTTTGGGAGCCCGAGGGGTGCTCAGCTGCACGCGGGTGCTGCACCGACACCCGCTCCAGCATGCAGCGCTGCAGCCAAACGCTGCTTCGTCCTTGCAGCCCGCCCAGAGGCCAGCGGCTCCTTCTGCAGCCCAGTGGAAATTCCCCAGCAGCACCAGCACCGGGGCCTCCAGAGACCAGCAAACCTCCCTGGAGTTTGCTCCCGGCAGGAGTTGGGGCGCTGCCACGCCGGTGCAGCATTCCCACCGCAGCGAGCCTCCCCGGACGGATGATGCGGAGCAGAGAGGCTGGTGGGGAGCTGAGCTGGGGCTGCACCTGCCCGCTCGCAGCTCGCTGCCCTCGCCTCCCTGCCTGCGTCATCCCTCGCGTGGTTTTTCAGGCTCCCCTGCCCTCATTTGAATGGGCCCTGCCTGCCCAGCCTCCTAATCTGCCACTAAGTGGGACTGCCGATGAACGCCGTGATAAATTTAGAAAGAAATCTTTGTGTGGGTCAGAGGAAAAACACGGCGGCCTGGGGAATCCGAGCTGCAGCGAAGTGGTTTGATTTCCCGGCGCCGGCTCTGCTCTCTGCCTGCGCAGCAGGATTTAACGCTGAGATTCTTAGTGGTAAAAGCAAGAGGGATCCACAGGGTTTCTAGGTGGTCCTTACTCTGCTGGAGTTTATAAGATGAGGATGCCTTCATATAAAAATGACCGGTTCTAACCAATATTAGTGAAAAAGGAGCGGGGAGGGTTGTAGCCCGCGAGCGGCTGAGCTGCTCCAGCTCGGAGCGTGACCTGACATTTCAGCTGGAGCCTCTTAAAGAGCAAGTTTACCTTCCCCCAGGATTTGTTTATATGCACAAGTAGGGAAGGCGCTTTTAATTCCACTTTCAGGCTCCCGCCTGCCACACCACAGCGACATTGTTCCTTCGCGATTGCTTTTGTTAATCTGTTAAATTGTTTTTAAACAACAACAAAAATATAATAGTGTTAGCGGTGCAAAATCCCCCCGTGAAATCGCGAATCGAGCGCCATTTTCCTTACTAAAAGTCTGAACGCTGTTCAAAACTGGTTTATCATTTGCTGGTAAATTATATTGTACCAATGCAATACGAGGAAAAGAATTTTCTGAATGTGTTTCCTTTAATAAGCTATTAAGACCTTGTACTGCTAATTATACTATTAATTAGACGTCTTATCGTTCCTAAACACGTTAGCATGTTGCCGAAGCAGCAATAAGCCTCTGGGGCAGGCAGAAGATAAGAAAAGAAGGAAGATGCAAACGTCAAGATTACAAAAATGAAGGACAAAAAAAATCTCAAGTATAAGTACCAGAAATGGCAAATAAATAACCAAAGGCTGGCGGCATAATGCATTGTTTAATTTACAGGAATAAAAAAAATACGTATGCTGAAAGTGAACTTTCTAGGTGGAGGCCCTGGGACTCTGTCGTATGCAAGACAAAAAGAGATGTAACTCATTTCAAACCTTTTTTTTCTACAGTTGAGGTGGGAACCTGGAGCTAGTTGCCTTCTTCCCCCAACAAAATAACCTTCCGTTAGAAAACTAACAGAAAAACTGTTCAAAAATGTATTTTTTTTTCCTCCAGAAGCAAAACATGGACGATTTGCAATAGGAAAACCTTAACCCGACGCAATTCCCACACCTGATTCCACAGCCGCCCCCCCCAACCCCGCCCTCCTCTCCAGAAACAGCATCCCAGGCTTACCCATTCTCGCCTGGTTGCTTTAAGGTTAAAAAAGTAAACCTCGAAGCCTCGCAGCACTCGGCGCGCTTTCCTCGCACGCTGCGGAGGTGTTTCCTCCAGCCCTCGCGGGTCCGTCAGAAGCGACAAGAGGGGGCTGAGCCTGCGAGCACGGGACCGGCTCCGCGCACCAGCCCGAAGGCCCTTCTCACGCGGCGTGTTGTGCCTGAGACCTGGGTCCCGGCTCACGCTGTCCTACGTTCATCTCTGGCTCCATCCCAGGGTCTGCAACACAAGCATATTAAAATATTTTTAGAGCCCAGTTCTTCAGCATTTGCAGCTTTTCTCAGGAGAGCGATAATCTCATTTACATCTGTTACTACAAATCAAAAAACCCAGCAAATTAAATGGCTCTGAAGGCTAAGATTAGAGACTTAGATTTAAGACTCCTGTGAAGTGCCCGTGATGCAAATAGTTGTAAATATCATTTTTTTCTAGGGGGATGGAAAAGCCCTGCACAGATGCTGTTCCCTTTACCTTGAAGGCAAAGGCAGAAACACCGCATTGATGCAGCCGGACTGTGTTACGTGATGCCGGTTTCTCTTCTATGCTTAGAAAAGGAGAGAAAAGGAAATGAGCTTGAACATCACCCTTCACCAGCGCTGGGAGACGCCTTTACGGCCATCAGATGACGACCGAGCTTTTGGCTGACTCCAGACCGGTACAACACACGAATGCAGCGGGACTGGCTGGAGGAAGCCGAGGGCGCTGCCGGGTCCCCGGCGGCAGGGATGTGCCCTGGCTCCACCGGCGCTGCTTCGCCTCCTTCCTCTCCCTCAGGCATCCGAAGCGTAGCACACGGCGGTATCGAAGCCCGCCTGAGTTTCTGCGTTCCCCGTGCTTGGATCGAAAAGCCTGCCGTGGCCTCGCAGCAGATGGTGCCGCAAATATTGTAGAACTCCCACACGAGTTTTGCAGGATCAGGCGTCGAACAAGGAGGTGGGAAGTGGATTGATGGTAAATTTGTTTTAGAAATTTCATTTTAGATGTTCCCCGTTTCTGAAATATGAGCTTCAAAACCCACTGTATGTATTACTGCTTTCATAATGTCATAATGTTAATTAATTTGCCAGCCTCTTGGCTTTATTGCCGCCACCCTGGGGTGCCGCAGGGGGTTGTGGCAGAAGCAGGACTCTTCTTCAGGTGCTGCTTCTGACTGGGCACCGTTACCTAAGTACCAGCTTCCCTCTAGAGCAAAGGATTAAATGTTTTAGCAAAGCACAGCCAGCAGATAGCAGCATTGTTATATATAATATACCCTAGACTATTTCTGCTGTGGTTTCAAAGTCGTGCAGAAACCTTGGTGCATTTAAGCCTGAGGCCGTGACCCCCCGTTTCTGGGCAGCGGGGCGGTGGGTACGCCGGGCACCCCTCAGCTGGGCAGCAGCCTGGGCCGCCCAGGTAAATGCTTACGCTTGAAGAGAAGTAGTATTTCTGTAGCCTCTAAACTAAATTGCATTGATCAAAATTTCACGGCGCAACAAGGCCGTGTAAACTGGAATTTTAGCAAAATACTCAAGGAAATCTGTCCTGGCAGACCTGGAGCGTGGAGAGCACCAGGAGAGCTCATCTTTTTCCAGGGGCCTCCAAGGCACAACACGAGGCAAAACCCTGGTATCTTTGAGGGGCCATGAGTAGGACTGGGGCATCTTGCTGCTTGTGCAAGACTGATGCCACTGCTGAGGGGTCTCGGGCAGGGGGGCAGCTCTTCCCAGCGCTACACCAACGAAATGGGAATTAACACGCAGCAAACAGAGAAAGGAGCTGCTTTTCTCTGATCTGGGATGTCCTGGCCTACTGTGAAGGGCCTGTGATATTGAAGGGCAGGAGTTTTCTTAGCTAGGAGGGTTGTGCTGGTTTTGTTACGAAAGGGATGGAAGATCCACTGAGGGACAGAGTTAATAAGACTTAATTAAAACTTGTTTGCTCTGATAAATTTGATCCGTTTCAGCAATACACAGAGCAAGCCACCTTAAACTCACAGTAGCATTTTATGGCAGTTCAGATAGGAAGGTATTTCTTCATTTCTGAAAAAGTATTTGATTTCAACCTGCAGAAGGACTCGGGGGCTGCCTGGACGGGTGTCAGAGCTCCTGCTTCTGTTTCAGGCTGGGACATTAGGGACAGAGGTTGGACTTGATGATCCATGTAGGTCCCTTCCAACTCAGGACATTCTACGACATGAGCATGTCCTTTAATGGCTGTGTCACATTTATATTCATATTTAACACCTTGTATTTGTATCTCCCACCATTGCTCCCCAGAGAGTCCTTTCATGCTGATTATTCTCATCAGGGCATTTCACACCAATATAAGAATCCCCACCAGCCAAACAGCCTATACATGCACTGTCTGCGAGCAGGACGTGAGAGCATGAACGAGGCAAGAGCCCTTGCATCAGCCTTGAACCATGTTTATGGGAAAGCAGGTTGCTGGTGGAAGCTGAGACGGATTTAGCCTCCCAAAAGTCCCCCAAAGCGGCCCAAAAGCAGCTGCGAGCCTGTGGGCAGTGTGGGATGGTGAGAGGAGGAGGCTGCCCTGCAGATGGTGGGACCAGCGAGGAAGGAATGCAAGGGGTTTGATAAGGAAGGAATAATAATAATAACCTTTTCGGCAGGGCCAGAGCTGAGCCTGCCAGTGTTTACACACAGGCAAAAAACTTCCTGAGCTGGAAGCGCAGCTTTTTCCGCTGGCTCGGCTCCGTCCCTGCTCAGCCACCGCCGCGCTCGGCCTTTCCCTCAATCTGGATGTTTTAGAGAAAGCTTTTGTTTTGCCAAAGCAATTGACTGTAACTTTATTGTCTCAGCTTGGCTCTAGGACATACCCTGAGCTGTGAAAAATGCACCTGACTTTTGATTAGATCTCCCCCTTTCGATACAGCGAGTAGTGCTGATTAGATAAACGATTGCCAAAAAAGAAGCCAAGCCAACCCCAGCTCCCTAGCCCACCCCGCAGAGCAAGCCACGCTTCCACCAGCGCTTCCCCCGCGCCCTGCGGCAGCCAGGCCTCTCAGGAGAGAAAGTAAATTCGTTTTCCTTCATCTGTTCCCCTTGCAGCCGGGCTGTGGAGGTCAGAGCACCCTGAACTATAACCAAAACTGTCAGCGGTGGTGCCTAGCCATAGTCAGTACCCCCAGGAAGTACCCGGCGTGCCTCTGTCCGTGAGCCCCTGCTTAGGAGAAAAGCACTAGGAAGGCTCGGGCATCCCAGAGGGGAGAAGGCCGGGTCAGTAAAGATACCCAGCCCCAAACCTCCTGCTTTTATGGAGCTCGAGCATCTCTGCAAGAGCAGGCGCTAAGGGACTGCTGTGCATCGCCCTGCAAATTCTTTGAGGCAGAAACCATTGCTGGTTATTGCAGAGTGAGGAAGCCTTCATCTCCATCTTCATCCATGCACACACGCGTGTGCACACACCCCCCGCCCCGATGTCAGGTCAGACCCCAGCCCTGCAGATCACTCCATGAGACTGGAGTCTCATTTATTTATCCAGGAATTAGCTGGGTTTCTTAAACATCAGCAAATCAAACAACCGAGGCTTAATAAAGTGCTGCATGTCACTTGTCCTGCAAATGTGTTTGTTGAAAGACAGGGAAAATGTGCACAGAACAAGCCACAGCCTTTAGTCATAGTATTTCTGCTGGGAAACAACCCCTCCGCAAGGCGTTGTCCTCCCATCGCGCTGGCGCACGGCGCAGCCAGAGCCGCATCCCATCCCGGTGGGATAAAGAAACTGTTGTTCCAAGGACACAACGGAATAGCTGATTTTTAATACTCCATTTTTTTTTTTCAACTGGGATTATTTACAATGAGATTTGGGAGAAGCGATTCACACCCAAACAAACAAAACCTGAAACATTTTAAACCATGTTTAAATGACTCTTGCACCCACGCAAACAGCCCCAGATAATGATCGACGTTGCTGTCATTCCTTTAAGCGCTGTACCAAAAAAAAAAAAAAGCCTTCCTCTCAGGTGCTCAGCATTGAGAAAAATTGCGATAAATTCAGTATCAAGGGAGTAGCTCAGCTTCAAGGGCCATTCGTGTCCTTATTTTGGACGTGGCCGTCACTGCCGGTGCCAGCAGAGATTCTGCTCTGAACTGCAGCCTCTCGCGGGCTCGCACCAACACGGGGCTTGCACGACGACACCTGCGGCTCCCTGCAAATGAGCTGCCCTTGCTTGGGACCGAGCTCAAACCTGCCCCTGGTCCCTGGCTCTCCCCGAGCTGCGCATAGCTCAGCCCTGGGATGCGGCGTGCAGCACCGCTTGCCTCGGGAGCGGGATCAGTGCAGAGCTAGGTAGGACCTGCTCCCGCTGCTGGGGTTTTGGTGTTGGCCTTCCCTTACCAAAGCGAAAATACTTCTTTTTTGTCCATGTACCCCCTGCTGATGCAGAGGGAGAAACACCCACCATGGAGCCACGTTTCTGTCTAGCGCTCGTCCCACTGGGAGCCCTTTGGCATCTCTCGTTCCCCAAGTCCTACCCTCGGCACAATCGCCGCGTGTCGGGGGGCTGTGACGGGGCTGCCAGCCCCAGGGGTGCGCAGCGCCCTCCGCGCCCGTACCCAGTGTCCTCCACCGCACTTGAGAGAGATGGCCTCGTCGAACGCCGTCTCCAGTCCCTGGCATGAAGAGACCGGGGAAAATTTTACTCTACAACAACTACCTGCGTACTGGTAGGGTTAAAAAAGAAACAAGTTTGAGGTCTGTTCACATTTAAACCTTCAGTTCCACATGGAAAGTTTTACACAGGGCTTCAGCAAATTCTGCTGTAGTAGGAAACGCTAAAGAAGACATAAAGCACAAGAAGGGGGATTAAATGCCTGATGTTCTTAAAGGAGGAAGAAATCCTGCACTTAAACATAAAGATGAGATAAAAAACAACTCTGTTAACCAAAATGATCTGAAACCTGAGAGGTTTTTGTCACTGAAATCCCAATTTAACTATTTTAATCAGCCTAACACTCTGCCACCAGAAATTCTGCCTGTTTGGGGTCTGGCTCAAGGCTTCTGTAGCTTCAATCTGCCTCTGCTTAAAAGCTGTTTCAGGGCTAAGGGCACTTGCATTTCTCATTATGTTCTTCTAACCACAAAAGCAGAAAACAGCTGTGAAAAAGTGGCTTGTGTGGTCAGCGGGAGCAATAGGAGGAGGCAGAGAAGCAGGTCTTTGGCAGCTCTGGTGCTTGACGTGCTTTAGGCTGATTTCGAAGTTTTTCACAGAAATAATAATTAAAAAAAAAAAAGTTCTGCAATTCCCTAACTGTCCGTAGACAACTCTCGCTCGCTCGCTCCTTTCCGCTCCCCTCTTAGCGCACGCTAAGGATGCACTTCTCTGCCCGGTTCACATTTCCGTGTCGGCGGGGCTGTGCTGCCTGGCTGAGTGGCCGTTTTTGGAGGACACTTGGCCAGTGCCATTCTCCTGAGTCCCACCGTTGAGGTTTGGCTTCTCCTGCAGCTCAGGTTGCTCTTGGGGGGGCATCATCAACATCGTGTTCCCTTGGCTACCGTTTTCCGTGTAATATGGGTCTTCAGCCTAAACACGTACATAAATAACAAAGGCAGAGTTAGGAAAGGGAAAGGGCTGACACCAACCGGCTTTGATTGCAGGCAGCGGCTTGGCTGCCTGCCTGCGCTTCCTGGACAGGAGGTACAAACAACTGCAGGCATGGGAACCTGCTCTGGCTGACGAGAAGGGGAACAGAGGGCCTGAACCGTGCTGTGGCAAGATGAAGCAAGAACACCAGCCAGGAACTGCATTTTATTTTTTTATTCTCCTGGACCTGAAAAGAGAAGCTGGCAGGTTTTGTTGTTTTCTCATAACCAGGTTTTGGAGCTGACCCTGCCTTGGGTTTGCAAAGCTACCCTGTGACAGACCACCTCTGCCTTCCACTTTGGCCAAGTAAGAAGCAGCATTGAACGAAAGCTATGGAAATTGCCTCTTTTTTTCCCCTGTCCTTCTTTCTCTCAGCCTGTAAATAGATGCACAGCTCGTGGCAAGGTGCTAGCAGAAGGGCTCCTGCACTCCAGCAAACGGAAAGACACACTGTGTGGCTTGTGACTATAAGGAGCAGCTGCCTCTGGAGGATCCAGAGCAGTACCAGAGCGGCCTCAGGCCCCCACCAGTAAATCCCCATGTGTCGGACCGTGGCAGGTCCTCAGCAATGCAAGGGGTGCTGGTGGTCCCGGGCGGCGGGTGGCGATTGCCGGCTGGTAGCAGGCAGCCCCGCTCCTGGTTTGCTCCGTGGCACCCAGCACGCGCGGCAGGCTGCCGAGCCCCCGGGCCACCCTGCCGGTTCGCTCGGTCCCTTCGACGCCCTTCTGCGCGGCAGCGAGCTGGGTGTGCTGGACACGGAGCACCTAGAAATTGCATTGACACTGCCACGCATTTACACGGGCAGCTCCCAGCCACGCATTTATGTTGCCTTTCACTTGCTGCCAGCATCCAGGAGGCGGTACCCAAAGGCTCAAGAGTCCAAGCTGCAGTGTCCCTGCCTCTGACAGATGCGCATGTTTCGAGAGCATCCTTTCTGGCAATGAAATAACCTGATGGCTTCCCAGGACATGACTGTTCATGTGCCCACGAGCAGCGATGGGGGAAAAGCATGGCCTGTCCTCACTTTACAGAGGGCTCACGTCCCCGACAGTCACTCGTAGGGAAGAGTCCTCAGTGGTCAGCCTGCCTGGAAAGGGGAAAATGGAAATAGGAAATTTCTTTCTCTTTCTTTCTTGATATATTTTATTGCCGTCGCTTGTTAAGTGAGGGGAGAAAGAGCCTTTATTACAGCATCGGTACAAGACAGACATATAACTCAAACAGAGCAAATGGAAAGTTAAAGTGTGTCACTTTTAATGACAAATTCATAAGGTTTCGGTGTCTCTGGAGGGGTCTTGCTGGATGAGTTCTTACTGCTGAGCAAAAATAAATGTTAGACCTAGAAGTATGAGCGAGAAAGGGGAGGTTTTCCCACAGGAGCAATCAGCTAAGAGTTAATTTTAGAAGGCAAGAGAGGTTTCCCTTCACCCTGTACAGACTGGTCTCCCCACTCCTGCCCTTCGCCTTGCCCAGGCTGACCCAGCCCCGGGTCACAATGTCCCGCCGACCTGGGGACACACAGACAGGCTGAGGGTACCGAGCCGCAGGGTGCGGAGCAGCCCCCTCCTCTCCCACCCAGGCACCCCCCTGCCGCTCCGGGCTGCCTGCGCCGCCGGGCTCCTCTCTACCTGCTGTTCTGCCATCTATAAGCACTAACCAGCCTCTCTCCCGCGGGGCTCCAGCTCCGCCGCTTCATCAGGTAATATCCAGCCAAGCCCAGGAACGCCAGCAGGAGTCCAGATGTGACCAAGGCGATCAGGGTCTTCTGAGAAAAGTCCTGGTGGTTCCTCACATTCCCCCGTTTAAGGGATTTTATTCCCAACTGGAAAAAACACCAGAGATGGAAGTCGGACAAACAGGAAACGTGTGCATCTGCTGAACAGGCACCGGGCTTAAAAGAATGCTGCTCTTCACCTCCTGGTTAAACTTCACATAAACAAAGCTGGGCTTTGCTGCCCAAGCTCCTGAGCTTTGCACTTGCCCTGTGAGCTCTCACATCATCATGGTCTCGTCTCCATCCTAATGCCTTCTGTGGCACGGGGAAATTTTCTCCCTTGGACAAGAGCGTTCAGGCCCTGAGATTTACAGCATGCATCTGCATGGATGAAATATCTCTTGTGGGCTGCTGTTGCGGCTCTGTTTGGTGCCATTTATACAGGCACCTGGAGCTCAGCTTCACAAGCCAATGGCAGCCTCACTGGAGCATTGAGAGGAGGAATTAATTAATATCAGCGTGGTACTTTGAAGAAGCAGCGTGCCAATTACATCCTAAGAGTTATTGTTGGGGTCTAGGCCTTTTATAAGAAAATACTACCAAATTTTACAGTAACTATTTCAAGCACTTCTGCCTTCAGTGGTTGTATTAGTGCTCTTACGCGCACTGCTGCCTCGCTGCGTGCCTGGTGCTTGGCTCCAACCCTCTCGTGCCAGTGCCCCACAAGCACCTCTGAGATGGAGGCAGGTTCGGCCTCAGCCATCTGCCCCAGCCTCAACAGACTGTCTAAAAAAGAAATCTTTTCTCCAGCCACTCAGGCCAACCATTTTTCTCAGCTGAATTTGCTCAAGGAATTTACCTTTTCCCAGTGAGACTCCTGGAGTATATCTGTAGCAGGATCTGCAAGGTTTAAAACAGGAGAGGCACGTTATGCTGCAGCTAATGCCAGCACCGAAGAGCCTGGCCAACGCTGAGCCCCTTCGCTGCTCTGGAGGCAACGCCGTGGCTCTGGGGATCTGGCCAGACCCCAGAAGGAAGAGCAGTGGTCGCAGAGAGACGCCTCCTCCCAGGCTGCAACTGAGGATGTGTGTTCCACAGCCTCTCCCCACGAGCAGCCCCCTCTCTCGGTGCCCGCACCGAGGCCATTATCCAGCGGCATCAACGGCAGCCAAAGGGATGAGCTCAACTGACCTCTCTCACCGACGAGGACGAGCAGCATGCAGTCACGGTCCACCTCGGATTTAGCGAGCTTAATCTGGCAGGGGGAGGGGACGCGGTGGGCGCTGTCTTCGCATATTGCACTCCATAAGTCCGATCCCTTCCCCTCTAAAAAGTGTTTCTGCAAAATTTTCAAACAAATGGCCATTGAACCAACCAAACCGACAAATTCTCTGCCTCAGCTGTGCTGAAGATGTACCTGCTACCGGTAACGCTGTGCAGGCACCCTTTGTGTTTTGGTGGCTTATCTGTGCTCTGCAAAGCTGAGCAGAAGCAACTACAAGTGACAAACAGCTCTGGGCTGGGTGTCAGAGCTTCACCTCCCACTTCACCCCTGCTTTGAGCCCTAGTACCAACACCTAGAAAATGGAGATGCTTATTTCTTGTTTCTTAACTTAATGAGATTAAATTAAATGAAGATATTATTAGCAACTCTTGTAAATGGCACTTAAACCAGGCTAAATTTAGGCTCTGTATCACATGGCAAGTCCCTCCGATTTTTGGACTGAAACAGCCGCCTGAAGAGCCCTATTGTTTCAGAGTCCCAGGCAGGGGCTGGGAAAGGAGGGAAATAACAAAGAAGCATTGAGCCTTCCTGTTTAGGAAATGTCTTCAATGTTTTTGCTAGGTTGCTGATCAAAAGCTAGGCAGAAAAATACAAATTTCTCACATTTTAGAGCTGAACCAACTCTTGGGTGGAAGAGGAAGAGGAGTGAGGAGCTGCAGCCTTTCCCTTCTAGGGGCCAATTTCTGTATCAGACAGGATAGGCTTTCTCCTCGGGTCTATTTTCAGCCACAGTCAGGCTTGGAGACAGAGCCCACAGTTGCTAAAAGACCTTATCAGCTTCCCTAACATCCTCCCAGCTGGGGACATCATCTGAACTATGGCCATGTCCACCCCCTCAAGACAGAGACCGGCTCCAGCTGAATCCCCCGCCCTGCCCCTGCCCTCCCCTCGCTCCCCGGGAGGCACCCGCCAACGTGGGGCTACGAAAGAGGAGAAAACCCTCTTGTCTTGCAGCGTTGTGCAGAGCCAGGGGGCTCAGTGCCTTCCTCTCTGTGCCTTAGGATTGCCTCAGTGGTGAGCTGGGATCGCCACATCCTCTTAGTGTACAAAAACGCAGAGACTTCTCCAGGGGAGAATAACAAACAAATCACTTTCAGCTGCTTCTATAGAGCTTGGCTTGGGGTGTGAAAGGCCAAGATGGAACGAGAGACCCAAGTGTGTATTTTCCTTTCTCTGCTGTGGAAAGAACTCATCGGCTTGTCAGAATTTCCCTTCGCAATTAGCAGCGCTGGGTGCCAGCTTATTGCTCATTTGCTTTGGGAAAGGCCAGCAGGAAAGTGAGACACGGCACGGTCCCTCCTATCTGCTCTCCTTGCAGATGCTCTTATCTGGTTCCCAGGTTCAGCGGCTGCTGAGCCTGAGCTGGTTTTTCCCACTCGATTGGTTGAGGTGGAAGCATGGGAGAGGTCTGCTGTGGGGCGCAAGCTCCCAGAAAAGCACGGTTGGAAGCGGGGCAGTTTGACTCGTTTCTCATGGAGCGAGGCTTAAGAGTACATGCAATTAGATACAACTCTGTAGGGTACGTTATATATGCACCCATTCATGTATGTGCAGGCACGTGATGCATGCAGGATGTGCCCAGGAGGTGCCGTTGCCCACTAGATGGCATCTGTGATCAGAATCACTTGCTCCCGGAGGAGTTTCCATGTGAATTCTTGCTAAAGAGCAGTCCCTTTAAACAGGAACAAGTTTAAATGCCATTTAATCGCCAATTTGCAGAGAAAAGCCAAGTAAGAATTCACTCATCCTAAGTGGTGGCAGTATGGCTGACCAGCAGAAGTAAAATTAATCATCATCATTTTATACCCAGGGCATTGCCAAACCTGCTGTCCCACAAGCTCCAGCACCATCTGGCCTCTGTTGCAGGTTGTTTCCTGCGTGAAAAGGTTTCTTTCCTCCCACCCACAACGGTGTCTCAGCTGGACCCTCTTCTGCTTTTACAGATGCTTGGGTTTTGGTGCGCAAGGGCCAAGGACAGTTACAGAGAGCCTGGGATTCCCTTAGGAGTCGGGGCAGCTGGGGACGCTGATCTACCACCCGCGCTCCTTCAGAAGCCCTGTTTTCTTTCCTAGGGCAGTTGGCAAGACAAAGAAAGGCAGTCGCCTTCCCAACAGGGAAGAGGAAGAAGAAGAACAAAGGCAATTTCCCGTTAAACACGGTGGGAGATACTTTGAAAACTAAACTGACCCCAGGGCTTAATCATGAAAAAGGAGGTTTTATGCAACCAGGAGGTCGCATTTATCCTGGGACTGCTGGGATCGTCCCTCTGGGATCCTCCTGGGACTGCTGCGACCGTCCCCACCTCCGCCAGTTTGGCACAGCTCAAATGCGGTGCCCCAGGGATGACGGCGTGAGCTCCCAGCCCAAACCAACCCCCCAGGTCCGGTGGGTGACCCCATCGCTGCAAGCCTGAGAGCGCTGCAGGAACCTGCCCGCGGCTGTTTGCTTGCAGCCCCCCCTCCTGCATTGCCCAACCCCCAGAGACGTGGGGCTACTTGCAACTCACGCAAGTGTTGAACTCTTTGAGCTGCAAGCAGATGGCTCCAGTGTCGCTCACTTCTTTGACGTTGTGGCACGTAATGGGCTGGAAGGCAAAAACCACAGTGGTGGTGTCAGTGAACTGTCGGGGGGTTGTGAGACAAGTCCAGCCTCCCCGCGGTCCCACAGCCCGCGGTGCCCACCTGCACCCTCACCTTCGGGCTGTCCCCGCTCGTGTGCACTGGCGTGGTGGTAGCCAAGACAGGAGGCTGCTCCGAGGTGGCAGCAAAGCTCGTCGGAGCCAACGTGGTCCCGGGGGTTTCTGCCGTCATGCTGAGTTCAATCGCTGGGCTCTTGGTTGTGGGGATCCCTTGGCTCGCGTGGCCTGCCTCCGAGGGGGTGCCCAGCAGCTGCGTGGGGGCTTGGCTGGGCTGCGGGCTCGTCCGCTTGCTGCTGAGCCCCGGGGAGGTGCGGCTGGTTGCCAGGAACGTGGTCGCAGCTTCGGTTTTGAAGAAATGCAATGAAAAGGATACATGAGAAAGCGTAAGTCCTCTAAAAAATCAATGCGTGGCATTGCGATGACTGAAGTACAATATTGATTTGTCATAGTCAGCGGTACCAGAACGTGTCATTGGCCGTATAAGAAAAGCACATTAGACTTGCTTCAGTTACCTAATTGTTACATGTGCTTCATAATCTGTTTACAATAGGCTAATTTCCTGGGCATACGCTGCACCGCAGCAAAGATGCCATTGCCTGACCTCGCCTGCATTGCCCTCGCCTCCCCCTTGACCTGGCGTCTTCAAGAAGATGTACTGATTTCAAACAGCATAAGAGAAAGGCACCGTACATCCGTGCAAGGGTCCCAGCTTCACAGCCCTTCAGAGCCTTGGCCTCTTACCAGAAAGGCTGGCAGACCTCTTACGGGTGCCATTTGCTGAGCAAAGAACAGGTACGCTGAGATAAAAGACTGATGAGCATTTTGTCCCATCATCTCTTGGCTGTTTTGAAAAGGAAGGGTCTAAGCTGCCCGTCCTGAAGACGGCAGTGTTAGGTTGCCTCGGGTGGGGTTTTTTGGACAGGATTAAATCTTTTGACAATACTGCCAGGCTCTTTTTTGAGAGCACAACCCATGCTTTGACTGTGCAGTTTCTTGGGGCAAGCCTATGCACTTAATAAATCCGATTATTAATGCAAATGCTACCAGGACTCACAGAGCGAGGGAGGGGAGTGACTACCGGGCGTCTCTGCCGTCGGCTTGGCGCTGCTGGGGGCTCCGGGGGCTCCAGTGGCCGCCGTGCTGCTGCCGTCTTTCATTTCCATGGCTGGGGCCGTGGGTGTGGGGTTGCTTGTTGTGCTCCCAGAAGTTTTGCCTGGGGACAGAGGAAGGTATTAAGGGCTGCCGCCCCCCCCGCCCCGAGCCCCTGCACGCCCCCGAGGGTCCCTGCGGGCAGGGCAGAGGGGCGTTAGCTGCTTTCACAAATTCGCTTTCTTCTTGCCCCAAAATGGCAGGCTGCCTTAGAGGTCATATGGGAGAGGATCAGAGACTAAACATTTCAGCTGGGCCGGTACCAAACTTCAGTGCAGCCCTCACAGAGGGTCCTGGGCTCTTGGGGCGGCGCTGGAGGAGACCAGGCTCGTTTCTGCCCTCATCCTGCCCGATCCTCAGGCTTACCGAGGGATGCACAAAGCTCTGCACAAAGCCGGATTTCATAGTAGTTTGGGTTTATAATCCTTGGAGGAAAGACTCAGGCCTTGGAAGAGATCACTTGTGCGCCTCAGGAAAAATAAGTTGGATTTGCAGTTGCAGGCACAATCTCAAAGTAAATAGAAACATTCCCATTGGCTTGGGACCAGCTCTGACTCATGAGCAAAAACATCTTTGGAGGTAAAACACAATGTTTGGAGAATGGTTTGCTGCTCTAACTTAAAGTTTATATATTGCTTCCTGGTATGTTACAAAGATGACACTTGCAGCTTTTCCTACCGAAACGAACTGTGAGTCAGTGAAAATGCATTTCTTCCCTTTTTTATTCTTAAGATCTATTTCCACTTTTTACAAACAGCATCAGTCTCTACTCCAGGGCTGTTGCTGTTTAAGGTTCTCATCCAGCCACTAAAGAGAAAATCACAGAAAATACGTTGTTTCATTTGTATTTCTGCCCAGGGGAGCCTGAGCTCCAAGAGGAGTTACTTCATCCTTCCAAACAACCGTTCGAGATGGAGCATCCGCTGCCAGTTAAACATCCATTGATGTATTGTGCGCTGCACTAGTGTCCTGGCAGGCATTCCCCTGAGCTGGGGGTGTTCGTACCTCGCTGGATCAGGTCTACAGTCCCTGGATGGTTTATGAGAAGCAAAGACCGACACACCGCAGTTCATTCTGGCAGCGGGTGACGGCAGGCAGAGCTGCTCGGCTGTTCCTGCAGCCGGTGGGTGGTTGTGGAGGGTGCCGGGGTGGCCGGGGGGGATCCCCGCAGGGCCACCCGTGCTGGTGCATCCCATCCGGCCCCATTCCCTCCCATCCCGGCTGGGCCCCGGCGGGCTGCAGCTGCTCTGGGCGCGGGAGCACCGGCGGGGGGAGGCGGGGGCCCTGCCGAGGGCTCGGTGCAGGTGTCTGGAGCTGGGATTTAGGTTCTGGCATGGCTTTTATTTAAGGGAGAAGTTACTTCTCTCCAAGACAATTCAGTTCCAACTGGTTAAATCACCGAGTTTTTCTGATGAATTTTAACAAATCAAAAGCAGGAGGCATGACTGTGTGCCCAGAATAATGAGTAGCACGAAGTTAAATCCGCGCTTGGCATGCAGCTTTGTGTTTGCACGGCCGTTAGCAGGGAACTTTACATCACTACAACAATGTAGCGCCTGGACTTGACCTCCCCAAGTGCCACAGCCACCCAAGCACCTTTGAACTGTTCCAGATGTTTGTAAAGCACCAGAGGTATTTCTAATCAAAGTCTTTTCACCACTGAATATCATAAATTGAAGCCTGGATTATTGCTCAGTGTAATCTGTAGAAGGCTTGTCACATAGTATTTCTTTTTCTTCCCTTTACTGCGCTGTGTGCAGGCACTTTTATAGAAAACACGGCTAAGTTTTTTGAAACCTTAGGACTCATGAGATAAATAATGATCCAGATGTGAACTGGATAATCCACATGGTGCTCAGCTAAAGTGGGTCATTTATTGCACCATACATTTTTACTAGCTTTGCTAAACTTTGTCAATTTGTTAGTACTAAGGGTTTAAGAGTTTAAGCCAAGCCATTTATTAACCTCACAGAAATCTTCACCTAGTAGTGATAGCACATGCAGGAGCAAAAGCAGGCAGATACACGAAAGAAAACTGTACTTCACGGTACTGGTTGCATTTATGTCTCTAGCTTTTAAAAAGTAAATGCCTCTGATTTTTATAAATATTTTAATTATGGTGCTTAGGATGTATCTCAGCTCAAATCAAATTAAAAAAAAAAAGCAACAATATAAATGTCAAAGTAGTTGATTTGGTCCAAAACTCATCCCTGACCACAGAAGGCAATGGCAAAGGCTCAGGAAACAGGACAAAAATTTCCATAATTTTCCCCTACTCTGCACCCACAGCAAATTAAAGACAGGGGTTTCTCCCCTGCACCCCCATCCCTCCAAGGAGGAAGGTGCAACCCCTAGGGGGTTCCCAGCCCGTAACTGCACCTCCTACGCCGATACAGGAACCTCTTGGCAAACCTTTCGGTAAACCTTTCGCTAACTGGGCGCCTGCTGCAGTGCTGGGACACAGAAAGCCAGCGCCAGGATGGTTTCTCCAACTCTTCTGCATGTTTAACACAGTGTTTTTCCAAGCTCAGCCGGAGCACGAGGAGGGCTGCGGGGAAGCGCCGCCGGTGAGCCGGCACCACGGTGCCGCTGGTGCCAGCGCTGCAGGGGCGGAGGGTGAGGGCACCGGGGCGAGCAGGGAGCGCTGGAGCCGCCGCCAGCCCAGGCTTCCCGCGGCAGCTCCTCCGAGCGCTCCAGCCTGCATCACTCACGCCTTCCCACTTTTACTGCTCTCAGCCATGTGGCAGGAATTCAAGCGGGTGGAGCCCTCTTCCCTCTGGAAATATCTGATAAAAATCCCTTCCCTCCCCCTTTTCCGTCTCCCAGACAGGATATGGGTGTGGGGCCGCAGTCACGCAGGGCGCACAGGGCAGGGGGCTGCGGGAGCCCCCCCCAGGCCGCCGCGCCAAACCCCAGCTGCCGGACCAAGGGTTTCCTCGGGCTCGGGGCCCCTGCGGCAGCGGGGCGCTGCTCGGGAGCCCGGCACCTTCCTGCAGACCGAGGTTGCTCCTGGCTTGCACAGTTACAATGTGCAGCCCTCTAAAGGACATTAAACTCAAGTTGCTGTGCGTTTTAAAGCTTCTTGTTCCTTAACTGATTTTTAGAGCTTTTCTAGATGTTGCGAAAGACGTGAAGGCAAGAAAGAATGCTTCAAAATGACAAGAAAAGAGATTTTTTAAAAAATTAAGTTTGGCAGAGATGAATAAAAATATATAAAACAGAAAGACAAAAACAAATTTTAAAAAGGGTTTTAGTAGGTACTAATATAATACGTGCACGCTTTTCCATGTAAGTCTTGGGACAAGCTCAGGCCAGCTCTGCACGTGGTTTATCGATACCTGGTTTTGCCACCACGAGCCGCTCGCGGCATCACGCCGCCGCGCGGGCGGAGGGCTCTCGGGCAGCCCCGCCGCATCGGCCCGCTCCGCGGACCAGGGCCGAGCGTAAAGTTCTCCCCCACCCAATGCAGTTCAGCAGTTCCCCAAAGGATCGGGCAAACCCCAGAACTGCGTGTTTCTCCCTGCGAGGCTGGACGAGGCTGCTCGTTGCTCGGGAGTCAGACTGCAGCTGGCAGCTGGTCCGGACCCGGCCTCCAGCCTCCCCACGCCGCAACCACCCGTGGCACTTGTAGAAGACCCTCACCTGGCCCAGCGTGGCACGGGGGGTGTTTTTCCCCCCGTAAAACACGTGGCTTTAGCTGAAGCTGTCCCGGGGGGCAGGTGGAGGCTGGTCGTCCCACCCTCGTCAGCGCTGCCAGGAGCCAACCCGAGCACAAACGCCCCAGAATTGGGATTTCCACTGGGGGATGCACGGCTGAAACCTTCGCTTGAGTCACTCGGGCTCCCCAAAGCGATGAAGAGCATGCAGAGCCCCAGGGAAGGGCTCCCTAGTTTTGCCCTCCTCTGCACGGCAGCTACATTGAACAGAAATAAACCTCCACTTTCCAACAAGTAGCCAATAAAGCACCATAATATCCTGCAGAAACATGGAGCGTTGGCTGCTCTGGCAAAAGGAACAACATTTTGCAGCATTAAACCCCCTGTCACCCAGTAGCTTTGTCTTTACAAAGACAAAGCTTTTTATCACTTTTGGATCACTTCTGCATCACTTTTGCTCTGTGCTACAAGGAACTCGGGTTTTGCAGTTCAGGTAAACACTTTTGGCTTACACCCTCGCGCGCTGCTCACTTCAGCCCAACCAGACAGTCCTCAATTTTATTTCTTTCAAATAAAATCATGGGTTTTTTCCTTCCTGTAAAAATTAACATAGGCTGGAGGGTCGGGGACAACGGCTCGGGTGAGCAATATACCTTGGCAGCAAAGGGAACATGAAAGGAGCACCGTGAAACAGAAGAAGAAAATGCAGCAAATTCTTCCAATAGATCTAGTCGCTCACATTCATGTGAGTAAGGAAAAATTACATGTGAGGAGACACCCGCGGGCTCCTGGCTCCTGGCCCAGCACACTAGGCAGCACACGGAGTGCTGCTTCACTGGTTTAGTCCCTTTTTATTACTTTATGGTTGTTGGTTTTGGGACAAAAATGGTAATATTTCCCTAAAATATAACCCTTCAGAAAGTACTACCTAGAGAAAACCTCTGTATTATTATTCACTTTTTCATATGATGAATATTTGAAGAGCTAGAATAGGCAATTTTAATATTTATGGAGATTCCTTTGATTTTCAGAAAATGTTTAGTTCCTACCACAAAACAAAAGTAAGGCTGATTTACACCAATGCAGACTGAGGAACGACTTGACCTGTGGCTGCACGTCACAGCTTTGCACGCTGCATTTGCCTCCCCTTGCGTTATCTGTAATGTTACAGGGAGCTCTTGTACCCAGATTGCTCTCCTTTCCAAACCAGCAGCATTTTCGGTTTGCAGCGCATCGCTGTGCATGTGCTGGCCAGGATGCCTGATGCAGTGCTGCTCCGTAAAATGTCACTGCAGTGTTCTTTACGTGAAATTCCAATCTCCACCGACCACTCAGTACCATGCATCCCCCCGGGCTGCTGTTTCAGAAGGAGTTGCCCCATGCATGAGTCTGGCGCTGCTCAGCGCTTGTAACCCTGGGATTTGCTGCGGTCACTACTCACCCGACAGCTCCACGACACAGAATGCGATCCAGAAAAGCTGTCTCCACTTCATTATTTTTAAACTTCCCAAGAACAGCATTCCTGCTTGCAGCTCCCACTAAAACTGGATCTGGCTGTGACAGCTCCTGGATTTTCAGTCCTGCAGCAGCTCTGAGCTCATGTAGCTTGGTTTTGGTTCAAGCCTTTGAGATCACTCGGTTGTGGGGTGGGTTTCTCTTCAGGGGTTGTGCTTATGGTTCAAGACTGCGAGGTGGAGTTTCTCTGATTTGATTTCACAGTTTTATATAGTTCATGGCAACCTCACTATCACTTAGGTAATTTTCTCCTCCCCACTTTCCTGCCAGAGCTTCAAAACAAACAAAAGGACAACCCTCTCCCCAGCAAAGGAGCCCAAAGCCTCGCTGGGCTTAACTCTTTCCTGAGAGCTGCTTGCTTTCCTCTTCAAGTGAAGGCTCCAGCTGGAACGAAGGATTACAGCAGAGCCTCCCGCTAAACTTCCCTCAAAGCAAAGTAAACACAGTCTGATGGGAGCAGAGACGCGGAGGAACCGCAGGTCCAGCTACCGCCGGCGAGCCCCGCGCGCGGTCCCCGGGCTGTGCTGTGGCCAGCGCTGTGGAAAGGGGGGAGCTCTGAAACCCGGCTTTGGAACCTGACATTTTCTCAGCAAATTAAGCAGGGAACTCAAGGATGTGAAATCATCACTGACCTGAAGAGAAGCAACTCCATTAGCTTCACTAAATTGACTTCGGTCAAACAGAGAGCATGAATGAAATGGTTTAGAGAAGGTCTGGGGGAGAGAAAAACCCACTGGCAAAAACTTCTGCATAAAACCTGGAGCAGAGGAGGGACTTGAGACTAATAAATAACTTCCTGGAGCTCGTTCCCATTAATAACACATTATAGAAGCATTAAAAACAGTACAGAAATACTGACTGCAGCTTTATTACCAGGCTGAACTTTACCCAGTGGAAACGGTTGGCCCTGGCTGGCCGGTTTTCCAGTGGCTGCGCCGCAGGCACATGTGGGACCAGCTCAGGAGCCGGCAGGACGAGGGATGCTCTGCAGCGGGCAGCAAACGGGGCTGAGTCACGGCATCCTAACGCAGCCTTAAAGAAACATGTGGATCTCCAAAAGCATTGATTTAAAAAAAAAAACAAAAACAAACTTTGATATTTCCATTTCTTGCTTTTTACGTCTGGGGACACCAAAGGCAACAGAAATGACTTAGCAATCATTTTGGCCTTTGGGGATTAAAGAAAAAAAAAAAAATATATGCCCATTTGGGAAACTAAACTCTAGCTGAGTCTGAATTCTTCCTTTTCTTTTACAGCTCAAAGTGATGTGGTCACCAAAGGAGCCATTGCTGACAGGAAATCAGAAGTGAGGTGGCCAGGAAAACAGCTATGGAAGGAGGACAACGAAGCACTTGCTCAATGTAGTATCTTTTCGTGGGAGCCCCCGTTACGCTCAGTCACACGGCTGTGGTCAGCAAAGGGATTGAAAGACAGGAAAAAAAGATAGGGTAATATTATGTGCAAAGAAATCCCCAAATAACATTTCCAGCATACACATTTATTGCTACGACAAAATTCCAGTAGCTTTTGGTTTTAGCTTAGGACAGGGGTTGGATGAGATGATGTTTAAAGGTCCTTCCAACCCAAACCATTCTGCAGTTCTGTGATAGGAAAATGTCTCTAGGAAGGAAACATCTGTAGCTATGAAGTGTGCTCCAGCATCTATATAAAGATTTCTATTATGTCCAGTAATCTAATACTGAGTGACAGAGCTATACAGCTCCATTAAAGACCAGAATATCCCGGTAAAATATGGTCTACAACACAGTATGAAACCTGAGTGTGGACACGGCCCAGCTGTCTCCAACTGTTCCCACCAAACATTTTCTCTTTTTTTCCTCTCTCAGACACACACGCACTGGGAAACGCGTGACTTGGTACAAGCACAGGATCGCATGCATATCCGTTTAGAAAATATATTCAAAAGATCACAGAATCCCAGAATCCCAGCTTGGAAGGGACCTCAGGGACCATCTAGTCCAACCTTTCTGGGAAGAGCACAGGCTAGACAAGATGGCCCAGCACCCTGTCCAGACGACTTTTAAAGGTGTCCGACGTGGCCGAGTCAACCCCTTCCCTGGGGAGATTATTCCAGTGGTGACTGTCCTCGCTGTGAAACACTTCCCTCTCGTGTCCAATGGGAATCTCCCCAAGGGCAACTTCTGTCCAGCCCCCCTTGTCCTCTCCATGGGACTCCGTGTAAAAAGGGAACCTCCATCTTCTTTGTAGCTGCCCCTTAAGTCCTGGTACGTGGGGATGAGATCCCCTCTGAGCCTCCTTTTCTCAAGGCTGAACAAACCCAGCTCTCCCAGCCTAGCCTCATACGGCAGCTTCCCAGTCCTTGGTGGCCCTTCTCTGGGCCCCTTCCAGCCTGGCCACATCCTTTTTGTACAGTGGGGACCAGAACTGGACACAGCGCTCCAGGTGTGGCCTGACAAGCCACAAGATGAAATGAGAAAAGTAGAGTGAGACAAAGGTCCTGTTTAAATAGCAGATTTTTTTTTTTTATATTAAAGTGAGAATTTTGGTTGAATAATACAGCTAAAAATAAAAAGTTGAAATTTCAAACTATCAGCCACCAGGAAGACAGAAGACCATCTGGTGAGGACCAACATCCCGTCACACTGAAAAACATCAAGAAAAGCTGCCAGGCTACCTCTGGCAGGATGGCTCGGGACCACTCTTGGAATCATAGAATCACGGAATCATTAAGGCTGGAAAAGACCTCTGGGATCACCAAGTCCAACCCCCAACCCAACACCCCCAACCTCCTAAACCATGGCCCCAGGTGCCATATCTACACAGTTTTTGAACCCCCCAGGGACGGTGACTCCCCCACCTCTGGGCAGCCTGTGCCAGGGCCTGGCCGCTCTGGCAGTGGAGACATTTTCCCTAATATCCAACCTAACCCTCCCCGACGCAGCTTGACCCGTGTACAGGGAAGGCAAAAAGCTTGGAAACAATTAGAACTACAAATAGCTGAACTGTAGGTAAAGAATAAAACAAACCAGCTCGTGCCGAGCCCCCCGTTTGCACGGGAGTCGCAGGGGAGCTCTGGGCCATGAACTGGTGCAGCCCCATGGAGGGTCCCCGGCGGCGGCTGGTCCCCCTGCGCCCCCCGGCCCTTCCTGCCGGCCCTGCCTGCACGGGGGGCTCTCCCCTCCGCCCTGCCACGTTTCCTGCCATTCTCCTCCAGCGCTGCTCCAGGCTCCTGAATGAAAGAAACCAACAGAATCATCCGGGTTTGGCTGCCCGTTTTATTTTACCTTTCAAAAACAGACTAAAAATAGAGAGTTGGGCTAAAAATAAATGATGACCAGGTCTGCCAGACACCGAGCACGGGAAGCTCGTGGGTTTGGTTTCCAGTGGAAGTCGGGCTGCATTTAAATGACATTCCCTGTGTCAAAGACGTAGGGTTTCAGTAATACTTATGTGCACTGAGTATGTCAGACCATGCCTTAGCACTCACTTTAGGATAGTGACTCAACAGGTAAATCACAGAATCACATCTAACGCTCCTCAAAGGAAGAACCAAAATCAGTTACTTAACGGTACGTTACGTTAATTACGATACATAAGTAATGGGTTATTAAGATTGAACGCACTTCTTTCAAAGAGAGACCTAGAGGTGCTTCCACCCATCCGACCACCCTGCTTTTTGAGCCTCAGCCGCTCCTCTGGCACAGGCGTTGCCGTGCTCCCCGTCGGGGGACGCGTGGCAGAGGGTGGTGGCAGCGGGACCCTGCCTGCCTCCGGCACGGCACTGCCAGCAGCCGGGCTTAAAGAGGGCTGACCCAGCCTAACCGGGGTAGGCTGAGCTTTGTGGTCTGATGCCCATTCGCGATCACACTTCAGAGGTGCTGTGAGGAGGGCAAGCTCTGTGGCTGGGGGGGTGTATGTGTGTAAGCACCTCCAAGCATATTCCAAATAATCAGAATACCCAGCTGTAAACAGGCTCTTCAGATATTTCCGTCTGTTTAGTCAATGAGCGGAAGACAACACCTTTTCTCATTGATACGACTCTCCATTTAAGCCTCTATTTGACATGACTTGGGCACATTGCAAACAAACAGTGCAGAATTATTTCCTCCTTTCAGACACCTTACAAAATTTTATAGCTAAAAGAGCAAAATAAGAAACATGCGCTTGAATCCTCTCGAAGCAGTCTGTATCAGCTGTATAAGGGTAACAACAGCTGAGCCAATTTTAACTAAAAATTTCAGGAACAAGTGTCCAAATTTCAAACGGCACGGTGATGAGGGCTTGTTCACATAGACTGGGAATTTGTCCAAGCATTTAAGGGTGATTTAATTTAATTGTGAGTGATGCAACAGACATATGGCTAGGAAGTTATATGCCAGGAAACATGTTTTCTATAAGTATTTTAGCAGGCAGATGGCATACAATAGTTTTGGTATAGTCATTTCCTCGCCTCTGAAAAGTTGCTATTTTGGACAGATGAAATAATTAGATTCCCACCATCCTCCCAAGACACCGACTCTGCTGACCCAGAGGATGTGCAACATCAGAGGACTATTTCTGTACAAAATCCCATCAAATAAATCAAACCTCACACTCACCTATCCGTTGCCATTCAAGAGTTTCGAAGTCTAGTAATAACTATCCCACTTAAATCGAAAGGGAGTATGAATGCTTTACAGCACTCCCACCGCACGCGCGAGACCAGAGGCACGTGGAAGCGCTTGGAGCAGCGCCACGCCACAACTAAACCTCCTAACTAAGCCAAAAGTTTTCCCTCTCGATCCTCAGCCTTAGCAACCAAACACACTTCCCAGACAGGCCAACGCTTTGGAGAAATTGCACCCGCTCTCCTACATGCCCACCGCACTCAAGCCTCCGACGAACTGCTGCGGGAGACCCGGCTTTCGGGAGCGGTCCGAGCATCCCGACGTCTGTACAGGGCGGGACAGCCGGAGCAGAGCATGACGCTGCAGATAAAACAGTATTTGGGTGAAGCTTGGCTTATTTCTCCTAGTAAAGCTTCTAAGATGCTGTTGGGACAACATGGCCTTTGTGTTAACAGGCAGCACCGGGACCAAATCCTGACCAGGCTGAGCAAGGGGAGCTCCTGCCCACTGCTAACGCAGGCGAAGCTCTCTGCTCCAAGCAGATGGCTCCCGAGGAATGCGATTCATCCAAGAAAGGGCAAAGAGCTCAAAAGCTTCCCTAACGTTATCATCCTTATTGCGGTTTCCTTAAGAACTTGTCATCTATTTCTTTTATTGTGATTGGTTTTGCACATTATTACATTTGTATTGTAACTCTCGGGGCAGGAAATGCTTCCTTTATTAGTGTTTCAGCAACTACATCCTGAGACGCCGATCAAGGCATCCTTTGTGCAAAGGCTGTTCTGGAGACATTAACGCCTCAATTTCTACATCAGAGCTTCTCCGGAGCCATCTGCTGCTCCCAGCCCTGGAAGAGCAACTCACCCTTGAAGAAACATCCCGGCGCGTGCCATGGGTGCGCTGCCCTCTGTTACGGGAGGATGCTGGACCAGAGCCTCCCGCCCCTTCACCTGCAACTTTAAATGACTGTTCCCCCTCTCCTCCCTTCTTCGGAACCTCGAAGGAAAACCTGCTTCAGCAAGAAGTACTCAACTTGCCTGGGCTCCTAAATTCACTTCCAAACTGAGCGCACAGAGCCTTTAACAGCCACCATCTATGAAAGAACGCTGCCTCTCTGCACCACTATTTATTTAGGTGTTTGTATTCTTTGCCTAAATCCTATTTAAATATAGTTCTGAGAATTAAAGACCAAAGGTATACATATTTTTACATTGGGCGAAGTCTTGCCTCTGTAATCCAGGCCCCTCGCTATTTATTACTCCCTTGCACAGCTACTGCTTATTCTTTTCCACTCATCAGAGAGATACGGCTGAAAAAAACCCCAAGAACATCAGACTTCTGGAGATCATATATTTTAAAAAGATGCATGGTTGTTGCAACTATAACGTAGTGTTAATAAAAATGGTATATTAAAACAAATTGTTTAGTATGATTATTCCACTAAAATCAATATCTTCAAATAATAAAGCAAATATGAACACTACATTCAAGCAAACCATATGGCGGATAGATTGCTCAACAGTTTTATGCCTGAAACTTTTACTTCAAGATTGTTGGTTCAAATCTAATCAAGGCTTTGCTCATTTACTACCTTCTGTCTGTTCAGCGCTTTGTAGGATATTACTAGGTCTTTAATCTAGTTTTAAGGGGCAGGCTACGATGTAAATCAAGGCACTTAAGCATTTTTCCATGAAACTGTTCCCCAGATGCATATTTTCTGCAGCGATACCGGAGGTTGAACGAGTCAGAAGGAATTGCCTTGAAAAACAAAGCAAGACTCAGCAAAACCAGAAAGCCTACAAAAAGCAGTAGCTTTTCTGAGCTGCAAGAACAGGGGCCTAAATGTGCAGAAAGAAACTCTGGCCCAGGACGGGGAAAGAGCCAGAAGACGCTCGGCCGGAGCTGCTGGTGTGACCTGGAAACAGTTTGCGGCACATGGAACACCGCAGGCAGGAAACCGCTCCAACTGCCCCAGCGCAAGCGCTAAATAAAACCCTTTGTTGCCTGTGAAAGCAATTCCTCCTGGCTTTGTGACGGAAAGAACGGCATCCGTGGAGATGCGATCTCCGCACCGGCCGGACAGCGGCAGCGATGTCGGAGCGCTCGGCAGCACCAGCGCATCACACCGTCCCTTCACGGGAGGAGGTCCAGCGGGTCACAGAATCCCAGAATCCCAGACTGGTGGGGGCTGGAAGCGCCCTCTGGAGATCACCTTGTCAAATCCCCCTGCTTGAGCAGGCACCCCCAGAGCAGGGTCCCACCAGCTCGTGCTGGAGCGAACAAGAAAAGCCAGCAACAGCAATGAAACCTTGCTGAAAACTCTTTCAAACGGCACTTCTGTCAGCGTGAGAGAACTGGCTCACACTAAAGTCATGATAATGCCTCAGAAAGAGCAAATAAGCTGATCACAGACCTCTCTAGGATGCGGCCACATCGCTTCCCTCTGCACTAGGCAGTCGGACACACAGAAGTCCCGTTTTAGGTGGCTGCTGGTGGTGTGTTGAAGTGATGAGATAGCCTCAAGATCTGCTTTTTATTGTTTTTTGTTTGTTTGTTTGTTTGCTTTGTTTTTTTTCTTTTTTTTTTTTTTCCTGGAAATATGCACATGTGTTTGGGTATCCAAAGACTGACAAATAGCTGGAGCAATATAAGAAAACCAACAGGAGAGGACAGCGATGAACTAGTCATGTATCTGTTACTATCCATCACCTCTTTCGGACCGTATCAGAGTCTCATTAACCTGGCTGATTTCATTGACTGCTTTTCATTGCTGCACTGTCCAAAGTACTTAATTATAATAAACAGCAGCCCCACAAAACACCAATAAAAATCATTAAAGCATAAGTCTCGTAATTTAGTACAAAGATTAGCTTCTCCATCCAGATCTGCAGACTGCTGACTGCAATTTATTTCTCCCATTTATGGATGTCATATGAACGCGCAAGCTGGATTCACCGCTGGGGCTTTCCATCCATCACCAGCCCTGCAGCAAGGCCATCTTTTTGATACACCAAGCGAATGGTACCTGAGATATATGAGACGCTTAATTTAAGCTTAAATTCCAAAGAACTGCTATTTGCAACACCGCTCATTTTAAATGTGAGGAAATTATAGAATCATAGAATCATTTAGTTTGGAAAGGAGCTTTAAGACCATCGCGTCCAACCATTAACCCAGCACCGCCAAGTCCACCACCAAACCATGTCCCCAAGCACCACGTCTACGCGTCTTTTAAATACCTCCAAGGATGGAGACTCAACGGCTTCCCTGGGCAGCCTGTTCCAGTACTTGACAAACTTTTAGGTGAAGAAGTTTTTTCCTTTTGGCTGTTTTTCTATTTTTCGTTTGTTGTATTTGCAACTGTACATTAAATACAGCCGCTGGCTGGGTTGCCTTGTTTATTCCAAGTTAATACAGGCTGTGCTCGCACGGTATGGGATTGCTAGAAACACGCCTGGCTCCTGCTGAGCGTTGCCTCTGCTCAGCTGAGCTGCAGGACCGGCCCAGCAGCCGGGGGGTTTTGGAGGGTGGGGGGGGCGTCACTCGGGGTCCCCCAGCCAGGCCCAAGCAGTGGGGTGGCGTGGGGGGGGCACTCGGGGTCCTCCAGCCAGTCCCGAGCCAGGCTGGGGGGGTTGAGCGGGGGGTCACTCAGAGTCCCGCAGCCGCGCCCGAGCAGCAGCTGGGGGCCGGGGCGCTGCGGGAGCAGGATGCGGAGCAGCAGTGCGGGGCAGTGAAGGGGTGCAGGGGGGAACGCGGAGCAGCAGCGCGGGGGATGAGCGCGGGAGATGAGCGCGGGGGATGAGCGCGGGGGATGAGCGCGGGAGATGAGCGCGGGGGATGAGCGCAGGAGATGAGCGCGGGGGATGAGCGCGGGAGATGAGCGCGGAGCAGCAGCGCGGGAGATGAGCGCGGGAGATGAGCGCGGGAGATGAGCGCGGAGCGGCGCGGGGGATGAGCGCGGGAGATGAGCGCGGGAGATGAGCGCGGAGCGGCGCGGGAGATGAGCGCGGGAGATGATCGCGGGAGATGAGCGCGGAGCGGCGCGGGGGATGAGCGCGGGAGATGAGCGCGGAGCAGCGCGGGGGATGAGCGCGGGAGATGAGCGCGGAGCGGCGCGGGAGATGAGCGCGGAGCAGCGCGGGGGATGAGCGCGGGAGATGAGCGCGGAGCAGCGCGGGAGATGGGCGCAGGAGATGAGCGCGGGAGATGAGCGCGGAGCAGCAGCGCCGCTCGGCGGCCCCGCTCGCTCTCGCAGCCCCCCTAAGGCCGAGCAGCCGCGGAGGCAACAGCTGCTCTCAGGGGGCGCAAACGAGCCTTGGTGGGGGAACACGGAGCAGGATTTTGGGGAGGGGGAGTTTAGGTTGCCTTTATTTCCAGGGAAAGCCGCTCCCCCCAGATGTAATTTATGTGCAGCAAGTACAGCCTAAAAACTACAGTGGTAAGAAACCAAAACTGTAATTAGGAAAGAAAGGAATGGCTTTTACTCTGAGTAAATATCAGTTGGTGCCAGGTGTTACTGAAGCATCAGATGAGATGTAAAACTCGTCCCTGCCAGCAGTGAAAGGCATCTTTAAAAGCACCAGGGGAAAAGGACTGGGAAGGGCTCTCATCTCCACCCTGGCAATTGCTGATAATAAAGTGCTGCTGTTTTCTACCTGGGAAATGAGGTCCCAGAGGTACCAGCCTTTCCATTTTTCAAAGGAGGGTTTGTTCAAATACAGAGACAGGAGCATCCTAAGTCATTACCAGCTCCTGCTGCCGCTGACCCTCCGCGCTGGAAACCCGTGTTCAAAATACCCTTTTGTTTTGATTTTCAAGTCGTGTCCTTGGTCTTGGAGGGATAAATAAAATGAAATAGAAATCTAAGAGCTACTTCTTTGGTCGTCTCCTGAAGAGGAGGATGCAACAGCAAAACTATTTCAACTTCAACACGAGATGACCTGAAAAAATGACAGGGCTCTGCTAACAGTCATGAGCAGACGGCTAAATTCAGACACCGTTTATTTATTGATGTGTTTGTACAATAGGAGTGGCTGGGAAGGCTGCAGACTCCCAGGTACCTTCTGATGGCACATAATAAGCACAGACAACGCAGACCTACAGTGAATAATAGAACAAAAAGCTTCCAGTATCACTGAAAATCAAAGTGCATATGCAATTAGATGCTATCCGGTTAAACCTCCTGGGAAGAGGCGCGAGGGGCATTTTACGAGCCTAGCTCTCGCCATGAAGGAGCTGGGTGTTACAGGACAGTTACATTAAAGTATAAACATCCAGTAGTATTAGCGTTTAAAATTATAGTGCTATTCTGCCATACAGATTACGGTGTATCTCGTGTAATGCTATTGATAAGGTCCAACTAAAGAAGCAGTGTAGAAAAGACAGCCGAATTGTGGATGCAATCCCAAACCTATATTCTCAGTACTAAGATGCTCGGGGCGGGGGGAATCTATTTATGAGATAATAAAAGCTGCATTAGATATGACCAAGGTGACCACACTCCCCACCATACCAGAGTGAGTGACTCTGGCTTTTGCCAGCGCTGCAGGAAGGGTTTCGGGCCTGAGCAGAGCTTCCCAGGCACAGCACCTTTGTCCCCTCCATGCTCAGGATGGCACCTCCCCACCCACCGCGGGGTCCCGGGAAGCCCACGTGCCCAGGCGCAGCGGGGATGGTCCCAACGCTGCTGGGCCTCTCTGCCCTGCCGAGGGATGCGGCCAGACCAGCCACGGGGCTGTGGCTAAATCTGCCTCTCTCTGATTTGGAAACACAAGCAATTTCACACACAGGGAATCTAAATCTGATGAGGAAAAAAAAAAATAAGGCTTGTCGCTTCCAGTCCCTCTGCGGGCCCCAGACACGTCGCCCTCTCTCCATTTTCACGTATGACGGGTATTAGAGCAGGTTCACGCGCTCGCGGCACGGCCGGCTGCGCTGCGACCCGGTGCAGCCGCTGTGAGCCCCCCCCGCGCGGGCTGCCTGCCTCCCAGCCGCCCGGAGACCCCGCCACCGTTCCACCGCTCCCCTCTGCCCACTGTTAATAAACACTGCGGTTTCTCCAATTACATTTTTCTTTCGGACATTTTTTTCTTCTTACCTCCATCAAACACGTTTCCCCCCGCGGTACCACGCCAGAATTACTGCTGCTGAAGGTCCTGACACGAGACGTGCAGCCTCCGTCAGCTGTTTTGTGAAGAGCAGAACTCTCCGTTACAGGAATATTTCTGTTTCATGCATTTAGAAAAATCTTTTTCTGCAAGGATCTCAAGCAATTATGATGAACAAAGAGCACCTTAATTTTATACAGATGGAACCCGGGGATCCGTTAAGAGGGGAATAAGGGGAAGCGCTGGGGGTGCTGCGGAGCGGAGCGGGGGAGGCGCCGCAATGGGGATTGAGGGGAGCAGGCCAGTGCTTGCGGGAGTGTGGATGCACAAGAGCAAAGAGCAGCCTCATGAGGCGGCCAGCAGTGCACGGCCTCCACTGTAACAGGAATTGGGTTTTCCCGTGCTCTCCCACGCAGCAGAATTGCCACAGGCATGGCTTTTAGTGCTGCTCAGCGTGACTTTGGCTGGGGCGGTTGGACGATTGAGGCAATTTGCGCCTTAAGTTCAGGATGACGAATGCTATGAATTGACTCTTTTTTCCACCTCCAAGAACTTTTCCTCTGACCCTTTGGGACGCGGCCCCTCTCAGCAGCATTTGTAATCTTAGGGAGAGCATCGGTGATGAGAAGTGATGCCGCATCATTTAGCTAAAGCGCTCCGGTGACACAGGGCACACGATCGATAAGTGGAGGCTGAGGCTCCATTACTTACAAGAAGTGCTTCAGAGAGCGCTTTGGAGCCGCAAGGCCCCTCTTGGGACCTCTCCTAGATGGTTTCAGATTAATTGTTACAGGTTTGTTGGTTTGTTTTTATGGAAGAAAGAAGATTTGTTTGCTCTTTTTCCCCCTGGAGTTTTACCATCATCTTTTCTCATTAGGATGGTGGCAGGAGGTCAATAGAGTCCCCTGTCTGAGCGAGATCCCTCCATAATTCGGAAGAGAAACTTTCAGAGCTGCAGCGTTCGGGGCACTTTCCCCAGTGTGTTGCTCTGTGTTTCAGAGCAAACCATGGGACACACGACTACCTCCCCGCTACCAGCTTCCTGGTAAAACGCAAAAGCTTGGTAATTACTACCAAGGCATCAGAATCAAATTGTGGCTGAGCTCCAGGCTCAGACCTGCTGGCTCAGTGCTCTCCCAGCCAGGTTTCTGGTGGCATCTTATTACCACGCAGAGGAACAAAGCAGAGCAGAAAACTTCCGCAGCTCAGGCTGCTGTGCCGATGTTAGTCCTTCCAACCCAGAGGACAGGTCGAGAGCTGCCTCCCCTCCCTCTGCCCGTCCTCCTCATTACCATTCTCTCTGGTTTTTGGTTTTCTTAATTATTTTGGAATCTAGAGAATAATCTGTCGTCAAATCCTGCAGAACAAATTGAACGTCAGGTTTTCAGGCCATTCTAATAAAGCAGATGGTATCACAAGCCTGTAAATCTCCTCCCAACTTCAATGCATCTAAACGCTGACAGATTATCCATTAATGGGCAGATTAATCCTGAACAGTAAAAACAGTGGGAAGGAAAATACATGCTTTTGTCTCCATAACAGGGAAAACAAATGCGCTAATACGTACAACTCGCGGGAGAGGGGCAGTTACATCCATGGCGAGCGCACGGAGCGGCTGGCGGAGCCCGGAGGCGCGGGGAGATGCGCGCAGCCGCTGAGCACAAGTGCCCGGTGCCTCGCTGGGACCAGTGAAAGACAAATAACTTTATGACGGAAGTATTAGGGCTGACTGTCCTGGTGTTGGAGTCTACTTCCCAAACAGGCCAAGTTATCATCCGTGTTCCTGATTATTTCCCTTCCCTTGCCTCTCCTGCCGGGCCGGGGTGGGACGCCCCCTTCCCGCAGCCCCTCTCCCTTACAAGAGCTGTTTTGCTGATGCCTGTTTTGGCCAACTCCTCTTCGTCAGCCTCAACAGCAGCGAGTGCTACTTCACTGGCAATTGTACAGTCAAGCAAAGGATTTTTGGCCTTCTGTGTCGCAAGTGGCGGCCCCCGCAGCGCAGCATCCCCTCCTCAATGCCATCCCCTCCTCTCCCCGCTGCTGATTTGCTTGGCAGGTGTGAAATATTAATTGCCTCACATGGGAGCTCGGCTCACTGTCTGTCGCATTTGACTGAAATATCATTCTTTGCTGCAAATATAATTACCGGGGGTCTGGATTTTAAAAATAGCCTCTCGCCTGTCTGTTAATTAGGAGCCATGCTTTGCTACACAATGAGATATTTTGGTTAATTATAAAAGAGAAAAGGACAAATTTGTCACGTCTTTTGTTTTCGTTCCACCGTGTCTCCCGGTGACAGCAGTGCCGAGCCGTGATGGACTGCTCAGCCGACAGCACCAGATGCTCCCTCCCAAAATGGGGAGGGGGTCAGCGCTGGCTGGGATCTCACCGCCGAGGGGGGCCGTGCTCCCGCCTCCCCTCACCGCAGAGACGTTTAAACAAAGGAAAGAAAATTTTCAGGCAAAACCTACATCTTCACTCAAATGCTCCCCAATCAAATGTTTAAAGACTCCCTGATTCGAAGCACTGATATATTCTTATGAAATTGGCCAAAAGTGCTGACTTGAGGCATTCTGGGCTGCAGCGCCAGCATCCAGTAGACCCTGCCCTGTCTGTCCCCTGCTTGGGCTGGCGACATGGCAGAGGTGGCACTCGTGCATCCTTCCCCCACCATTCCCAAATTAAGAATACCTACCTTCTCAGGCTTGCTGAATGCTCACACCAACACTCACACGTGTTTCTGGTTTGTGCCTTAAAAAGAAGAAGAGAGAAAAAAAGCCATTTCATTGGTGCCGGTGCAAATACAGGAGAGTGATGACAGGTTTGGAAATGGCAGGTGAAAGTGCTAACAAACCTCCCCTTGGCCTGATGTGCTAATTAATAATGTGTTAATAAACCACCAGAATAATAAGGATCAATAGAGCTGTTGCGTTCCCGGGCCCTGCTTGAAACCCGCCAAGCAGCAGATGCAGCCCAGGGGAGGGAAGGGCCAAGCGCGGCTTTATCGGCCATGAAATCCCTGGTTACAGAAAGCAGCACCTGCCCTTGGCACCCGCCAGATACAAGACACCGTTCTGGTTAAGCAAACTCGTGTTAACAGCAGTCATGGAAATAAGCAGCTGAGCCGGTGGTTTTAAGGACGTGCCGTGCCATCGGGGCACGAGGAGGAGGCGGAGGAGCCGACCGGTGCCGGAGCACCCCAGCCTGCGGACGGGGACCCCGTTGGGTGCCCGGCCGTCGCTAGCAGAGGTGTCTATGCTGCAGTAAAGGTTTTCATACACTGCTCTGAGTCACCGTCCTAACAGCCAACTTCAGGGAAAAGCACCGGCTCGCCCGGATTAACGGTTCCATTCAAAGCCCAAGAACCTCCACAGCAGAACAGAAATCTTCTGCGGGTGAAGGAGCCTCAGCCAGCTCTTGTCCGTGCACCAGGCAGCAGCGATGAGCAAAGCGAAAGGCGAGAGAAGGGAAGCAACAGGGGTGGTGACAGTGTATTTCTTGATCTGACGCGTGAGTTGCCTGGCAGGGACGGGCATAAGGGAAACAACCTATTCCTGGTGCCATGGATTCCCTCTCCCTTTCACAAATGCAGTTTTTAGTTCTGTGTTTATAAAAGATCAGCAGCGATACTTTGCACTAAGCTGCATTGATAGAATGTTTCGTAATTATTTATATAATTATCCAGCATTTCAAAGAACCCATGATAACAGCTTAAATTGATGTATTAAACGAGCGTAATAATTATTCCAGCAATATTGAATGCTGTTCTGTCAAATAACCATTTCATATATATGAAGAAAGCTTTCAGAAATAGCACCATAATTCAAGACGCTATGAGACTAATGACACAAGAATTCCATAGCCTTTTCCTGAAGACAGACAGAACTTTGTGCAGGGAAAAGTAAATATGCACATACAGAGCACACATGGCAGTATCACACATCAAAACCAGTAAGAAAGAGTAGAAAAGGGAGAAAAAACCAAAAAGGCACTTCTTTAGCCTAGAATAATTGGACAAGGATTACACTGCTTCAGAAACTTCTCCAGGTAACAAAGTAATCTGGAATAGAAAATGTTGTCTCTAAACCAACAGCGTGGCTGGTATCTTTGTGGCCCAAATTCCACCCCAAGCCAGGTCCATATCGTCGTCCCAGTCTTAGCCTTCCCCCAGTAGGAGCTACTGGGGAAAATAACAATAATAATAGGTTCCAGGAGAGCACAGGAAAACCCCACTAACTGAACTGCAGGAAATCTGCGCTTGCCTTCTCCTTCTGCCGACACTTCAGTAACGCTTAGAAGGTGGCACAAATTTTATAACCTTGTGATGAAGATTAAAAAAATAAAGCCCAGTAAAAATTCTTGTGAATTATTGAAACTGTAGCTCATTATAATGGAAGGAGTGCGCCTTTATTTTCAGTAAGTGACACGGGAGCAGAAAAACGGCAGGATAATAATGCTCAGGCAGAACAATTATTTAATTGTGATACAGAACCATAAAGTTTATCACTTTGATTACTACCCTGATATTTTTTGTGTGTGCGCACCAGTTTAAAGGCCAATAAATCTCTGCTGCTGGACCCTGCTCAGACACAGAAAGGGGACCTGCTGGGGCGGGGGCTTGGCGCTCCGTCGCGGCGCTGCAGCCCCAGCCCCGCCGTCCTGCGCCCTTCCCTGCCCGATAGCAGCGCTGAATCTGTAGCAGCCCCTCTTCCTCGTTTCGCAACACAGAGCTTTGAGACTAAACTTCTGAGCTTGGACAAAAGACGAGCTCAGGATTTACAAGGGTCCCACCCTTGGACATGACCAAGCTGAGGGTGTGATGCTGTTGATTATTATCAAAACCAGCTGCTTAAGGCAGCACAGAAAGGTGAATTTGTTTTTTCTTGGTTGTAGGAAAATGAACAACAGAAAAGAATGCTGCAGAAGGCACAATCCTTCTGCCCAGACCGGTGAGGAGCACACCTTTCAGAGGGAAACTAGAGCAATGGCCACAACCCGAGAAGCAGGAGAGGCTTCCACCGGAGAGAGCCGCAAGCCTTGACCAGGGAGCTGGTTACCACCCACCTGCTGCTCCTGCAGCGCTGCTGCTTATGCTGGCATTTCTGCTTGCCTTTGGGTATGTTTGCGTGACACTTTCCCCATAAAACATGTCAGCGCGCTGCGCTGTGGAAGCATGACTTAGCTTTTATCAAGGGGAAATTTAAGGCTTAAGTGCCTTTAAAATGCTGGCATCACTCACCATATGTGCTAGCTCTTTTTGAATATTACACCCATTATATGTAATTCTTTTTCCTCTTGGAGAAATATTAGCATGTACTTTTTGCCTTGTCAATCTATTTTTTTTTGACCTTTGCATCATCAGCTGTCTTTAAAAGGGTCACATTATTCTGATGTGCCTTCCAGAGTCCGCTAACACCACCACGAAGCCAGACTGGAAAGAGGATTCTTGTACATTTATAAGGCACGGTCCCTTCAGGGAATTCAAGCTGTTTCAAACAGCACGGAGGCTCCTGTCACTCACTAGAGAAAAACAGCCATTACCAGGGCAGAGATGAGCTGAACGATCGCTGTGGCCATGCGTGCACAGGCCAGCCCACCGGGAGCCTCTTGCTGAAACACGCTTTACCCCACTCATTTAACAAGCTTCACTTCTGCTGCGGCAGCAGTCGGTCCTGGCGGAGTCGTGGCTACAGCCCTGTGCTCCCGAGGGGGCTCCCGGCCCGCCCGGAGCGGGGTCACCTCTCACAGCACCCAGATATCCGCACCGGTGGCTGCCCCTTGCAGGCTGCATGCTCTGCTCCCGATACCGCGGGGTGCTGGGGTGCCGAGATCTGGGCGACTGAAAGGACTCATCCAAAGTCTCTAGAGCATTTTGGGGTAAGGACCACACCACAGGGCATCAAGTTTGTCAGTTCTCACCTCTTTTTGCTCTTCTTTTTTAAATGAAGGAATAACCCTAAAGCTCAGAAACAGAAAAATACAGAGCTCTAACCCAGCCAGTTTTGATATCCTGGAGAAAGTGGAAGTGGGTAGCTTGGCATTTTGCACACCGGGCGAATAAACTGGCTTTTCGGGATAACAGTTTGGATTTATAAACAGGACAAGCTTTTCAGATCATTCTGAAGCCAGGCCATTTACAACTCACTGCCTTCACATATAGATTTGGATTTGTTGTTGTCGTTCACCATTTGTCCTGCTGCGTAGCTACAGACCTGCACACTAGGTCACAACTGTCTCGCAAAGACAGGCCATCTCAGCTAAGTCAGGCTCGACCCCTTGTTCCCGAGTCCATCGCCAACATCTCAACTGGAGAGAAAGGATTGCATTTCATTGTCTGTGTGCTCGGTGTCAGAAACACGTTCAAGGCATAAACAGTGAAAAGCTGAACCAGGCGAGATACAGAAAAGCGCTTTACAAATCAAGGTCCGGTTTCACTCCCCGCCCCGTGCTAATCCTGTGCAATCTGCTCTCGCCTTATGTCCCTCTGATCCCTCCAAAGCCTGGCCAGCACTTCACTCCTACCCCACCTCGGAGGTGATGTGCAGCGCAGTAGGGGCTGCTCCGGGAGCTGCGAATACAGGAAAAAAAAAAAAGAAAAACCCACCAAAAAAACCCCAAAACCCCAAAAAGCCACTAGATGGCAGCGAGACCGCCGGGCGCCGGCGCATCCCCCGCAGCCTCGCACCTCTCCCGCCCTGCCCTGCTCCCACCTTCTCCCGGTGGTGGTGCCACGGAGGGTCTCCCCCGCCTTCCTCCGGTGGGGGGACACCCGTGGGGCGGGGGGACACCGTGGGGCGGGGGGGACACCCGTGGGGCGGGGGTGGGTGGGTGGGTGGGGGGCGCTGGAGCCCCGGGGCCAGCAGCGAGCCAGCTCCGCTACCATCAACCGCGTACATAAATTATCCCCGTAATTACACCATATGCACAAATTGTGCCGTATTAATCACTAGAGAATGCTAATTACTCTGCCCGCTGCCCCGGGGGGAGCCCCCCCGCCGAGCCCCCCCGCCGAGCCCCCCCGAGGTTTGGTTGCAGAATGAGCCGGAGCTGCCGCATCCCCGGGTCTGCCTCGGAGATGGGGCGGGGTTGGAGGTAATTAACCCAGCTGCAGGGCGCTGCTCGCTGAGAAATCCCCAGCGTTTCCCTGAATGGGAGGCGTTGGGGAGAGCCATTTGTTTTAATAAGGCTCTTTTGTGCGTGCGTGGGAGCCTGTGTGTGAGTTCGGTGGCTCTTCTGTGGTTTTGGGGGTTGTAATTGGGATAACAGCTGCTGGAGGAGAGAAGTTGCAGTCCTGGACCTCTTGTCCTGCTTGTTACTGCCTCTGTGAGCTGCACCCTAAAGCTGCTGTTAAATGAGCCCCGCTCAGCAGCAAGAATCAATTAGTACCCAAGCACCTCGGCTCAGTCTTGGTAAATGCAAAGCCACTGAGTTAAGGCAAAAATCAGTGGAGAGCAAACCCTCGCGCAATGCCCCACCACAAGGCAACCACAGCAAAGCCGGGCTCTGCCGTTAGGCAAAACGTGTGTTATCCGCGTCGCAGGCCCGGCTCCCTTCTCCTCCCAGTATCCCACACCCCACTCCCCGTCCCAGCCATCTGTAATATTTCAGATGGTTTATTCGTGAAACATGCGGTGCGGAGGAAATTAAAAGCCCTACTGTATGTAAATGGGAACCTGTGCAAATGTGCTCAGGAGCTCTGGGGAAGGAGCAGCTGTGATTTGCCAAGCCAACCGGAAAATTAAAAAGATTGTTTTACAGACACGTAGAGGGCATGTGTGTGTGTGGACATGCGTGGGCAGGGCTGGCCCCAGCTTCGGGCAGCCCCACGGGCCCCCCACTCCTTGCAGGGTGGGAGCCTGCGCCGGAGCAAGGGCAGCGGAGGCACGGAAGGCTTTGCAAGCCCTTGGTTCTCAAATCCCCTCTGCCAAAGACCACTTTCATCCTGAGAGCAATGAAAGGCAATTGAGGGGGACGTGATCTGTAGCTTTGAGCTGCAGGGTAGGTAATAAGGCAGTTGAAAGTCTCCTTCACTCCTAGGTCAGTGCTTTGCAGACAGGTCAGGATCCAGCTGTATGTTTAACCCCCTTTTGAAGAGAGGAGGACCCCCTCGGTTTCAGGGCTCAGCAGAGACGGGAAAACTCAATCCACTTCAGAACACCTCGAGCACCCCGTGCCTGAGGTGCACAGTAGATGCTTTTGCTCAAACCTTGTCCTGCAGCTGACCTGAGCTCACTGACGGTAACACAGCTGCAGAGACGTGCCTCACGTCTGTGTGTCCGCAGCCAGAAGCTGTGCCAGAGGGTGGCAGCTCCCCAGAGCGGGGAGAAGGCGATGGCAGCGAAACGCCTGGGTGCAGGGTTACGTGCCAGGCTGGGCTGCCCCGCAGCAGCTGCAAGACACGTTCCCAGAGCCTCTCCAGGGATCTCCTTGCGTTCTTCACCCACCAGGCCTGAATATATTTCTTGCTGCGGGTTATAAGAATTCAATCTTACACTGTAATTTAATGAGGTGTCTTAAATGTGGATTTAATCACAGCATTAAGGTAACGGTCACTGCATTCAAACTGGTGACTGCAAACATCTTTCCTGCGCAGACAGCACTGCTGCATCCTTATTAATCCAAAAATCATCTCCATACTAATCACGCCACAGATTATTATTAACCCATATCCATTACCAACCTGCTAATCCTGCAGCCCGTGCACTGAGGTATTAGCCTCCCCACCAGCCGGCTCCTCGCTGCTCCTCTGCAGATGGAGGAAGAGATTCTGCCGTATTTCCGAGGTGCATCCTCGGGACTGAGCTCCCTGCAGAGCTCCCCGCTTAACACCTCCCTATCAAAAGGCAGTCAATTTATGAGTGTGTGTGTAAATGAGGTATTTGTCTGAGACCTGCAATTAGCCCAGTGCCGAGACACTGCGGATGCGTTTCCTACAGCCTCATCGTGCCAGTACGCGCCGAGCCCCGGCAGCGTGCTGCCGCTCCGGCAGGAGGAATACTGCTCTTGTGTGCCAGACGGGGAATTATAGCCTCTCCAGAGGGTGACTTAGCTCAGCTGGGGTGACTTACCGTCTAGAAGCACTGATCTCTTTTATATATCTGTAGCAGGAGAGGTGAATCCCACCCATTAGCATGATAGGAGCTGCTGGCCAGGGCTATTATTTTGCTGCTGGCTTCGCAGCCAGCAGAGCTTATGATCCTTCTGGAAGCACCAGGCCATCCTCCTGCTTCTACCTGTAGAGGCAAAAAGGCCAGACCATGCACAGAGCAGTTTCTTTGAGTTCTCTCCCAAAGTGGATTTGAGCATTTCTGGGCCTTGATCTGTTTGTTCTGTGTGAGCCCCTTCCCTCCAGGGCAGGGTGCTGGCACCCTGACCTGTGCTTGTCAAAGGCTAAACCACTATTTGAGCACATATAAAATATGCATGAGGTCTGTGACCTAGTCTATAACTTCCTGTACAGCCTGAGGCAATGCCTTTGTGGTAAGCTCAGAGAGATTGCAGGTTCCCACTGCAAAAATCAAATGAACGCCAAAAGAATGCTTAAAAACTCATGCAAGAGCAACTCACCGCCCCCCCGAGATCATCCCAACACTTCCCTTTGTGAAACCTGAACATGGGGAAAAAAAAAAAAAAGAAAAAAAGAAAAAAAGAACTTTTAAGCATTTACATATTTTCCTCAAAGCTCAGCCGAATTGGGTGCTAATAAAAGAGAAAGTGTCTTCTCCTCTCCGGGCAGCCAGCAGCAGCTGGAGCAGAATGACAAAGCAGCCCTGCCCCGCATCCCGGCGGCTCCCAGGCCACCCACCACCGCCGCAGCACGAAGGGTGCGTGTGTCCAGAGCCAGCCCCGGCACCCGGCGGGAACTCGGCTAATGAATGCATTAGTCTCCAGTGCTTCTGCGGTACCTTTCATCTGAGGCTCTCAAAATACAATGAAATCTCCCAACACCTCGTAGGGGATGGGAAGGCGCTCTGTTATATTTTTCAGAGGCAGGCAGGTTGCTCACGTGGCAAGGCAGCAGCAAAGCTGGGAGTGAACAACGGGGGAGGATAATTCTCTCCACTGCAGGAGTAAATGGAGGCTATTTATTGCTTTGAACCCCCAGGAGGCCGTGGTACCTCCAGCCTTTGTGTCTATGGAGCTGGAGGTGCCGGTGCTGGGCTCTGCTTTAGCCAGTAGCTGGCTGTCAGCGGCTCTTCGGAGGGGCTGGGGAGGCGGGGGGCGGGGGGGGGCTGGAGGGGCTCTGCAGCCGCAGAACAAACCCCTTTTCCCCTCCCCGAGGGGCTGATGCTGCGGGGGACTTGGCTCTGTGCCCCAGGGACTGGAGGAGGGTGCCTGGTCACCACAGCACATCCTTGTAGCTCTTCGTGAGTGCTGAGCAAAGCAAAGCAACCATGGAAAAGAATAATTTTGAAATTATAATGCTCATTGCTGATTTTGTTTTCAACGGGCTACAAAGGAAAAAACCCCATCTTCTGTACTTCATCCTGCTGAGGGAGCCTCCTGCTCCCTTCCCAGCCTGCGCCGAAACAGAGGTGCTGTGAGAGAGGCTTGAAGCACCGAGCAAGGACCCAGTTACAGAGCTCCAAGATTTGCCTTGAAGTAAGTCTGGATGAAAAAAAAAAAAGAGAGAGTTTTACTAGGGGAAGGACGGGATCTGGTTATAAACGCCCAAGCGTTAGTCCTGGTGCTCAGGCCGTAGACAAGGAGCAATAAGGGCGAAATGGCAGTCATAAAGCTCCAGTAATCAAATGCGAAAAGAACAGCCCAATTCATTAAAACTCAGACAAGATGATAGAGACATCCTTAGTTATCAAATATTACCATGGAGTTAATTTTTACCTGAGTTGTTTAAGCCTGACCATCCTCCTTCCCTTTTCTTAGACATTTTGCCATAGGGCAGCATTGAACATTTGTAATTAGATTCCTTTGCTGGAGTTAATTATGAACCGACAATAAAGCCTGAGTGGTTTCCATTTTCGTGTTACTTTGAACGAAAAACAAATCCTTTGTTTTGACACCGATATTTATAGTTTTAAGTTTAACATGAACCCTCGGGTATACTTTTGATATAAATAGATATAGACACATTCACGTTGCATTATGCTGTACATCTATTTTATATTGTGTTAAAATGCTTTCGCATTATTTTATATACACTTGTCTGCACAAACATAGCTCTACACTGGAGCAGATACAAGATTTCTCTTCTGGAAGATCTCTAAATTAATTAGCTACTCTTCATCCCATCGATGTCAGCTCAGAAGCCCCCCCAGCAACGTCGGTACTTGGCAGGTTCCAGATTGACCCAGTACCTGGGGAAATGCGTCACCAGGACAGGCGGGGGGAGGGGTCGTGAGCATCCCATGAAACCACCCGGGATTAGGGAGGAGGGGGTTTGGCATGGCTGTTAGTGAGGGGCTCCAGTTTAAGCAGTGACATGTCCAGTAAAGGCGAAGGTAAATTTCCATTACGAATATTTAAGTTAGCCACTTAAATATAACAAGACCACGCAGGCTTATTGGAATAAAAAGCAATAGATTTTTGTGGTTATCATTGCCAGTTTAAAATAACTGTCTGATTACATACAATTGTATGTCACCCTCTAGCTAAGTGTTCGCAGAGAAGAAAAGATGCTGGAATTCAAACAGGTCAATATTAATGCCACGACTGTATTCGATAATTGAAAGTGTCACCTCCATTAGCTCGCCCTGATAACCGGGCTTGAAAAGACAGCACCAGGATGTCCAAAATCCTTTCCACTATTTACAGCGTGATGGCGATGAGTCTGGCGATACCAGACAATCTCATATACTCAGAAGGTGAAATAAAAGCTGGCCTAGGGGATGCAGAGGGTGAGCACAAAGCTGGAGTGGGGCAATGGAGGACAAACTCAGAGCTGCTTTGCTGCTGTTTCAGAGAGAAAACCTGCCCCGGGCAGCCGGCAGCGCTGCGGTGCCCCAGCTCAATGCTGTAACAGCAGCCTTTCGGAGGAACGTTTGCTCCAACCCACAGCCTTACCCAAGTACGGTCCAAACCTGCTGTAGCAGCCATCCTTCCGAGGTGTGTCTTTGTGGCTCTTCACCCTCCTGCGCTGGACATGGGAAATGATGGAGGGATCTAAGCCAGCTGCATTTTATATAACCTTTATTAAGCATCACTTGACCTTGTCAGTGCCGATAAAGCCCTGTGAAGTGCATGCCAGATAAAATTTAATTTTTAATTGAGTGTACTTATTGTATTAAATGTATTAACAAGGTGCAGATGAATACAAATGACCCCATGGTCAATGCTGTCGATTTGCATTGAATTTTCTTTCGCCTTTGCTGAGCTGAAGGAGTCAATAACCTCTCAAAGGTCACACATGGAGTGGAAACGCCTCCCGCCAGCAGCGGTCCTGCTGCCTGCTTCCAGTGTCTCTACTACAATGCAAAGGCCATCAGCAAGCCAGCACAGAGCTCACCATCTCCAGAGGTCCCCTGTAAAACACCACGTCCCGCTCCTCCAGCCTTTAGGAAAGCTCTGGGAACCTCAGCTCAGTTCATATTTTAGTCTTGGTATAAATTCAGACAAACCCAAGGCACAAGTGAAAAACAACCATCTCCTCTTTTATTCCCTGACTTCACAAATCACGTAAAAATTCACTCAGTGTTGGCTTGGCACAGCACTGGAACGGTTGTGGGATGGCCAGCGTCAGAGCTGAGAGAGCCCATGGGATTGATCTGTGGAGGTTAAAACCTACTGGTTTAAAGTGGGAGACGGCAGGGTCTGGCCTCGCTGCCTTGCTTTGCTCTCAGTCTGAGGACCGTAAGCTAAGAGAACCTGCCTGAGGAGCCGGCTGCCACGCTGACAAATGTGCCTTAGCTTCCACTAGGAGTAGCTTCCCATCACCCCGTTAGCGCTACGCTAAAACAAGTGGACTCAGTGTCAAACGTCCGTAGAAAAACTACATCTTGGGGCAGCACTGAACTCCCTGCTGTGATCCCAAGTGTGCCATGCCTTCCCCTTCTGGGTTATATTTATCCTTTTTAGTACCTAATTTAGAAGGAAAAAACCCTAAGATCCTTCAGAAAAAGCAGTAAGACCTCTTGTTCCAGATCCCCATGTTTCTTTTTTAATGCTTCCTTAAGGGTCTCCATTTTTCTGTCGCTTATCATCATCCAGAGTAATTTTGGGCTGTTAGAGAAAGTTCATTGCTGTAATTGCAACCATATTGGTCATTAGAGTTGACAGACAGCTGCTGAAGAAGTCACTTGCTGATTCCTGCTACTCAGCAGATGCCTCTCAGTGTTTGCTAAAACATTAGCTTGGCTTCATGAAATGGAAGCAAATGAATTTTACCTTGAGGACTGATACTTTCAAGGAGGGGAAAACACAAAAAACTCATCCAGGCACTTTATTTGTAAGCAGCGTTTGCCTGCTCCTCCCCTAACCAGGGGTGCAGGTGCCACTATTTCCCGCAGCCCGACAGGCCGCCTGCCCGCAAGGATCGGTGCTCCCCGGAGAGACAGCTCAGCCTGAGCGAGCACGTCTCATGGGACATTCCTGAGCTTGAGGCCATTTAGCAAAGATGCTCAAACTCTGCACCGAAGGCTCTCGGAGGGCAGAGGCCAGCAAGGGCGGCGACAGCCTCACCCGCCCTGCGCCGCAGGAAAGGTAGCCGTGAAGCAGCGCCGCTCCGTCCCGCAGAGCCTCCCTGCCTCTACCGCACTTTGCTTTTCATTCACTACTGGAAAATTTTTCCCTGCTGCGAAGGTGGAAGTTGCTTTTCAAAGGCTGGAGGACCGGAGGTGACCCCAGCCCAGCCCAGCCGCACCCCCGGCTTCGCTGGACGGGGGTTCCTTCCAGCTTTCCAGTTACCCATTTATTGCTGGTGTGACTCAGTAAGTAAATGTTTCTCACCAATATACTCAGCTTATACAATAAATGCCACACGCCACACGTTAGAAAATAGGGACCACTCAAGAAGACCTTTTTTTAACCAGTAAACTTTATTTATATATAACAACAGTACAAAGTGAGTCCTTGGCTTGCAAAATAGGAGTGTTTCATATTTACAATAGGTACACAATAATATATTAGAATAATAACAAAACCCCCTTTTTTTTCCTTGGAACATTTTTAAATACTTAAACTTTCTTACATTTTTTTTCCACAACACTTGTAAAAACAACAGAAAAACCCAGACAATCATCTTAAAAAAAATATAATACAGAACTCCAGTGTGTCAAGTATAACGGGGAGGGGAGGAGCCAGAGAACGACATGGTGGAATGGGTACGGATACGAATCAATTCATTATTCCTGCCAATACACGAATCCCCTAAAACTGGCTTCTGTTTATTGGGGGGGGGGGGGGGCAGAAGAAATCAGAATCTGTTCCATGACCCATACCTTTACATTCTGTGACACTTTTGGGGACTCCAGAAGTTTTAGTACCTGTATATTCCCTTCCCCTTGCTGCTTCCCACCGCTTCTCGTAGCGGCCCCCAAGGTGCCGTTAACACAGAAACACTCGTCAGTGTGAGAAGGGCATTTTACTGCAGTATCTTCTGAAGCTATGAAATAACGTGGCAAAGTCAGCTCATCAGCTCGATTACTTTCCATCGGCTCCTCCTGCAGGCGCACCTTTCTGCTGCCCAGTCCATGAGACGGGAACACCTGATGGAGAAGCTGTTGCATAAAATTCCAAGCTTGTTCGAAATAGAGGTATCAACAACAAAAAAAAAACTTAAAGGAAAGGCCATACAGGAGATCTCGTATGTGATTTGGCAGCCTCAGGTGGTCCAGAGAGTTTGGGGTATTGTCCGTGCAACTGGATGGACCCCGCAGGTTTTTCGAGCAAGTTCTTACGCGCTGCAGGAACGTCTATTTTTTTTCAGTATTATATTCCACTTTTACAAAGAAAGGAGGGGAATGGGTAACACAGGGGCAAACAGGGATCTGAAAGAACAAGCACGCAGACACTGCCGTGCTCGCAGCACGGCCAAAACACCTGCTGCTGCGTTCGAGCTGCTCCCGGTGCAACCGCAGCAGCAACGTCGGTGCAGACGCCCAGGCGAGACGAGGAGCTGCTTTTCCAGCAAGGGAGCAGTCGGTCTCTGCTGTCCCGCGCTGCCCCGCCGCCTTCGCCTCCCCACCTCCCACCACCCCCCGGCGCAGCCCCCAGCCCGTGCTGCCGCGGGCAGGGAGCGATGCGCCCCGGGCTGCGGGCTGCGGACCCAGAGCTTTCGGCCGCACGCATGCCCGTGGAGGGCCCGCAGCCGGGACGCCAGCCTCTGAGCCCAGAACGGGACCACCACAAGAGGCTGAGGATTCTTCATCGCAAATAGAGGCTCGGCACACAGCCTTCCAGGAGGCGAAAATCGGTTCGAAGGCTGCCATCCTCTTCCCCTCCAAAACTAATCCGACCGACCCACATTGAAATTGCACATTCAGGGTTGCTCAGCTCAGCAGATCCCGAACAGCGCCTTCTTCACAGTGCACGCGGGCATCTTTTACTCCAATTATTTCCCCACTGCGTGTCTGATTAGAAAAAAAAAAGGCATCCTGTCCACGCGGGTGCTGGGCGGCCTCTTAGCTGTCACCATTGCTTTGCCTTCAGCCTCTGACCCACTGGTGTGGGTGGCCTCGGGCAAAGGCTGGGGCGATGCAGGAGTTTTCACCGAAGACACACTCACTACACGGACGGGACTGCTCACCTAGCTCTACCTAGTACGCAACTATATACAACGTCGCAGCTCCCTGCGTTATTGGCTTGCGGTTTATGGTACAAATGCAATTCTTAAATAGGATGGCTGAAGCTTTGTGGCATTTTAATGCATCTTTGATGTCAGTCATTTATCCTTCTCTGAACATTTTTTACTTCTCTCCAGGGTACAGTCACTCGTGAGCCTTCCCTGATGTCCCAGCTTATTCAGTCAGTTTATTTTAGTTTCATGTAGTTTGGTGAGCTGAGTCCCCGTGACAGGTGAGCTCTGACAGCCCTGGAAACGGGATGGAGAAGAGCCAGCGACAGGCGAGCATGTGGCTGAGCTGCTGCCAGGGAACAGGCTTGGACAGGAGCATCACGGGGACCGTGCCAGGAGCTGCCCTTTGCCAACCGGCCGCCCTGGGGACAGGAGAGGGCAGCGGGCAGGTCGGCGCTCCTCGGCCCTGCTGGCTGCTTGGGACTTCTGGAAATAAGACCTTGTTTGCAGGTCATGCCCACCGGAGGAGGGAAGCTCTCCAACCCTTTCCACGCAGACTTAAACGCCTCGCACTGAGGCGCTTGGAGCCAGCAGCGTGCGGGAATGCAACCCCAGAGCTTTAAGTCCTCTTGCTTTTGTCCTTCACATGCCCACCCAAATTGTTGCCTACATTATGATGTTTTTGGTGAAGTCCGGTTGAAGGTAGGAGAGAGAACTTACGCGGGGGCGGGCCGGTAGGATCTTAAGACAGTGTGTTGAAGGCACTGCTGTGATGAAGGTCTCTGTTGCCGCTGCGTCGAGCGGCTGCACTCGCCATCCCCACTGTGTCACAGCACCCAGACCCTGCGGGAAGGTGCTGCCATCCGGCACGGCCACGTCCAGCCTCCTTAGGGACAAACCTCCCCGACACGCGCTGCCCGGGACGCTGCCCACCAGCAGCGAGGCCGTGGCAGCCGTTTTATTTCTCAACGCTGGTTCCCGTGACGGGTCTTCACGCAACTGCAGGCTGGTCCACGCTGGATCCCACAGGGGCTCCAGCACTTTGGCCGTGACGATCTCTCCTGCCTCCCTTTAAACATAAATCCATCCTTTATGGCAAAGCGTGGACCACTCGACGTCCACATCCTCTGTACTTTGGTGGGCTGCAGTGTGGTGCTCCACAGCGGGGCTCGTGCGGAGACAAGCTTGCCTATAAGTTAGACTCTTGTATATGGGTTTTTAATAAAGGCTTTCAAGGTGGAGAAGCGTTTGATTAGCACCTTGCTCCCCCTTGGAGTGGGTGCTTTGACAGCTCATGAGCAGAAGATTAAATGGAATTATTTAAGCAGTGACACCAGGCAGAGAGATTCCAGAAAATGACATCTCCCGCTTTGATGTCGGAATACCTGAAACGAAGTGAACTGGAGGATCAAAACACCAACCGGCCTTGCAGGAGGAAGGGGGCAATGAGAGGGATGTGAAATCGTTTCATCTAAGGCAAAGCCACTGCCCCCTCCTGACCAAACCTCCAGTCCAGTTTGCTGCAAGTGCGAAGAAAATGCCAATTTGAGATCTGAGGCTTCCTCTTCCCAAAGGAGTAACAGAAAAGTCTGATGCAAACAGGGCAATAGATTACGAGAGCTTTGCCCCGAGGGGATATGTTGGTTCATTCCATATAATTGTCTGTAAAGATCCATAATTCATGTCAACCACCACGAGTAGACACTTGGCAGATTATTTATAGGCCGCCCCTTCCAGGCAGCACCGTGCTGTTCCCTACGCCATCCTCCTAAGGCCTTTACAGATGATGGAAGAAGAGATGTTTCTGCTGCTTCCCTCAGAAATCAGTCAAAAGCGTAATAGCTTACTGGTTTGCAAAGTGATCCTGCTCTTTACCTTTCCTCCTCTGCTCAACTTACTTCCACAGCACAGAAAATAAACCCAGTTGTTCCCTTCTCTCCTTAGTGCTCTGGTGTATTCATGGAATACAGACCTGTTCAGCCAGCTCAGACAAGTTGGATTCTTTTAATCCATGCTTACAAACCAATCTCTCTGCGCTCTGCAATTTCTTTACCTTCCAGGATAATCCCAGTTTACGGGCCCTTTCCCAGGCTCCTGCCAGCGGAGGGGGAGAGGCTGCTAAGGGGCAAACCGGCCGGGCAGGGCTGGCAGCTCATCGCGCCGCACGTGGAGCATCTCGAGCAGGGAGACCCGCGTGCCGCCTCTCCTGCCGCCTGCCCGTGGGGGAAGAGAGTCACCGGCGTTGCTGCGGCGCCCACCCTGAGCGCTGCCCTGGCCAGAGAACCCAGGGGATGGTCGGCGACCTCTGCCTTTGCTGAGGAAACACAGGGGAAGGGGGAACGACAAAATGTTTGCTTATGGGGCGCTCCTGGCCAGGAGGCAGAGAGCAGGAGGAGGAAAGTAGGCTTAAAAGCGGCTACGTGAAAGCCTCTCAAATACACGTGAAGAAAAGCCCGTGAGGGCCTGACGCGGGCTGTAGGGCAAGCACACGTTCACCAGCACCCGGGTGATGAAAAGCCAGGTCTTTGCTTTGGGCATTATTCCTGTTTTGTGAATCCTGCAAAAATAACTCTTCAGACTAATATTTAAAAGCGTTTGGAAACAATCTGGAGTCCTTTTGTTGGGTTTCAGAGTACCGTAGGAATGTGGGGAATGACCTGGATAGGAATGCCCAAAACAATGACTGTAACTAGAATATAGATCTGGAAATCACGCACATAAACTGCACGCCTGACCGCTGCGAGTAGCAGTAACAGAAACCGGTTAAGAAAATGAGACCTGGATGATTTCAAAACCTGACACTCCACAATCCCCTGCAATGCCCCAGCAAAGAGCAGGGTGGGCTGGCGGCCGCTGCAACGATGGCCCGTTCACCAGGCTCTAATCGGGCAACCTGGACATTTGCACATTTTCTGTCTTTAAAATAAGATTCACTGCGCAGGAGGAAGATCCCTGGGACGGGAACTCTCCTGATAAAGGGCAGTACGAATCCTGCTCTGCTTCTCAGCCTCGCTCTTTCTGCCAGCTCTCTCCGTAAAGCTGAGCCCTCCGGTTACAAAGCTCAGGCTCTTGTAAATGTCAAGAACTTATTGCACAAGGTCGATCATTAGTATTTTCTTCCAGAGTATTAATAGGGCCCAGAGAAACTCACAAAAGTGGATTACCAAAAGAAAGTGGACGTGGCATGGCTTTTACTGAACGGTAATTAAAACAAGTTTCCTGAGTATTTCTCTACGTGCTTCTCCCCTCCCCTGTTGCTGGCTCCCCTTACGACCATGGCTCGAGACCAAAGGCCAGCAGCTCTCCCTGTGCACGGGGAGCCCGCGGTGACCCTCTGGGCTCCTCTGGGCAGCAACGGTGGAGGAGGGGGGATGGATATGAAAATGGCTCTCCCTTTGACACACACTGGCTGCAAACCAAGGTCCCGATCCGGCACAGCGCTGCCCAGGCAGGGCTGAGGAGACGCCGGGAGCTATTTTGCTGCCACTGCCAAGCTCATGCAGTCAATACTTGTATTTCCATTAGACCTAATGACCCTGTCCTCCCCACTGCAGCCTGCACAAGTATCAGCATTTATTACAGAGAGAAATATTTACAGCATTCCTTCCCCTCCTGGCACTCTACAAAGGGACACATATAAGCTTTGGTGTCTTTGAAAGAAAAAAACCACTCACAAACATTTGCCTGTCACTGGCCACAAGAACACGTGCCATCGGGGCCAGCAAGGAACCGAGTATCACAACGAGACGCCGAGACAGAGACAAGACAGCAGCGCTAGCTGGCCCGTGGAGTGCTGGTTAAGGTTTCCCCTTGCCTAGAGCAAAGATTTCTCTCCCCTCCCCAGGAAATACAAGTCCCGCGCCTGACCCCGGGCGACACCGCCAACGCTGGCAGGGGAACTCAAAGGGAGCCTGTGCTGATCGACTCGGCAAGTCCAACAGAAAAGCAACAAATATCTCATCTTGCTGCGTCGAGTCTTTTCAAGTATCGCTCACTGTAAACATTGGGGGTTTGTTGGGTTGTACTGCAAGGAATCGGAGGCGGCTGCCAGAAACCACCACCAAAACGCAACCGAGGTGGCGTCAGCCCAGCTCTGCCCGACGGGGAGAGGGCAGCCGCCGCCGCTTCTGCTCAAGTGGTACCTGCAGAAACCAGCAACGCGCCGACCGCGGCCATGCCACGACCGCGGCCACGCCACGACCGCGGCCACGCTACCGCCCAGGGAGCTGCCGGATCAGCGCGGCGGTGCCGGCGCCCGGCGAGGCAGAATGGGGGCAGAAAGGGGGAAAGCATTTAAAATCAGATTTTTCCTCGTTCGACAGTAAGTGGGATTTAAAAAAAATATATATATATTGACACTATATAAATACATAGATAAAGCTGGATTTCAAGACAGGTTGGATGATCTGATGGTTTTGCAATTCGGGTAAAGTTCCGTCTAGTGCCTATAAGTTACTCAGCCACTGAACTATCTTCTGGCTAAACTGCTATTTCACTTGTGTAAAAAGGTGTGGTGCAAACTTGTGCTCATATTTTTTATAAGATCCCAAAAAGAAGAAAATTTCGCTTTTCCAGACTTTCCAATTAGCGTAAGAGTCCATTCGCAGAATGCCTGAGCCGCGTCCTCGGGAGTCTCTCGAGGACAGGATTCAGAGCTGGACTTTGTTGCCAGGATCATCTCTGTGGCCTCTGTGGTTTTTGCTCTATTTCTTTTTTTTTTTTCTCTCTTTTTCTTTCTTTTTTTAAAAAAAACCTTTAAATAAAGTTTTATTTTCTAATATACATCAAACAATTTTCATGCAAAGCAGCAGTCATGGAGACATCCAGACTTCCCAGGTTCCTTCTTTCCATGTATACTTGCAGAATTGATCCATCTTGATTTGACTCTGATTGAGATGCTTTGTCTTTCCCTCTTCCTGCCTTTTCAAACCGGATCCTAGATGATTTTGAACACAGTCCTTGGGCCAGTCTCTGATCCCTCCATAAGAGCCTTGGTATTTATACGTGTCCAGCGCCTTTCTTGCTTGTTCTCCGTCTTAATTCCCGAGAGTCCATGCAATCCTCTGCCCTTTGCCATCTGTGAGCACCGCAACCTTTCTTCAGCTCTCAATAGACATGGCACCAATAAGTTGCTCTACTTTGTATGCCAGACGCTGCCTACGTGCCTGTTCATCCTGCTCCAGAGCCCCAATGAGCTGGGACAGAAAAAAATAAAAAGGGAGAAAAAAAGAAGAGAAAGAAGTCAGTGTGTGAGGGGGGGTGGTGGGGGCGGGTAGGCAGCAGGACGGGAGCAACGTGAACTGTGGATGCGTGAAACTTAAATGCCGAATGGCAAAGCAACACGATGAGCGCTTCGCCACGTCGCAGCCGTGCTCATCGATTCGTCGGGCTGCTCGGTGCATGTTGCCCGCACGCACCATCGGTCCCGCTCTTGTACCTTAGACTCCACTTTTCTTGTCTCATTTAGCATGAAAGTTATGAGATTTTTAAACCCTAATAGGAAAATCGCTGTGGCATTGTATCACAAATGCATACACGCAATTAAATGACAAAACCTTTCCCTTTAATGGACATAATTGCAAAATAGGTTCTTCTTACTCTGAAATGGAGGGATGGAACAGATGGCGAGAACTTGGTTTCAAGTGATGCATTCATTAGAGGAGCTCGTGCTGCCAGGGATTCTTTGCACAGAGGAGTCTGCGTCACCGCAACACGGGATTTGTACTGTGCGCTTCCCAAAAGACAGGGATGTTTCTGGGGAGCTTCACTGGGTCACGGTGATTTTCCACTGCATTTAGGAGTGGGCTGCACTAGGCATAAGCCAAGGCTGAGGAATGCAGTTGCTCCCACAATATTTTAGCTCCCAGTCCCCTGGGAAGTATGCTACAGGCACGGCCAGGACCCGAACCACCTTGTGCATGAACAGGACAGAGCGGGGCAGCAGCGGTGCGAGCTACCGTGGTGCTGCATCAAGGACGAGGGAGGAGGGGGGAGTGCTGGGCAGCAGCACGGGCGATCGCTGCCCGACCCGCTACCGCACAGCACCGCGGCTCCTCTCCCACGCCGCACGTGCCGCGGGGTGCCGTAGCCTCTGCACCCGCCCCGGGGGTCACCCACCTCTTCGCTGTACTTGCTGACGTAGGAGTAGATCTCGTTGAGGGCGCTCAGCATGTTGAACTCGGCGGAGTGCAGGCGCGACTGCTCAGCGAGGTAGGCGTTCATGTCTTGGTCGCTGATGGCGGGGAGCTTGGCAATGTCTGCGTAATACCTGCGGGAAGGAAGGGCCAAGGCGGGCCGTGAGAAACACGGAGGCTCAAAATGCCCCTCTTCTCCTTGGGATTTAAACTGGCTCTGCAGGGAAAAGGACATCATTTTGCTTTATGCTTACATCTAGCAAAACGGGATCCGGCCTGTAACAAGCTGAAATCAAGAGCGGCGATGCTCGGCAGCGCTGAGCTGTGCTCGCTGCCAGAGCCACCCTGCTGCATCATTGGCTACCGAGAGCAAAGCCGCTCGGTGCAGGAGGTCGGGCAGGACTGGAGCCAGCCCTGGACCCACGCTGCTGCCGCCCGCGCGCCGCTGCTCACCTCTCCACCCAGCTCTTGTAGCTGGGGATGTCCTTGGCGTACAGCAGCTTGTTGGAGGGGGAATCCTTGCCCAGGCGGTGCTCCGAGGTGGAGCAGGAATCCATGAAGGTCTGAGCCACGACGGAGAGGCAGGCATCTGTGATGCTGCCTTTGTGGATGTCAAACACGAACTGGGGGTTTTTGATTACGTTCACCCAGAATCGGAGAGGGAGGCTGTAGGGAAAGCAAGAAACAGAATTATGTATTAAGACAAAGGCTAGGAAAAGATGCTTGCTGCAGTTTGTGCTCCCAGGCAGAATAAAGATGGTGGGAAGCAGCAACGACCTGAATGGGAGCTGGGCCAGGTCCATCAAACACCAGTTAGCCCAGTCCTGCTTGTGATGGGTCCCGCTATGCCTGGGCTGGACACCGCTGCCCTGCACACCCCAGGAACCGCTCTGGGGCCTGATCCTGCACAGAAAGGCAGAGGAGGGGAGAGCCCGGCGGGCAGCCGGCGCTGAGGACAGGCTGGCTGTGCCGGGGCAGAGCTGAGCGGTGTTCGGTGGCACCGGGTGAGCAGCTCCGCGAGGGGCCCATTAAACTGAGCGCGTTGGAGTGGGAGTCTGCGGTGCAGGGCTGCGCCCGGGGCAGTGGCGCTGCCGCCCCCACGCTGAGCCGCCGCTGCCCGGCCACTCCGCAGTCCATCATCTGTGAGCAGTGCAGCAGGCATCAGAGGCTTTGTCCCCAAATCCCGGGGCCTTTGTAATCAAAGGGAAATTATTATTCCTTTTTTCTTTGGCTGTATAGCAGGATCAAAAAAAACAGCTGCTGCCTTCTATTACCTTTCAAGTCTCAGCTCGCTCCCTCTATCCAGCTAGCTGCACTGAAGGCTTCAGCCTTAACTCTTGCTGCACTGAAGGCAAGCGGCTCAGCCGCACCCCGGCACCACCAGCTCCCCCGACCCCTCATTACCCCGGCTCTCTCTTCCAAGCCCCTGTGTTTGCTTTGACCTGGTCCCGTGGCATAAGCCTTCTCCCACGTTCCCACCAAAATTTCCTTTCTGGGAGTGCTGCAGCCAACCAAAGTGCTCAGCAGAGCTGTTAGTTCAGAGACCAAATTCCCACCCTTCTCCGGAGCCCCCCGTGCCCCGGGGCAGAAGGGAGGACCAGCGCTCGGGTGGGCTGATGGCTCTGGCAGAGCAAACTCTGCCAGTCGGCGCTTGCTTTATTATTGCTCCAGAAGTCTCTTTTTTTTTTTTGCGATTCTAGAATTTTTATCCTAATAATTGCTTCTTCTAAGGCTTTCAGTAAATTGTTTTTAGCTTCCCACAGCCTTAGCAGGGAACCCAGCTTTTGCAGCCGTGATGATTAGAGGCCTTTTAAACCACGAGGGACTCTGCGGAAAATACAAAGTCTTGAGGGAGCAACCATTTGTTGTGCTTTTTTTTCTTCCTCGCAGAGGTAAATTTCTAACCCACGGAGCTTTTAATCCTAAAATAACAGCAGAGGCAGAGACGTGAGAGCTCCTATTGTTCAGAGGAGGCTGAACCTGGCTGCAGTCCGTGCCGGCCACACATGGGGCTGGCTCCTTCCCCCCTTGCCACCCCCTCCCACCGCCCAAACGCTCCAGCTGCTGCCCGAAGCACTGGGGAAGGGGCAGCGCTCTGCCAAGCTCTCCCCTCCCAGCTGCGCCGGCATTCGTGCCACAGCGCGGTTGCGCAGGCAGGGTGGTGCGGGCACGGAAACCTGCTTCCCTCTAGCAGACCGGCCCTGCAAACCCAGCCATTTCCAAAGTCCGGGTGAGTGCATCTACAGCCTGAGGCCAGTGCCCAGCTCCCACTCGGGCAGAGGACTCAGAGATAGCCGGGCTCGTGGTTTAACGCTGCGCTGGGGTTTCAGCTTGTGTGTGCCCTCGGGGGGGCAGCACAAACCAGGACCAAACCCCACTGCCATACCTGCACAGGGCACTGGGACAGCAGCGGTGCTGGCTGAAAAGCATTAGCACGGCTTTGTGGTGCCTCTCATGCTTTGGAGCTATGGGACTTGGCTGTTCCCAGCCTTCCCAAAGCTCTTCCCTCATCTCTGTTTTTCCCCAGGGCACAGATAATTGCTCGGTACTCAGGTCTGCCCCCACTTCCACCCTCCTCCTCCATTCTTACCAATTGCTCTTCCACGTGTGCCTCACGTCTGTGTCATGGATGCCGTGCTTATCCGCCTGCTCATCCAAGAAATCGAACATATACTTGATGGCCAGCGGGAGCGCGCTGCCGCGGTGCACGGTGCTGAACAGCGTCTCAAACAAGTCGTCCACGAATTTCTGTAGCGTACCCTAATGGGAGCAGCAACCGAGAAGGTGAAGGGAGGGACGGGCGCACGCTTGGCTAAGCCGCGGTGGCAGGAGGGGAGGCCAGATGGTGTTACCGGCTCTGCACAGCCCTGCAAAGCGCCGCCACGGACGCCACAGGAATAATAAGGTCGGGGTCTTAACAAACACCGACTGTGCTGCCAGAGGGCCCTGGGGGAATGCTCCAGCCTGCAGCTACTCATGGCTGCACTTTCTCTTTATTTCTAACCTGAACCAATTTATTTTGCTTTCAAAACCAAATCTGTGTTATCTACAGTGATGAACACACGGTGAAAGACAGGAATGCTCTCTCTGGCCAAGGAAACTGGTTAAATATTTACAGGAACTGCTGCATCTCTTCAACTTCACACAGCGCAGAAGACTGAAGTATGGCAGCAATCACCGTGCAGTGTGAGGGAATCTGGGCTGTGTTTCTGCTGCTGCTCCAGGAGCCACCCAACTCCTGGGGCCCAGGAAAGCCCAGCAGGGACAGTCGCCCCTGGAGCTGAGCATCGTTAGGGACTGCACAGGACCCCCGGCAAGGTGTATGGACAGACCTCCCCATGCATTTCCCAAGCGAATTTAGCGCACGGCAGTTACCTTTGTAGCTAATAGCCTGGTCAGGTAGATTTCGGATACCATCTTACTGCCCCGGTCTCCTTCCTTTTGGTCTCCGTGGTCGTGGTTTTTGACCAAGTGCCAGACCTTGACGCCGCTCTCCAGGTCGGGGGTGATCATGGGGGCGCGGGAGCGCAGGCTGTCGGGGCTGCCCGTGTAGCGGAAGGTGGAGTCTGAGCGACGGGAAGAGAAGTTGGTCACGCTCAAAGCAAACCCTTTTCATTTCCCTGTCTCTTCTCAGTGATGCCACCGTGCTTGGTAATGCCAAAATCATCCGCACTGGCTTTTTTTTTTAATGGGGTAATGAAATGTAATGCCAGCCAGGCACCCACAAAATTTGGTGTTTGTCAAAGACACAGGTTGGTCTTCACCAAATAGAGTCCCTCAGACTTGAGCCTTTCTGTTTTCACACTCAGACGTGGGACTTTGCCGCTCCCTTCACACCCTTTACTTATGTGAACTCAATCATACGAGTCCACGCAAGACATCTCCCTGAGTTACAGCTCATTAACACATTAACCCTGGGCACCAACTCCTGCGGCACCGGAGGCCTGGTATCAGTATTTTGTAAATAATAACAAGCTGTGCGGCACAAAGGGCAGAAGAAAACTGTTGTTCTTGAGCCTTTCATTAGAGCAACAAGGGCTCAAGCTGAGCAGCGACTGCAGAGCCCGAGGCCAGCCCTGCATCGCAGCCGTGCCACCCGCAGGGCTGTGCGGGGTGGCCTCCCCACTGTCCCCACGTCTGTCCTCCTTCCCAGCAGGCAAAGGGGAGCTTAAAGGGGAGCAGACAAAGGTTTTTCCCTTAATTGCTGAGAAACCACGGAGGGATGTGAGATATATTTAACTTCCCAAGCAATGTGCCTCCCTGGATCCCATCTATGGCATCTCCAAGCTGAGACACGGGGCTGACTAGCACTGCCAGGCGCTGCTGGGTTTTTCTGTTCTCACTAAATTTCTTTGTTCTCCGAGAATCTTGTGCATTTTTCTCAAGTTTAGCCTCCAATGCGCTGCTCGCCCTCCTCAGCAAGAATAAGGGGATCAATCATAAATCAGCCGAGGGAAATACACAAGTCATTACCAAAGTAGCTAGATTTTCATCCCTGATTAAGGCGTAGATAAATGACTACTCCAACTGATATAATTAAGGAGACAGACAGGGGGACAGCTAGGGAAGCATCTAGTAATTCTATTTTTAAACATAGCTCTCTACTGATATATAATGGGGGAAGTAAATAAGTACCTAATTTAAATTCTGTCTGCACAATTAGAGGTATTAATCTTAACATAAGCGATGATAGTTCACATTGGTAGTTTGCAAAAACTTTTCCATCTGACATAGATCAACGAGCACCGAAGACTCAGGTTGTGTGACCCAGCCTTGGCTTTTCCATCACCCGAAGCGCTGGCACGCGGGTGAACTACACCTCGCAGGGAGAAATGCCTTTTTCACCTGGCTTTTGCCTGAAGATTCTCCTGTGGACGGCTCCTCGGAACCCTTGCTCGAGAGAAAAACACATTGTTTTGGAAGCTATAACTGAGAGAGGAAGACGGGTTTGTCAGGAGACCTCTCGTTTGTAAAACACTGTGTAAAATGAAAGATAATGAAAGATCAGTGCACTAGAGATTTTGCCACTGCTGCCTTTTATGGAAGTCTATTATTACTATTACTGGGGATTTAGTGCTATAAACGCACACCTGGCACCTTGCAGACTCATTTACTCAGGCTGCAGCGTCTTCAGGGACCCTCTGTGAAGTGCCGAGCCCTGCTATAATGCGAGTAATGAATTCCCAGGTGTGCACAGCCGAGCACACCGAGTTAAGATTGCTGCTACCCATTTTTGACCCATTAGCTAAGAATTCAGGATCCTCCACTTAGAGAAGAAATAGATGAAGGAATCGGGCTTTTCGCTGGTGCAGCCCTGCTTATGTGCGAGGGACGTCAAGTGGCTGTCCTGCAGCGGCAGCCCCACGGGTGCGCCGAGCATCCATCCCCTCGGAGGCAAAAGCCTTTCCCTGGGCTTTTCCAAGACCCTCTTTCCCAAAGGCCGCTCACATGGGGCTTCACATTTCCTTTTCCCTCCTCTCGGCTTCTCTAGTCTTTTTGCTGTTCTGCTCATAGATGGAAAAGCCTTTGCAAAAAACCAGTAGCCAAGGGCATTTGTTTGGCACATGAGCGTACTTTCATTTTGGCTGACGTCGTGTGGTTCTTTGGGGGAAGCTGCTGCTTTTCCCTCACCTAATTCCCTTAAGGCGTTGCCTTCCTGCAACAAAGGCAGCTTCAGTACCAGCCCCATCAAGATACATTCTCAAGTAAAGCTGCAAGCTCCAGGCTGGCTCTAAAACATCCAGTGCAGCAGGAGCAAAGCCCAGTCGCCATCGTTTCCCGGCCCTTAACTCCGCTTCTTACCGTATCTACTAATAGACGTCCGGGATATACTGGCAGAGGCAGGAATATTGTAGGAGGAGGTCTGTTTGGGAACAAGAGCCACAACTGAGCGGTCTGATACCTGGGGAGGCAAAGGAAGAGAAGAAAAGATCACCGGCTGCTCAAGGTAACACAAGTCCCCCGGGCCCGGCCTCGGCAGGAGCTGTCGGCACGGCACGGGGCTCCCGGGGGCGCGGGAGGCGATCCCGCCGGCCAGCCCTTGGAGGGACACGCTCCTGGTCTGGCTGAGCTCTGTGCTGGGCTGGCAGCAGCTCTACAGCGAGGGACTGACGGAAAGAAGCGATAAATCAAAAGATGCATTGAAGATGTTTTTGGTCGTTCTGATTTAAGATTACATTTTATCCAATAAAAATGAGAATCTCGAGAATTGTTGTGATCCAATTAAAGTAACAATGCAGAGGGAATAAAACGGCTATAATAACGTTATGGACCATAAAACATTCCTATTAAACCATTTTTTATTTTAGCAATTTTTACAAACTTTAAAGGTTTGATTTACAGCTGAGCAAGTCATAAAGCCATCTTTCAGGGTATTAAATTGTCAGTCCTCTACTGCACTAGAGAAGTAATTAAATGCTGGGAAGTCAAACTATAAATGAACATTAGTGCTAACAAGATTTTGTTACAGCAGATTTTAGTAGCCATGTTTAATTTTATCCTCCCTATAAATCTAGTAGTCACTGGAAGTTTTTAAACTTATTTGCCTTAATTAAGGTTCTGCAGGTTGCCAGAGAACGGGCCTGAGTGTCTTTTAATTTTGAACCTGTGGCCCGTGGTGCAGCAGGGCGAGGGCGCGGGGAGCGGCGTCACCGCATCTCGCAGGCTGACCGACCCGCCGGGGCCCAGCCAGCACGTTATGTAGAGGAGCTGTACAAAAGAAATGTCTCTTTAGGCCAGAAAAAATTGTTTTTGGAGCTAAGTCCTCCATTATTTGCCAGGAGTCCTGCGAGGGACACGGCCCTGTCCCTACGCATGGCGAAGCTCCAGGGCAGCCACTGGATTTTCCCCCTCCCGGCATCTCCCCACGCTATCAGCAGAAGGGGTGTTTGTACAACATCTGCTGCCGTGAGGTGAGCTGCACGCAGCGATCGTCACTGCCTAATGCTCCCTCCACAGCTTTGGGTTCTGTTCAGATGAAAGATTTCATGTAAGTGCAAATTATTATTATTGTTAGTGATAGTGAAAATAATAGTCACTTGTGCTTCACAGTACCAATGTGAGATATTCCTAAGCAAAACACTTCAAACACCTCCGTTATTTCCTCTTCTGCTCCTGCCTCACTTCATCCAATTTATTAAGTCAATGGAAGAAACGATCAGTGGTAATATTATTTTCTGAGGCTGTTATTAGCTGCCACTTCAGTTCAATTTCACTAGGGAGGAACGTGAACGTGCCGGCAGCCCAGGGTGCTCCCGCAGAGGCAGCAGCTCCCCGGCTGCTGTGCCGGGATCCAGTTCTACCGGGACTGTGGTTAACTGGGAGAGAGGCATTAAAAATTCCACATGCACACAGAGCACTCTCACTCTCTAAATTTTGGGTCGAATGGCTCTTGTCAGCTAAAAACTACCAGCGTGCAAATTAGCATCAGATGTAACACACATTCGTTTCCCATCTCGCTCCGCTGTTGCCCCACTCCCATAAAACCCCAGAGACGCCTGCGAAGCTGGCTGGCTGTTTTATAACTTTATAAATATTCCGATTCTTCTACAAGCTGGAAACGTGCTGCACAAAACACCTTAAAAAAAAGAAAAATAAAACCTGAGGTGAGGAACGCAGCAGTGCAGAAGCCCAGACACCCTGTGTTTGTGTGGGCTAGTGAGGATGCAGGGAGGATGCCGGCCCTACCGCCCTCGGCTCCTGGGTCTCATTTTCCACACAAATCTTCCCTCTCTGCTTCTAATTTTTCATTTAAAATAGTTTTCTAGTCTTGGCCTTTCCAGACTCACAGTGGCTGACAGGTATTCATGCTCTGCTGCCTCTGAGTTAACCCTGCATGGGCCACTGTAAATCATTTGATATTAAATTCAGGGTTTCATTTTTCTTGAGTAAAAGCACGCAGGGCGAGACTCTCCCGTGGAGTTTAATAGGCATGAAACCAAAAGGGTACTACACAAATGTAATACAATTCCTTACAATATAGTTTAAAAGCTCCAGAGAATTTAACAAAGAATTACACCTATTTAACCTATACATCTATTTTTATAAATGAAAAAATAAGCAGCAGGCATAGAGTTCTCTACGTAATTCTATAAAGTGGTTCAAAAAATATTACAGAAAGATGACTATTTCTTTTTCAGTCCAATCTGGCTTTTGCCTGCAAAGGCTCCCTATGAAAAACACATTTTATCGGTTGATGCAGATATATATTGTACTTTTATCGCCCTAAACATGTAGAAAACAAACGTAACAGTGTCAAAAACAAACGTAACAGTGCCAAAATCCAGCAGCCAGGTGTGGAGCTGAGAAACTCGTGGAATTAAATAACTGCCCTCTGCAAAGCTTCCCCAGCCTGCCCCAGAGCATGGGGAGCGGGAGGCTGGTTTGGTCCCTGGCAGGAGTTTGAGCCCCAGGAGCTGCAGGGACGGAGCTGCGGAGCAGAGGGACCCCAGAAATCAGGAGCAGGGGCAAGGCTGCGAGGAGCAGGCAGTTTCTGGTCCTTCAGCGCTTACTCTCAGGCGACAGCACCTCTCCAAAATACTACAAAGCGCCAGGTGTCCTGGGATGGAAACACGGGATGCACATCCCCAGTTACTGCGTGCAAACCCGGAGATGGCTTTGCCTTCAGATCAGCGGATAAAAGTAGACCAAGAATAAAGACAAGAGAGCTCTGAATAAGAGATGGAGAGAGCGTTACAGAGCTAGCTTTCATTTTTTCTAGAAATTTAGAAATCCTCCTCACTAGTCCTCCAGAAGCTGGAGAAATCTAGATTTCATTTTCATGGCTTGAACCACACCTGCTTTGTATGTGACACTCCTGTTAAATTGGTGAGGCAGCAGCACCTGGAACGCAAATGATTTGATACCCTCTCCCAAGCTGTGCCTTTGCCCACATTTTTGTTTTGCTGTGTAGTCCTGGAGCATCTGTATTTTTGATAACCAATAAAAACATTTATTACTCAAACAGAAAAAAAACCTGGTAGGAATAAAATAAAAATAAAAATTAAAAAAAAAAAAAATCACTGTTTTTGGCAAAAGCCCTGCCTTGACAAGGTTTCTGTTGCAGTCGAGCGAACTTGGCTTCTTTTTACGGCTGAAACAGCTCTATGGGTCTGTGCAGAGCTCAGGCCAGAGCAGGGAGAGACATGTGCAATTGCTACCCAGTTAGATGTTTGGCAGCAAACTTCTACGTTGTTTCACAGCAAAACTGACATTCAAATGGCAGGAATAGCTGCAGCATCTTGAGTGCTGCAAGGATGTTGTTTATTTTGAGGGTAAACTTGTGGCTCAGATTTTCCCACAGGCACTAAAATGAAAGTATTCCCTCCCCTCACACCCAACACACATCAGGCAAACACGGCTTTCACGTGTGACTTCCTTAGATGACTTTTAACGATCAAGGCACAATAAAGTCTCGCTGCTTCCTTGCACGTTAGTTAATCCCTTGCAACTGTCAGGTAAAACAGATTTTAGAAACAATGGAATTCATCTGCACAACTTGTATGACATTTTACAGTAATCTGAGTTTAAATCCTTCGGGCTGCTTGGAGAAGTTGACCCTCGAGGTGCTTTTTCACAGGCACTTTGCATATTTATGCCATTCTCTCTGCCTCGCTCCCTGATGATATGGCTCCTGTCAATACTGGCTCGCATTCAGCTTACACAGCATGAGTCACGCTGATGGACTTGCGATGGTGTATAAACAGAGAAAGATGCCAGATAAAATACTAAACCCTTCTGTGTAGGTAGTGATGGACAGTAGTAGGTTACAGGTCCCAATTAATGCAGTTATCCTCCGCTGTAGACAGGCTTTGAGTAAAAGCCTTTGATTCTCTTTAACCAAACCTTCCTCAGTTCTGGCTTTATGTCTTTTTCCATCTCTCGTGCGCCACAAGAAGCCCCTTCCAACAGATGCACGCCTCTCCAGGGCGGGCTGGGCTGGGCTGGGGCACGCATGCTGCGAAAGCTAAAGATGGCAACAATTTCTTAGGCCACCTTGCCCACCCTGGCTGATGCACCACAGAGCATCTTCGCTGTCTAGCTTAGTTTTGTATGACTTTATTGGCAAAACTCCTGTTACTTGGCTTGGAAGACTAGGTCTGAGACTTAGGAGGTTTGATGTCATCACTCTGTCAAGAAGTAGCCCCTGATATTCACCCTTTCTTGGCCTGGCTCCATGCCATACCTCCCCACAGCACTCCCTTGACCCTCCCATGTGACAGTATTTGAAGTATTTGCTCTGTTTCCCTTCTTCACTCCTTACACGATGCTCAAGAGTCAAGACGTAGGAAGATCACGTGTATAAGAGATGCGCTGCCGCTGCAGCCAGTGCTTTGCATCAGATCCTCTGATCGTGTGGTGTTTGCAAAGCCTTGAATGAAGGCAGAGACCCCTCTTCCTTCCCCGCTGCCCTCCTGGTTGTCTCAGACCCCCACACGAACACCCGAGCCCCACGTGCCATCCATCCCCTGGCCCTGCGTCCAGCCGCAGCAGCTCAGCCCTCACCACCGCTCCCTCTATCTCACTAGCACGGCTGGCAGTTTTAATTTAGCCAATTTTCAACTCTGCTAGTTTCTTGAAGATCCACGTCAAGGTTGCTTTCCCATCTAATGCGTAAGCACATTGAACCCTTCTGGTTTATCATACAAATGTGACCTCCCTGTCTGTCCCGGTAGACGAGATACTTGGGAATTAAATTTCTGCTTCTCTTTTCTTCCCTCCAGGCAGCTTTCTGGGAGCTGTCTGCTGGGGCTGCTTTCTTACCTGATAATGCATCAAGGTGTTCAAGCGCTTCCAATCTCCCTCAATCTTGGTGGTGATGTCTTCATCTTGCAGGACCACACGAGCTATCCGGCCCTGCCGCCACTCTGCGGGAGAGGCAAAAACCAGGCAGACACGATGGTCAGAGAGGGAAAAGGCACGAACAGGCTCTATCCAGTTCTGGCCCAAGTAAGTACTGGACAGATGAGCCTGTAGAAAAGCCCACCTCCCAGGAAGAGGCACCCAGAGGAAGCTAAATTCTGCTCTTAAATCTGCTACAAGGAAGGTCTCACTGACAGTTTTCTTGCAGCAAAGTGCAGCTTTTTAATTCCCACGCAGGGGGTTCTGCAGTGTTTAGCTAAATTAAGGTGCAGGGCCTTCCCAGCCGCTCTGCCCCCCTGGCTCTAGTAAGATACACAAGCTTGAGGAGAAGCTTTGCTCAGCAGAGTGAAGGAAGCTTCAGGAATAATTTGCTCTGTGGTCAATGGACAATTAGCTGATCCCACAGAGCTCAAAACCTATCCGGCTGGAGCAGCACCCATGTTTTTTTTAGGGGCAGAAACGTGTGTGTTTGTGCAGCCTGAGCTCTAGCTTTTAAGTTCTGCAAAACCCACAGAATTTCACTGATAACAACCACCTCTCTGATCTTCCCCTTCCTATGAGGCAGGGAAGCTCCTACCCAAGTCCATGTCAACAGCTCTTGGTCTTTGAGAATATGGGACGTTTTTGTATACGGCATCGAGGATCTTCTCTTTGACTTGAGTGATGGTGTCACAGTTCAGCACCTTCACAGGGATCTCTGGGCTGTTCTCGTTATCCGGATTCACACAGTTCAGGATCTAGAAGGGAAGGAGAACCACACCATGCTCTAAAGGGCTTCAGACAAGCATCCAGGAGGACTGTAACCACATCTGTCACAACTACCCTTTCTCATAAAAACCCGCTACACCCCTATTTGCATTGTTGCTGTTGCATCTGGTATGTCTTTATAACGGTTATTAAGGTAAGAGCCCTGGATGTCCACTTTCATTTGCTAGAGGGAGGGCAATGCTCAATGCACAGGGAGATAAAACACTGCCCTCAAACCCTGCTTCTCAAAACCTTAGCTCAGGCTATTTGTACCCACAAGTTAGGGGCACACGCGACTTGGGCACGGGTCTAGCAGCATGAGGCTTTATTGCACTAGCAACGCTTGTGCTTCATGGTGGTGTCCTAAGCACTGGCCTAAAGGTCAGACCAGCTCATGTCCATGTGGGGAGGACAGGAGCGATTCATGGCAGCCTCTACAGTGATCACTCACCAGAGTCTTGTACTCAATTTGCTGCCGGATCAGCTTGTCCTCGCTGAGGGAGTAACGGGCTTCTCCTGTGATGGCATCAATCGGACCTTTCTCCATCTGTTGCTTGATGGCACAGTAGAGCATGAAGAGCGGCTCTCCAGCGCATTCCTACACAACAAGACAGACAGCAAAACTAACACAGAGGTGAAGGTGCATCTCCTCCAGAGCCACTGGCTGCAGACAGGTTTGGACGATTCATTTCAGCGGAGCCATAGTCCCGTTGACTCAGTCTTTAGCACATGTGCAAACCAGACTCAGCCCCCAGCACCTCCCGGAGAGGACAGCCAAAACCATGAGCTCCATTGCTCAACGGGGTATGTTGTCTTTGGCTTGGTAAATCTCTACTGAACCTACATGGAATTTGAGATCTTGATCTCATTGTTCATTCCCACGAAGCAAATTCTGTGGGGCTTCCAAAAACACAAATAAAGTTAAAAAATATGGAAGCATAGGCAAAGAGATGTGAGAATTTCTCCTAACTGCTAAAGAGGTGCAGCAGAAACTCCACTACACGAGAATTACACCTGGCGATCTGAGGGTTGACGCAGCTGTGACAGGTCGGCTCAACCCATGTAACAGCACGTAACAGCAGCCCCAGGTTCAGGCATCTCCGAGCAGGTTTCCACCCCCCGCCTTGCTACTACGCCTTTTGACTCGGAGTCTGACCAAAGAATTTCAAGCCCAGATATGCCCCGGGGATGGCTGGTGGGTGAGACAGCAAAGTAGCAGCAGGGTCTCAGCTCCATCTCTCCTTACCTTGAGGAACTTGTGGAGGAGGAAGGCGAACCAGTTAGTCAGCATCTTCTCAGCCACCGACTCAGTCCTAGGGAAGCCAGGAGGACATGCATATAACATACAAAACCAAACCACCCATCAGAGGCCCCAAATCTCCCCAGGTGGCACCAGCCAGCTGCCCCCCGGCACAGCGCCCGTGGTGATTTGAACCGGGGCCGTGGTGCGGGAGCAGGCAGGCAGCAGGATGCGGCCACCGCTGTGCCCCCCACCCTGCTGCATCGGGCTGACAGCAGCCTGCCCAGCTGACAGCCTGTCACAGTCCTGATGGGGCTTGGTGACAGGGAGCCCGGTGACACTCGCCTCCTTGCACGTGGTGCAAATTACAGCCTGGCTCGGTAAATCACTGGGATTTGCAGCTTGCTGGCAATCAGGGACAGCAGAGTGACAATGGCAGGGAAATTGCAGCTTTCTCCCCAGTCCCACCCAGCGTCCTCTCCCCACATTGTACCCAAGATTATCTCTAATTTATATACAATGGCTCCTAATGATAGTTTTTAATGCTGGCTCTGCAGGACCCGGAGATGTTCCTTAAAGCACCACAATCTCTTTTCCTGGGACAGGGTGGCAGTGCTGGTGGCAGGGTGTCTCCCTGTCCACACCTGAGCCCCAACCAGGCAGCTTGGGCTGGGGGTGGCAGGCAGGCAGGGGGGCAGGCAGGGGGGCAAGCAGGGGGGCAGGCAAGGCTGCCAGCCTGCCCGTGAGGCCGTGCACAGGAGGGCTGCTCTGCTGCCAGCTGAACCAGCTGCAGATGGGAGCCCGGGCAGCCTGGCTCTCCGCACCACGGCATTGCCATTGCTACCGGCCTTCCCCTCACGCCACATGAGATACCGGGATGAGGTCCAAATGTCAGCAAGCTAAGAGGGGTGGATCCAACCCCTTGCCCCCTGCAGCACCCTTTGCTCTGGGGACCATGCCTCCCTGCACCTTCACCATGAACCTGCGGCAAGGCGGCAGCCCCGCTGGGTCTGGGCATCTCTCTGCGCCTTCATCCCCTTGGCCGCTCTGCTGCCGGAGCCATCACCGTGCCACCAACCTGCTCAGGAGGTGGCCAGGGTACACAGTGATGCACCGAGCCCCTGCCTCCACCCGCACCCTGACCTGGAGCGAGTCACCGTCCTGCTCCGGACCCCTTTTCCCCCCATTCTCCCCCATCTGCTCCGCTGCTTTGACTTAAAGACTGCCCTTTAAGTATGTATTTATACATACCCTTTGGTATGCATTTATACAGCATCCCACATGTTTGAAAACTCTGGCATTTAATGAAAAACACATACTATAAAAGCAACAGGGTTTGATCACAAAGTCAAGCAGATCAAGTATAAACAGGAGCCACAGATTTCAGCAAACAAAAACTGATGCCAGCCAGCTAACAGGCCTGGGGTCACATTATCCATCATCTCTCAGGATCGCAACATCTGCCAGGAGTTTGTGAAAATGTCTGCAGATCCCCAAAGAATTTAAGCCTGAATTGATTAACTGCCTAAAAATTCATCCTACAAACCCAGACGCACATTGTTCTCCTGTTTAAAGTATTTCAGTCACCCCGTTAAGGAGGAGAACCACTGGGACGCTGCCGCGCCAGGGAGCCCCGGAAAACGGAGAGTTGGCGATACAAACTGAAGAACAGGTGAAAAACTCAGCGAAAGATACGTTCAGGACTTCAGGGTGAATATTAATTTAATAAAGTACTTTGTTAATAGAATATTAAATTAAGAATTGGCAAGCCTCCTGATTAGCCCTGCAGGTGAAGTAACGCCGTGGCCCGTCCCTGTTGGCTGCTCATGCCCGACACCAACACCAGCACCGTAAAAATAACTGAAATACAGAGTGACAGTGGAGTTGGGGCATATTGTGTGGGAGATGGGAATCGGATACTCCTGTGCCTAGCTGCTCCCTTTTATTTCTTTGTCAGAAATACAAAATCAGCTGAATGGAACAGCAAAAAAGAAACGCCTCAGAGGATCTCTGTCAAATCCCATTTCTCCTTACCTTCAAGCACTGAATCTCTCTCTCATCTTGACACAGACTGACGCTTGGAGATATTTGCAGTGCATCAGTCCCAGGGGTGGCCAACAATTAAGTTAATCATCACTGTCCTAACACTGGCTAAGGAAAGGGGCTGCTTCTAACCCTCCTCACTGCCGGGTGCAGCACGAGCACCGTAGGCTCCTTGCAAACAAGCCTGCTCTATATACTTTCCCTGGCCTCATCTGCCTTCGAAATGGGATCGGTGCTGGAGAGCTGGGTAAGCCATTCCTTAAACTCTGCCCGCCGCCACGGGGCCTGACCTCTCCTCTCCGCGGAGCCACAGCTGTAGGTGCTGCGGGGCTTTGTGCTGCCCCTCGGCAGGCATCGCTCTGGCTCCGTCGCTGGGCTGGTATCTGAAACGCTCTTATAGATCTGCCTCTAACAATAAAAAATGAGGTCCTGAAGATTAACACAGCAGGGGAGAATCCCTAGACTTGGAGAAAACCCTTCTCATACTGACCACATAACAAGGGCAAAGCACGATCCAGAGATGACTTTCCAAAGGCGTCTGACACCAGCAACCAGCACCTTGGCTGCTCCTCCAACTTTCTGAGGCACCGGGAATAAAACAAAACTAAACAAAAAGAGCTGAGAGAACCCCAAAAATAAATATGTATTTTATTAATTTTCCCTGCTATATCTAGGTCTCTGAACTGCCGTGTGCCACTCTCTGTGCCAGGAACCAGAGCAGCTATTTGATTTAATGTCAACTTTTTTCTGCCTCCCGCGAGTGGTAGCTGCAGAAGAAAGAGAGAGGGGAGAGTGAGGAAGAAAGAGAGAAAGAACTGAGTGCCAGTTATCAACTGCTGCCACCAGAGAGCTCAAAAAACAAAAAAACAAGTATCTCACTTTGTGGCTGATCACTCCTTATTAAGGCAGAGCAAGACGTTCCAGCCCGGGCTGTTTTGTGCACCAACACCCCTCAGGAGCCCGCGCGGCTCCGGGCTGGGACAGGACTCCAGCCATAGGTCCCCCAGGAAATGGCTAAATCCTGGCGCAGGACAACCAGCCTCGACGCTGCTGGCGTTGCCCGTGGCCCTGTCTCTTGGCTGGCTGCTGCGGGGAGGGGTGGGCACAGCTCTGATCACCAGCCGTGTATTTTCGGAGCACTGCGAAAAGTCATTATTGATGGCTGAGGCGGGAGACGCCTTCCCAGCGACTCGTCAAACCACAGGGGAAATTAAGATGGCTTCCTTTTCCAAGATGAGTTATTGCCTCTGCAAACACAGCCAGATTTAAAGCAATTTCCTGTCAAGTATATTCATTATGGCTGGAGGAATCCCTGAAATTTTCCTGGAGCTGTGAAATCCTCCCCTGCCTTTGTCCACTCGCTCCAGCGAGATGCCGGCGGAGCCGCAGGCGCAGCCGATGGGGCAGCCGCAGCCAGGCTCTGCAGCACAGCCGGGACCCAAAGGGACACAGGATGGAGGTGGCTCATGACATAGAGAATGGGGGTAGCCTTTTCTTAGTGGCTGCTGATCTGGCCTACATTAATACACCCTTTTCCCCCTTTTTACTTTCTGCCCTTCCAAAGCGTGATCTTGGGCCAGTTGCTTAATCCATTCTTGAGCTCCCCCAGCTGTGAAACGCAAATGCTGCTGCTCCATCGAGGCAGACGTGGCTGCTGCAGAGATACAGCCCATAAATGCTGCGAGGTAGCTCAGAGACGTGAGGCCGAAGGTCGCACGGGCACCCCGGCTGCAGAGGATGGGCTGCCACCAGGAGGGGACCAAGCCTTGCTGGGCAGCCTGCCTTTCCCTGACAGCTCCAGGGGCAATCCACGGCACTGCCCGTCTGAGACGTACCCTTCGTCACTAGGTCTTTGGTGCTTTATTCACCACGATAATACCACAGCTCATGGGAGACAAGGACCCTAAGTACAGACACGTAAGAAATCAGGCTTCTGCTCATAAGAGCCTGAAGTCCAGTAACTTATGACTTAAATTGCTGCATCTCTGCTCTCCAGACCCTGAGCTGGTGCCTCCTCCTCCCTGCCTGGATGCACAGGGCACTGCTTGGGACCAGCAACGCGCGCGTGATGGAGAGCTCCAGTTTTTGTGCCATTCACCTCCCTGCCGCGACGCTGCCCTGAGGCAGCCCCGCACAGGCGCGGCAGCGGGGGCTAAACCTCTTTGCCGAACCGCTCGGGCATCTCTGCACACAGAGGTGAGAGAATCAGCTCGGGCAGGCGGGTGCAGGCAGGGCAGGGAGGAGGCAGCTGGATGGCAGAGGTGACAGCGCTGGCATCCTCACCCGCTCTCAGCCCAGCCAGGGCAAGCGGGGCTGCTGGGGCTGGGACGAGGTAAGAGACTATGAGCGAGAGGGAGATGCATCCAAAGTCCCCCATGGAGAGCGGCGTTTTCCTTCCAAGAGCAGCACCCCGGTCCCGCAGAGCCCCCAGATGCTTCCCGCAGCACAGCTGTGCAGCCCCATCTCCTCCCCGCCCCTCTGCGTTACCTGCGCAGGAGCAGTTTGGGGTGGTTCTTGTTTTCCAGGTTCTTCTCGATGAGGTCCGAGAGCAGCTGCTTCAGCACGTCGGTGGCGTACTCCAGCTTGCCTTGCAGACCCGTCATGATGAGCGAGGCCACGTTGCCGCGATCGCGCATGGAGAAGCTGCGCTGCAGCTCCAGCGTTCGGATGAATGTCAGCAGGAAGACTTTGTTGTTGATCAGCTGAGCAAAGAGCTTCAAGGCCTTCTCCACACTCTGCTGCCCGTTCCCTTGGACCTGTGGTGGAGGAGAGCATGACCCTCAGCCGAGGCACAGGAGGACAAGGGACCGGAGGGCAGCCCTGCACTGCCGCGGGGCCGCTCCGCCAGCACTACGGGTGGGGTGACCGGTTTAGCCCTGGGTGCAGAAGCCAGCACCCCACCTCTTGGGGTCTCAGCATCCCCCAGACGTGGTCTCTGGCAAGAGAACAAGCACCGCTCTTTCTGTCCTCCCCAGCACTTCAGCACAGCTCGCTTTAATCATTGCTCCGAGCTGTACTCTGTGTGCCATAAAGCTGCTACTTTGAGGCTAACGGCCCTACAGATGACACACAATTTTGCTTGTTCTGCACAAAAAGTGACACTCTTGTAAGTAAATTAAATACTAATTTAGACTATTGCTTTATTATGGGACAAGCGTAAAAAATTAATTGAGGCTTTCAGCCAGTTACAGATTCAAGTAATTCATTACAAGTGAAAATGATGAACTACATTAAGCAACCCTTTACCAAACATCTTGGAGACTTATTGGTTTTACTAACGTTACATAATTAAGCAACTGTGTAATTGGCAACACATTTATCACTTCTGCAGTTCTGTTTTTCATGAGTAAAACAAATAAAAAGCATTCATATTTGTTTGCTAGAGCATCAGCTTGTTTGGCAATTTAAAAAGTGAACATAATGTGTGGGACTGGAAAGCTCAGGGCATGGGAATGGGCTGGGAGAGGCTGGTTTTACCAGCACCAGAGCAACTGCTCAGTGGTGGTGGCCCACTGGAAAGGAATCTAGTTCGATGCATTAATGCTAAGTAGCGCTTGCCTGGAAAAGCAGTGCAGCCATATGGAGCACAAGCAATCAAGACTTCTTCCTCTTACACCTCTGGCTGAAGGTTTGGGCCACCTCCCAGTCTGTGTGAAGGCAATAGGACTTTCAGGAATCACCGGAGCAATGCCAGTCTCCGAGAGGGAGCGCTGAGGCAGATACCTCCAGGCATCCCAGGCGGAGGATGGCAGCCCCACGCTCGGCGGCAGATAATATTTCTTGAAGCACCATCATTTATTTTTTTGCACTCTCACAGGTGCTCCGGACCCATCTGCAAGATGATCTGAGGGACCCTTGCATGTTCATTGTTTTTCTAAATCCTCAGTGTATATATTTACACATACCGGCAGAAAAAACAGGGAAACTGAAGTGCTGGTTCACAGCCTGGCAGGAGCCCGGCCATGCCTAGGCAGGGCGCTTGCCCTCCTGTGGACACGCCGTGAAACAGCAGCAGGATGCTCCAGGCTGGATGCTCCCAGGCGCGCAGCACTCCCCTGCACCGCAGGGTGATTAAGGAGGACTTTAAAAGGACACGGATAACTTATCTGGCATGCTTTGCTGCTGGCCGACAGCAATATTTAAAAAAAAAAAAAAAAAAGCAAACCATAAAATAAAACTAAAGCAACAGCGGGGAGAAGAAACCGAAAGGAATCAAGCAACATGTGATGGAGACAAAACACCAGCCTCTTAGTTAAAATGAACTCAGGGCTCATCCTGCTAACCCCAGTGCCTCTAATAAGATCTGGTGTGGAAGGCATAAAGGTGCTTCAGGGTTTCATGCTGGCTTCCCCAAGGGCTCAGGAAAACTCCAAAGGGCCGGAGCACAGCCTGTTCGTTACCTCCAGCTCCCGCAGGACAGGGTGGTCCTCGATGCCCGGGAAAAGGACCCTCATGGCGTATGTCCGATAGTCGAGGTACGGGATCCCGGAGCGATCCAGGTCGCTGGTTAATTCATTGATGTCTGTCTGCAGCTCTGCAAAAGCTTTTTGGGGAGAACAGAACAAGACAGAGAAACACACGTGAGCTTCGGGAGCTGAGGCTGCGGGGCAGAGGCTTTGGGGAGGGCTGGCTGCCTGCTCTCCTTGGGGGAACGGCAGCACCCGTAAACGGGCCAGCTCAGGAAACCGATTCGGAGGAGACCTTGCTGCGTGGCTCAGACAGACCCTCACCCTTGGAGACTGCCTCAGCGGCTGAAAGCGAGAGGGCACACACGGCACAGAGCAGATGCCGAGAACAAAAGATGCTTATTAATTTGTATGCAGTTCACACCTGTGTATACACACCTAAAACACCTTTAAAGGTTGAAGCTAGAAATGAGGATCTATTTTCATAACTTGGTGCCTCCCATATTTTCCTTTCTTGTTCTTCTCCTCCGCTATCAACAGTTGCCAAAACAATCAAATCTGATGCAGACCGAATTCAAGCAGAAAGAGCCTGCTGCAGGGGTCAGGAAGGAATTAATTCTTCCTCTCGTAACCATGTTATACGTGTGTCCCTGTGTTCATTCTCCAAAGTATGAAATGCTGGCTCAGTAAGGTCTCTGCCCCCCAGCTAGGCTGTGCCCATGCTGAAGCTGTGGTCTCTCCTGAAAATATTGCATTTTTTCGTCCTGGGCTTTCAAGGCTACCCTTTTAAAATCAGCTGAACAAATCCAATGCAAGTCTATATATAGAGAGGTCACACTATGAAATTTGCAGCTATTTATTTTTCTTGGATTCACTAAGCTCCCTTCCACCTGGAAGGATGTACGAAACAACGGCAGCACCCCTCCCCAGAACGCCTTTTGTCTCAGCCCACCAGCTACAGAAATGACTGCCCACCTCCACCTTCGCTCCCCTGGGGAGAGGCCAGGCTCAGCCGCCTCCTTGCAAGGGACAAGACTTGGCTGCGTGGAAACCCGCACGTGGCAGGCCTAGCTACTCCAAATAACACATAAGATTTCCCAGAAGCAAATGCTTGAGGAGCTTCTTCCCATCCCTCAGACCTGCTCCTGCTGCTCTGGGCTCACATCTTATAGACCGGAGGAGGGATTGGACCCGCTTTCCAGCCCCACTGCCTTCCATCTGGGATACCTGCCGTTCCTTGGCGGTCCGAACCTCCTCCACTCGGTATCTCACTGCCTTTTTAAAAGCCCTTTACTAAAAGGCCATTAGACAAGGGGGCACATTGTGCCGGTCACCCTGGGGCTTGCACCGTCCTCACAGTGCGATCCCAGGCACGTCACTTAAGCAGGATCAAGCTCTAATCCTATTCTCTGCACATTAGGCAGCAGAGCCGTGTCTGCCGCTGACACACTTGTCACAGCCCACCCTCCCACCCAGCCTTGCAGGGAACGCTCCCTGCTCCTCTCTGCAAAAAATTGGGTGACTGGGGTGCTGCGGTGGGGAAAGCTGGGGCCAGAGCACGGGGCTGCAGCACCGAGAGCGCCCAGTCCCGGGCAGTACTGACCCTCCTTGCACTCCAGGGCCACCCGGGACTCTAGATTGTCCATCTGCATCTGCAGCCTCTTGAGGGTCAGGTCATTCTCTCGGGACTTGCGCTTGTAGGCGATGAGGACGATGATGACGATGATGAGGAGCAAGCTGCCTCCGGCTGCGATGCTGACGATGGCCGGCAGGGTCAGGAGGCTGTCTGAGATGATGCTCACCGAGCCAGGGGAGAAGACGATACCACCAACACGCACCTACAAAGCACAACAGAGGTAACCAGCAGCTTCGGGTACGGGTGTAAGCCTGTCCCAGAGCCCCGTCCTTCGTGGCCAGGGCACGCACCGCACGGGCTGCGCAGACCCCCCAAGGGAGCACTGAACCGCCTCTGTTTCAGCCAAGACTACAGCAGCTCCGACCACCTTCAGACACAGAGGGTGCACCTTATGTGAACCAGGGAGGCTTCAAGTCCTGATAAATGTGCCAGCCCTTCGCTATCTGGGCTTTGTTCTTATTATCTGATGCCTCCATTTGACTTTCATTTTATAAGCTTTCAACTCCCTTTTGTAAACTGTGGACATTAGCAACCCAGCGATAATTTCACTGACAAGAAACCAGAGCGGCTGGAAAGGGAGAACAGAGAAGGGAAGAGAAAGTCCCGTGTGAAAGCTGCAGAGCAAATGTGCCGGAGGTTAGTGCCAGGATTGGCTTTTCGTGGATGCGCCCTGGCCGCAGATGCAAGCAGCTCTCAGCCAGGCTGCGCTTCTGCGAGCCACACTCTGATCATCTGAATATGTTTTGGATGCTGAACTTAGAGGAAAATAAATCACAATTACAATCTCATTTGGGCTCTGCTCAAGCACTTCGGCAGCTGTGTGCTTGGTCTGCGAGTGGATCAGAGGAAGCAGAAATGCCCAAAACCAAAGCAGAGGAAGACACCGACCGGTGCCCTGGAGGCCGTTGATCCAACCAGTCCAGTGTTCAGATGGCCTGGCTGCTTCTGCTTCAGGGAAAGGCAAAACCTTTCCATCTACTTGGCAGATCAGGCCTGGCTACAAGGACAGATAAAATCCCTTCCTACCCTTACAGGAGGCAGAAGACAGCCCTCCAAAATGGTCTCACCTACCGAAGGGAGAGCAAGCAGTACCAGAGAAAGGATGGTACCTGGTCTGAAGGCACTGCCAGAAAGATTTGCTCCTTCTAGAAGGCTCTGATAGTAGGTGGTGACTTTCAGGGAGGGAATAAGAAGTTTCTCCACGCTAATCCACATCAATATTTTAAACTTCCAATTAGCCATAAAAATCTAAAATTCTACTGATCCTTGGACAAGAAATCGCACTCAATATCTGAGTGAGTCAGGGAGGTGGCGGAGGGGGAGGAAGGACGGGAAGGAGGGAGGGAAGGGATGCTGACAGGAGCGTTCGGTCCCTCACCATCACTTTGTGCTGTCCGGTGAGATTTGGCGGCTCACACAGCAGCTGGGTCTCAGAGACGGTGACGGCACAGGGTGTTTCTCCGATCAGCACGGTGTAGTTGAGCTTTGCTCCCCCGGGAGCGGGTGGGCACAGGTTTCTGCCCTAGGGACAAGGGGAGAGAAGACTGTACAAAGGTGCAGCACACGTTTCTCCAGTTTTCATCTCATTCCCAGCTTGTGCAAGTGACGTGACCCCATCTAGTGTACCCCGTTCTCCAAAGGGGTTATAAAACTCTGCTCTCTGTGATTTTTTTTGCCTCTTCCCGCTGGGTGAGTAAGGGTCTCCTTACCTTCAGGATGATGGGTGACCCCGGCTTCTGCTCCAGCACCCCGGTCGGGCTCAGGAGTTCAAACGTCGGGTTGGGGTAGTATATGAACTTGGTGTCGTTGTAGACCAGCAGGGACTGCACATTGTTAAAGATAAACCCAAACTCATCCGGCCGCTCGACAGCGTCCAGGCCGGGCCGGTACTCGGGGGTGATGGGGGGCGCGAGGCAGGCCAGTGCTGTGGCGTTCACCACCTTGCAGACCTGCGGGCAAGGCAAATGCTTTGAAAGGCGACAGGGAAAACTTTACCCTGGATGATGGTCTGATTCCTTAAACATTCCCTGAAAAGTTCAGCGGATTCAAGTTTAGCTGAAAATATTTAATGCAGGTGAGATGCATTACAGCCATGGTTTGGGGGGAATTTGCTTCTCCTCCAGCCAGTCAAAGGCACTGGTGCAGAGATGGAGAGCAAGCTTCAAAATGAGCAGTGCTTTAGAGGAGCTAGAGGCTCACATAGCGGCTCCCTTAGCCCTTTGTCTTTATTATTTCTTCTTTCCAGTTGCATCCTCTTTGGCAACGCTAGCTTTGAAACAGACCCAGAGCGAATACCTGGTCCCTGCTACAAATCGGCCATTAAAGGCAATTCCCGAATGCCAGCGAGGGAGAGGAACGACCATCTAACATTCGTGGGCTGGAGGTAACACGAAGGTCATCTCCCACCGGGCTGAGGACACCCACAGCTCCTCCAGCCCCTAGAAGCAGGGAGCTGGCTGATTTGTGAGACTCTTGCCTTATAAAGCAGCAAGAGCCCGACCGTTTGGCCTCCCTCCATAAGTGAAGGATTTAATTTCACTCAATTTTGTGTCTTCAGAATTATTTTTGTAGCACTAGAACTGTAACTGCTAACAACAAAATTAGATGTCTTTTTAAAAAGAGCTCAGAAGAAAAGGTCTTCAGAGGGGAAGGGAGAAAGGGAATAGGAAGAGACTGCTAAGTGATTTGCCCTTTCCACGATAATACAGATTCAGTCAGAAAGATCACTGCATAGAAACAATATTTTTCAGTTTTACATGGTCAAAATAAGGTTCTGGAGGTACAGTTCTTATTTGTAGCGTACAAGAACATCACTTCGTTCCTGTTTAGCTGTGGATTCATTTTAGTTTCTCACTCTTGGACTGAAAAAATACAGATGGGGGAAGGAGGTGGCATCCCAGATCAACCCCAAACTCTGCTACCAGCTCTTTGCTTTGGGAACAACCGGGTGAGAGGAGGAAGGAGGAGAAGGAGGCCTAAAAATAACACCCAGCTTCACCAAAATACTGCGAGCCCCACGCCTGGCATCCTTTGCACAGCGAGGAGGGCGCAGGGAAGGAGCACCTGGCCTTACTGCGGTGATCGAGCTGCAAAAGTGGCCTGAAAGCTCCTTGTTCAGAAGCGGTTCCCCTCTGTCCTTCCTCCCCCGCGCTGGTACAGGCTTGCCAGGCCCAGAGCTGCAGCAACAGGAGGTTTATTTATAGAGAGGCAGCGAGGGAGAGACTAGTTAAACGTAGCAGCCTCATAGCTGGCAGGTGTCAGCGCCTAGCTCTGGGCTTTTACAGAAAGAGCAGGACTAAAATGGGAAGTGTGGAGCAGCTGGGGACGATGGGGACAGCTATGCCTGGACTCCCCATCACTGCATGCCTGTAGCTAGGTACAGGGAAGGGAAGGATGCTGGGGAGAGGAGAGGTCTCGGGGCTTGGACAAAAAGGGGAATATTTCCGGAGTGAAACAAGTTTATCTGACCCAAGACAGAATTCGAGGTGACGGAGATGACCTAAAACGGAGGCCTGCAATTCTAGCGTTGAAAACTCCTTGGCAGTTACTGTGTTGCTGAGGAAGTAGTTTCCCATCTCTGTGTGTCAGGAGCCCTCTTTCCAGGGGTGCCCAGGGTTTTGCTGCCAACAGTTTGGGTAACTCTAGGGAGAATAGCCCCAGGGCGGCTTTTGCCACGGCGAGTCTCACCATGCTGAGTCTCACCACGCAGAGAGCACCGGCACCAGTAACAACGGCACGTGTGCGTCTGGGTGGGGGGGACCCGCCGTGCGGCGGCGCGCAGGGATGCTCCCAGGTACAGCCCGCTGGCACCGCGCTGACAGCAGCTACTTACGTTGACAAACTCCTTGCCATTGTACTTGACGCGGATCCTCGGCTCCTGGATCACGTCCAGGTTGGAGCCGGTGACGGTCAGAGGCGTGTGTCCGCTGCGGAGAACCAGGAGACACCTGATTAATGCCTCGGGCAGGAGGGGCTGGGGCTGTGCAGAGAGGCTGTGCTTGACAATAAGGATGCTTGTTGATCTCAGAAAGATGTTTTCTGCAGACACTTCAGGCACCAAGTGACAGAGTGGATTAATACCCACTCCCTGAGTCACTGGGGAGTGGCGTCTCACAAGTTAGCTAGATTCTCTACTCTCAGCTGCATCTTCTCCCACCTAACAGCATTCCAAGGCAGCAGGATGAGAAATGGGACCAAAGAAATCAACTGAGCTGAGACTAAATATGTAAAACAATAAATTAGTCACAGTGTTTAATGATTTATATAGTGATGTTTTTAAGGAACGCGATAAATGGTAGGCGCAGTGAAGGAACGGACGTGCGCTTGCATCTGGACCGCAGGCGCAGCCAGTTGTCACACCGAGCTGGGGAGGGATGAGGAGCACCTGAGGCCATCAGGGCCAGGGAGAACATCCCCCCACCAAGGCTAGAGTGCCCCCATCCTCCTACAGCCAGTGCCTCTGAGCAAAGCCTTTCACTCCTGGCCTCTTTTTTATGTGTTAATTAGAGCAGCACAGCCCAGAACCGAGTCTCCAGCACCTCTAGAGCAGAGCCCAGCTGTTCCCTTTAGACCACCTCTGTTAGCAGTCCTGACCAGCCCATCAAACCACCTCACCCAAACCCAGACATGATCTTCAATTTGGGCTCAAAGCAAACATCTCGCAGAGCCTGCTGTGAGACACTTACTTCTTCCTTGGGCAATTTAAAAAAATAATTGGAATTTGAAATGAATGACTGTTACAGCCCTTGTGAGCTCAACCATTAGAGTAACACCAGGGGATGAGCATGGCCCAGGATTTTTAGCAGCAGCGACGTCACGGTGATGTGACAGCTCCAGCCACCCCGCTCCTAGCAGTGAATCTGGGATAAACACTACATTTTGATTACATCAGCTTTTTCCTTTCTTGGTGGTTGCTGGTTTTGTTTTATTCCAGGACTACAAGGAGGAGCCTTTAATGAGCAATTGTGCACTTCTTCAGCAGATGGAAGTGATCTTGGGGCTTTATTTGTGCTCCCAGAATCTCGGTGCAGACTGCTACTGCTGTAATTGCCTTGGTAATTACCACTACTTTAGTAAGTCTGGTCCTGATTTTTGGTAAATGCAAACGCTGCAGACGCCCAGCACTGACAAATCCAGGATGCTGGGTGGGACGTGCATCTCCAAAGAGACCCTCTTTTCCCCTCACTGAGTGTATGCTGCGAGAGGAGACCCAGACCGGGTGAGCTGGCTCCTCTCCCACTGTCAGAGCCTTGTGTTACCTGGCAATGCTCCACTCCGGGTCAATGTGCTGCACCTTCGGATCGTCGATGTACTCAAACAGCAAGGTCCGCTCCAGCTGAGCCCGGTCGACGCTGATGGAGACATGAACAGCCCCCAGGCCGTGGGCTGACGGGGCCGACACGCAGACGATCTCGTTCATGGATCGCCTGTGCAAGAGAGAAGCAGGGGGAAGCATTAGCAGGCACTCATGGCATAGGGGCAGAAAATAACGCCTTGTGCTGGCGCTGCCCTGCAGCGGGGCAGCTCACAAAAAGGCTGAGCCCCCGACCCTGGCACCTGCAAAGGGGATGGGCTCCCAAGAAGGGCAGGAGGGCTTCACTGGCATGGGAGGGAGGGAACGGAGCTCTGTGCAGGAGGGGACTCTGCCTGTCCACCAAAAGAGAAGCGCAGGCTCCCTGAAATTACTCTTTGTGCCAAACTGCAGCCTCCCGCATCCTTCCGTGAACCCGCTGCCTTCTGCTGGGCGTGTGAAAACAGATGGCTGCTTTTTAAATGGGATGCATAAGCTCACTCAAAAGCCAAATTCTTCCCCTCCCCACCCCACTGCACACACGGGCCCTTGTGAGCAGCATAATGGAGCCCCCGCCTGCGAAGGGCGATGCCACCGTCACCGCTGCCTCCCGGCTTTGTCTGCCCGTCAGAGCAGGGGCGACCTCGGCCTCGGCGCTGGCGCGCCGGACACAAGAGACCATCTGCTTCCATCGGAGCCCCGGAGAAGGTCGAGGTGGCAGGGTAGCGAGGTGCTGTCAAAGCACAAAGGCGCTGCTGGGTGGATGGACGGAGAAGGGGAATGAGATCCGAGTGGCACCGCTGCCGCTGCTGGGACAGAGCTGGGAGGAACCACACAGCTCCGCGGCTCCGGACACTGTTCCTACAAAAACTGCTGGAGGGACATGCCCGGAAGGCCAGTGCCCCTGCACGGCTGCCCATGGGTCGTCCTGCCTGCCCAAACCTGCCCCAGGCTCACGGAAAAGGCCCTGCTCTTTCCGTGGGCTTCTCACAGGGCAGAGGGCAGGCAGGTCTTTCAGCACCTCACTGACAGTTCAGCATTTAAATCAAAAACTGGCACTCCTGAACATCCAGTCTTCACCATCCTCACCCTCCTCAGGGGCTGTGCAACTCGTGGGGGTGCCTGAACAGCTGAGGCTTGAGTGCAGCCATGCCCCTGCAGAGAAGCTGTGCAGCAAAGCTCCTGTGTCTCTACCTGGGCAAGGGGATGCTGCGTGGGCGCCTTTCCAGGGCCCTTCCACACCCCCTGCCCTCCCTAAGAGCGCAGGCACCTCGCTCGGCACTGGGCATCCCAGGGAGGTGTGGAACAGCAGGTGCCACCATGTTCCCAGCTCACACGTTGGCATGCCCATCCACCGCCGCCAAGGGAACAGGAGCAACCTCCTAAAATACCTGAAACAAACTGGCCTTGACTGTTTCTACTTATGCAGTGACATGCCTACCCCTTCCCACTCTCCTCCTCCTCCCTCCCTCATCTTATTCTCACTCTCCACCTAGGTTTAATTTAACCACGAAGGCATCCTTGTGCGAGGAGAACATTTCTCCACCCTCCTTGCTGATGCTCGGAGTGTCGCCACGCATGCCCGTGCAGCCGAAGCGCCGCCTGCCCGCTCTGCCGCCCCGCGCCGGCGCAGCCGCTCAGCCCCGCCAGACTCCGCCGCGCCTGCTTAGCTCTGGCACGAGATCCAGAGTGACGCACCGCTGCTGGCAGAGCTGCTCTCAGCTCCCTCTGATCAGTTAATTAGCTTTCTGTGCTATTATTATGTCGTCATGGTGAATCTACCCACTCCTCCGATCAGAGAGGGGAGAATGGGGGAAACTGTAATTAGAGTGAATCTCATTAGAAACTGCTTCGTCTAATCAGGCTCCCCCACACCCTCGAGTACAATTGAAGTTCATTGCCTCAAAACAGTCCAAGCAAAACAAAGTGCACAGCGTGACCCCACGTGAAGGATGTGCCATCCATATACTGCCGCTTGCTTTGTTTAAGTTTCTGCTTGCCTGCTGCAATTAGAACATACAGAGAATCCAAACCTCTTCCAGGTTTTGCAGGTCAGTATCTGCAGGTTGCCTGAATATAATCGTACACTGAAGGGATTACATTTCAGGGCTGATTCCGCTGGCGGTAACGCTGCTACCCACGTGCATCTTGAGGATGCGGTCTGGCATCTTTGCTTCAGATACAGGAAGAAATGTCGATGGATCGGGTACAGTGCTTTTAGCGCTCCGTTCATCTGCACTCTAAGGCCTCGGCATATCCAGACCTCCTCAAGCACCATTCTAGGGTGGACCTAGAATAAGCGCTGCTAATATCCCAACACGCTCCCCTGTCTGAATGCCCACGGCTCCCCGTACTGGAGAACCTCTCAGACTTCCAGATGAGAAATTCACCTCCAGGGGTCTTTACTTTCCCAGAAACTTCCTCGGCTCCTCTTGGGAAGCCTGAGCATGGATCTGACGGGCACCATCCCTTTGCACATCACACTGCTTTGCTTAGGTTCCTGCACAGGCTGCGCCCACGCTATGAAACCGCCGGCTGCTTCGGGGCACCCACGTACATTTGGTACAGGGCACAGATGTGTACGTGACGCACACAGATGTATACTGCATGTATCTTTTTTTAACTAAGCCCCAAGAAAACCCATTAAACCCTGCAAATGTCAACCCCGTGTTTACACTGCTGGGTAAAAAGCAAATTTGCCATAGAAATCCCAGAGGAGATGGATGGCTGTGCGAGTTTCTCTGCAGAAGCTGCATGCAGATCCTTGCTTTGCTCTGCCACGCAGAAGCCCACCCCTCGCTCAGACCGTTTCTAGGAGGTTGAGGTGCCTGCAGCAGCGGCTGCAATGAAAGTAACGCAAGCTGTTTTTCTGTGAAAAGAGAAACTAGATGTTTCTTATAAATGTACATTTTATTCAGATCAGCTGGGCTGGGGGCAGGTACTGATGACTACTATAAACATTTTACAACCGCAGTGGTGTTTGCCTGCGATTTTTGGACCAGTTAACAGTGTAACAGCATTAAAATGAAATAATGGCCAGCACTAATACCGATGCAATCCCTCCCTTGCCAAGCAAGGCTCTCTCACAGTAAGAGAGAAGATGTTCTCATGTACTAAAAGAGGGAATGGGAGCCTTCAGGGGTTCCCAGATGAATTTTTGCTGTGGCTGCATGTTCAGCTGCAGCAGGGACACGGTGGTGCAGCCCTGATGACCAGGACGTGCCTGGCAGGAGCCCGCGCTCAGCCCCTTACCCGTAGAATTCGCAGGTCTGGTTCCCCAGGAGCACCGACACACGGCTGCCAGCTCCCAGGTAGTGCCCGGAGATGGTCACCATCGTCCCTCCTGACTCCGGACCGCGGCTGGGATTCAGAAAACTCACCACTGGAGTCTGGAGAAAGAAATAGGACAAACTCAGCGCTCCAGCCTGCTGCGAGAGCTGTCAGTGAGCGGCTGCCCAGGGGCCATGCCGGCTGGAGAAGCACCGGCCCCCGAGCACCTTCACGCTTTGGCTGAACAGGGGTATCCTTTGTAAAATGGAAAAGCAAAATAAGGATGTGTCCTAGACATCTTACAAACCTCCTGCTAGATTTTTGAACCCAGCCCTGAGAGACGCACCTCAACAAAATGATGGCAAATTTAGCCTCGGCACAATTATGTATTTACCGTCAGCTTTGTTCTGAAACAAAGGTAAGCTGTTTGCACCACAGTTTCAAAAATTAAGTATATCCCAAGCCAAGCCAACCGCCACAATGGACACCTGAACCCAAACCCAAATGTTTAAAGTTTGCCAGTGTGGTAGAGCATCAAAAAGCCCCACCAGGGTCTGGTAGTGGGAAATACCGTACGACTTAAACAAAAGGCATGGTGGTAACACAAGTGGCCGCTGGCACTCATCAGCTCCAGCTTCACAGGGACTGCCAGGGACAGTACTGTGGGGGCAGAGCCTGTTTCCCACTGCTGCCAGAAAGGCATCCTTGGTGGGCAAACTTAGATCCCACTCGACATTTTATTGGTGATATTATTGCAGCAATGCCACATCTTTATCCTGCCTTGCACCACGGTAGCTATTTATTCCCCTTAATAGAATTTGCAGAAAGGAGGTACCTTTTTGTTTGTTTTCAATCAGTGGATATTACCAAATTGTTTTACTAATGTTTTCCCATTACCCTCTTTATGACTCTCATCTGCAGAGGCTGGCAGCCTCCCAGCTCCACTCCCCTGGTACCACCTGCATGGCAGCTTGGTGAGCTTGTCCTGTTGTCTCTACTCTTTTTGCAATGCAACATGTATTTTCTGGGTGCCGCAGCATTTGCCAAAGCAGCTTAGACCAAAAGCCTGTTTGACCCTGACTCCTGAAAAGACCAGAGAAAAACACACAATCCACCCTGTTGTGGGCAATTATGGAATAATATTACAGGAGGGAAAGATTTGTCCTTCAGCCGCTCATGGTTGGCTCACAGCTCTCACCCTAGCTGGGGTCAGGAGTTGGACTCGATGATCCTCGTGGGTCCCTTCCAACTCAGGATATTCTGTAATTACCCCAGTTAATGGCAATACTAGGCAGTGTGGATGGTACCAGGAATGTTTACGCTAGGCAGGCTTGGGAGCATTTCATACCACCAAGAGGAGTGATTCCAAAATGCAAAAAACCTCCAAAGGATGCTCGATGTAGGATTGCCCATCAAAACCCTCCTTCAGCTTCCAGCCCAACCCTGGTGCCTGTTCCCAAGGTGAATCGGGCACAAGCCGCAACTCTGAGCACTCCAGACAGCCAGAGCCCGCTACCAGCCCCATCCCTGGGGCCGGTCTGCTCGTGGGAGCCTGGGGACAGAAGGGAGCTGTTATTTAACATGTCCATGAGGTCCAGCAGCTCCCACACACACACCAGTGGCAGAGCCGCACGCGTACTGGACAGCACAGCCCTCCTCTGCACGCAAAGTGAATGGCAAGCACCTCCTGGCTACAGGCTCCCAACCTTTCAGGTGTGAGCATCACCTCTCTAAGCACTGCAATCCTTGGAAATTCAAAGCATTGCCAAAAATAGAAACTCAGGCTGTAACCCCGAGCAGTCATTCCTGTAAATGAGGAAAAGACAGGAGAGCTGAGGGCCCACCCTAGAGACCTCCAAAAACTCCCAAGGCTGGGGTGAGGTCAGCATCAGATGAGGGCCTGAAAGCTGAGTAAGAATTTTCCATCTTTGCCTCATGATTTGGTGATAATTATGACAGATTTACAGATCCAAAGTAGCTCCAAGGTTCCACCTCTCCAGATAAAACGGGTGTAATTAAGGTGACAGCACCACTCCGGGGTGGTGTCAGGCACCAGATGAGCTCACCAAGGCATGAACTCTCTCAGGGTCAGAACAGAGCTCTGCTTTAAGGTACCAATCAATTTTACTGCCGACTTTAATGGCATAAACCAGCTGTAATGGAATTTGTGGCGGCGCTAAAGAGAAAAATAGAGGCCAACTAACAAAAGGAAATGATGTGCTAGAAGTTTTAGGTGCTTGAGAAAAAGAAACGATATAATCAGGGTAAGCGCTGGAAATCAGAAGCAACAATGCAAGGGATGATAATGCTCGGCATATGCTCACCAGGTTGCTGCAAGTTACTATTCCAAGATTCATCTCCGCAATTACCTTCCGCCGGCTCCCGGTCATTATTTAACACAAAAGCAAGAGAACACCCTCTTTGTGGTGCAATGGGAACCCGCCTTTCAGTAATGGCGAATGCGGGGACGGCGCTGGCAGTGCCCTGTGATGATCAGAGGGGTTTCTGGTATATTTGAGCAGAGCGTGGCGATATTTTGCACCCCCGCTATGTTGTTGAACGCCTGAAATCCCAGGGGAGGGCGTCACTTACGACACCGATGGGGTGGCAGGGGCTAGCCTGATTTATCTCTCAATTAGTTTACAAATTGTGGACAATTTGTGCTGGCATTTCCCTGCATACAGATTCCACTAAGCACAAAATCGATGTGGCTGGATGAAGTGCCCCGTTTAGGCAAAACCGGAGATATGAGAAACCCTGTCTGTGGCGTTTTAAGTGTATGAATCCAAAGGCTGCTAATTAAAGAACAGAGAGAAATGACCCACTCAACCAGCGGAGGCCCACCAACCCGAAGAGCAGCTCTCCACTGAGCACACAGAGGAGGCTCACGCTGAACCAGCATCCTTGGAGGGGGAGAAAAAAAATAATCCCTGATTATTTGGATGTAGAATAACCCTTCCATCCCAAAGGGCATCGTGGGGAAAAGACTGAATCAACAGACACAGAAACTAGCTCAGATATGTTTAGGTTTCACAGGCTGTTGATTAAAACTAAGTTTCTAGCAGGAGCTCAGTAGCTGAGCTGCTGAAGGACAGACTCTGGCACTTGCTCTCCCGTTGCGTGTTGCTGTGCTCATGCAAAAAGGCCTGTTGAGGCCTCTGTGTGTACACACATATGCATAGACACACCTTCAAAACCAGCAGGAAGCAGCGCCCTGGATCCATCCCCATTAACCTAGAGCCAAAGTAACAACGTCCATTACGAACAGAGGAAAACTTTGAGTGCTGACTCCTAATTCCTGGACAATTCCTCGTGCACAGAAAGTCTGCAGGTACGGAACAAAGTTACGCTCTGTGCAACGCTCCTGCTGGGATTGCACCGCTGCACTTAGCAGGGAGCGACAGCCTAGCAGTTCAGGAGGTTATCACTATTTTGGAGGTACAAGGCTGAAACCAAATGCCGTGGCAGCCCCGGGTTTAGGTTTCCACATAAATCCTATTTATCCTGTAGACCCCTGTGAGCTCTAGATCCTGAAAACTGGGCTTGTTGACCGGACTAACAACAAATTGTGCAACGCCATGGTGAAAGCATCAGGAAAAAAGATGGCAAATTCGGGATTGTCTTCTGGTGTTGAACCCCACCCATTCGACACGTGCATTCGGAGAGCACGGCTGTTCCACCGGGGGCTCGGGCTGCCTGCCCTCCTACCCAGGACACTCACCACAAACATGTACTGCTGCGTAGACTTGGCCGTGAACTCCGGCTTGCACTCTCCGATGCACAGGAGCACTGGGCCGGAGCTGATCCCTGGAAGCGCCTGCCCCATTTCACAGACGATCCTGGAAGCAGAAATGCCGCAGTGAGGCTTTGGCAGGAGGTTCTAACAGTGCCCTGCGCAGCTCCACGCAGGGCTGGCTTTCTTTTATCCTTCCCCCCCCCCTAAACTTTGATATCTGCCTCTTTGGAAGAAGTTAATTACTGAGTCTATTTTTACCCCATGTAGTAATTTAAAGAAAAAAAATCAAAATCAGACATAATTATTACAAGCTGTAAACTCCAGAGCAAAGCAGAGCACTAATGGCAATATATTAGCCAGTAGCAAAGTGAGTGCGAAGTCCTTAGAGTAACAGATGAGTTCATTAAGGGAACAGCTCACACTGCAGTCTCCCAGTTAATCAAAAATGGAGAAACCTGCTCGGGGATGATAGAGACAGCTGTGGAGAGCTGCCTTTGCAGGGGAGACAGGGCTGCCCAACACAGAACATACTCATGCTTGGAAAAGGAGTTAGTGGTACTGAAAGACACGGGGTCTCATGCTCCTTGCGTGGCCCAGCTCAGCCCCTGTGGGCACATGCCGAGGCAGGGAAAGCCGTGAGGACAGGGAGAGCTGCTGGGGTTAACCACAGCGGGTTGGGCTGGAAGATGAGAAAACCCTCGTTAGGCACCCTGTGGGTGTCTAGTCCAAAAACCCCAGGGCACTGGGAATGCGTAACGCCTACTGGAGATGAGACCGAGCAAACGCCTGTCATGCCAGCAGGTCTGAGAGAGGTTTTCAAAGGGACATCAGCTAGCAGGGCTCTCTAGCTGTACCTAAAGGGGATGGATGCTGCTTGCTCCCATGGCAACGCTGGAAAGGCAAATTCAAGAGCGTCCTGCCATGGGCTGGAAACCTCAGGATAGGAGCAACCTGCCTCGGGGCAAGCGGGTGCAGCAACGCCGCGATGAGACACTTGTTGGTGTCCGGCCCTGAGAGCGAGCCCAGCGAACGCGCCACAGCATCCTTTCTCCCGTGAGGCTGCAGGTGCTTTTGCAGAGCGGCAGGGGAAACGCTCGCTCTTCTGCCAATCTCATGCAAATGCATGAAAGGCTCCAATTTGTGAAGGCAGCATTTTAGCTGCCTTCAGCAGCGTTAAATTCACTACAAATAAAATAAAAAGACTAAAGGAAAAGAGAACCTGCAGACAGCATGCACAGAGAGCATGCACAGGCGATGCCAGGAGGCCTAATGAAATACATACATGCTAGTAAAGAGCTCTAATGTGGAAGTCCTTATTGCTGCACATCAAAACAGGTTGCCTAGAGAGACGCTGACTTTGGAGAACAGAAACTGAAGCACCTCGGCTGCGTGCCGTAATCTGCCACGTGCTCCTCTCTCTGCCTTTCAACCAGACATCGCCCATGCACCTCTCCTCTGCCTGCTACTTCATTACTTCTCCTCCTGCGACCCTGCAGCGGGGCGAGGTGGCGGGGTTTCTGCGCCGCCAGGTTAGCGTGGAGGGCTGGCATTTGGGAGCAGAAATCTCTGCTCCTGCACAAAGCAAGGCGAAGTGATTCCTGACACCCCACGGGCAGGAGAGGAGAGCAAAGGTTTTCTCCCACAAGCAACAAGGATACACCAAGCGCAATATACTGGGGGAAACACCAAATACTCAACTATTTGCCAGTAAAGCAGCAGCTGACCTACAGTACCGGGCATGATGGGTGCGGGATGGGGCGCGAGTGACCTGGTACACCTGATCCCAATTCCTGATAAATGCCAAATTCCCAGCAGGTACCTTGTTACAAAGTGATGCATTCGGCAGAGCTGTAGGGTGCTGATTGCTGGGCTAAGTGGCCCTTTCACCAACATTAACCTAATTGCTGGCTGATAGATTGCGTGGCTGGAGCATATGGTGAGTCATTACAGTCTTGGAATTCAGTCTGCCCACAGAACCCTTAAGAGGGTCCTTTTATCTGTATTCATCTTTAAAAGGCAGCTCTCATGCTAATGCTTGCTGTTATCTGCCCAGGGTAAATGTTTTAATGATGTTAAACTTTGAAAGCTCAAGAGCCGTAATTAGAGTCATGATTATAAAATCAGGGTTTCATACCATCAAAGGAGGATAATTTTATAATCTTCTATCCTTTATTTGAAAAATAAAATAAAACAAAATACTTCTTAGCAGAACAGCCCAAACCACTAGCAGTGACAGTACTATCGGTGCAGCGGTTGGAGCCATTCCTGCGTAACACCAACGATGCTTTGCAAGTCCAGAGCACCCTTTGCCCAGTGATGGCAGAACACTTCCTAACTGACACACGGCACACATCCTTGCAGTTTGGAAGAGGAGATTAATGTCATTTCTGTCTTACAGATGGGGAAACAAAGACAAGGAATGAGCAAAAAACAAACCGACGCCAACACGTGCTGGTGACGGGTCCTTCTGCTGTGCTGGGGATCAGACTGGGACCCACCAAATGCATTTCACCACCAGAGGACAAGAGCCTTCAGCTGCTGCCAGAGCTGGAGCAGATCTGTGCTGCTGGGACCGCTCCCGTGCCCTGGGGTCCCCCACACTCACCACGAGCAGCCACAGCCCTACCACACACATCGTCCTGGTGCCCCGCAGGTGAGATTAGACAACTCAAGGGGAGATACCACGTATTGCTCCCCTCCTGCCCTGCACGAATGACCCCCGACACACCCCTCAGCACCTTGGCTGCACCAGAATGACCCCCCCCAAACAGCAACAGGAGCATGTGTCACTTTGGGAGGTTTATTCGCCCATCCTCTGTTACATGCCTATTTTCTAATTTTCGATTGACATTTTTCTTAGTGAAATAAATGAATTGACTCCAGTGGAGGCCCATTCGGATTAAGCGGCTGTCACTGCCTCAGCCGCCTAACAAATGGCTGCGTGCAGCCAGCAGCACCAGCTGAATTTCAAGCGCGATGGGGAGCGGAGGGGGCAGAGAGGCTTAGCGTCAACAGCAAGGTGCTCATCAGAAAAGTTGCTTAGCAAAGCAGGAACCGTGGAGTGGAAGGAAACAAAACACTTAAAGAAAGCTTAAAGGGCTGCTTAATGCCCCCGCACCGGGAGAGCATCCAAGCACCTCATCCCCTTCTGGTGTAGGGATGGCATGCCCCGTTCCAGGCACCATCCGCCTCCAGAGCCCTTCCTGCAGGTCTGCAGGGAGAGAAGAGGTGGAGAAATGAGTGATGCCTGGGGTTTGGATGAGTTATCAGCCTCCTGTGCGTTTGCCGGAGGTCAGGGAAGAGGCTTTGTGCAGGCTGGCCAGCCCTGGGGACCCGCGGTGGCCACTCACTGTTCTGCGACGACGTACTGCTCGGGCAGGGGCGTGCACTGCACCCCAGCAACCTGCACCCCATGGGCGATCTCGGAGAAATCCAGGCCCAGGTTCACACCACGGATGGTGACCCTCGTCCCTCCTTCTGGGGGGCCTGACACTGTCAGGATCTAGAGGGAAACAAAACACAGGAAAGGTGAGCTGGCGTCCCCGAGCCACCCGTGATTCTTCAACCCAACGTCTGGCTTGGAAGCAGTCTTTTGCTTTGCAGGCTATGGCTGAGCACTGCGGCCTCCGCCTGCTCCTGCTGCCAAGCCCAGGCCAGCACCATCATCTCATGACCCCTCTGGATGTCGTGGAGAAGCCCAAACCCAGGCCAATCCAGCACAGATGGATTTCAGCCCAAGGATGCTGAAATCCATTTGTGCTGAGCTCCAGGAGAGGACATCAAGGTCTCTGAGCTTGGGCAAGAAGCGTGGGCAGTGCCTCCCCCAGAAACACTTGCAGGAAGATAAGACTGGCTCCTTTTCTATATATGCAGAAGACGGTAAGTCACCTTCCAGAAGTTGACTGCTGCTTTGGAGAACTTTGTTAACTTCTGCCTTGGCTGTTCTCTGAACGTTAATGTCACATTTTATTAGTAAGTTGGCACCTCAAATGACTTACAAATGCTAAAGGGTGAGGTGTGTGCTTTAAAGCTGCCTGTTTATAGCCTGCCTCAGCCATAATCATCTCTGCTTCTATAGATTTTCATTACGGACAATATCCTCCTCAATTAGGAGTATAAATTACAATAATGTATAGTCACAAAATTTGGACCTAAGACTCTCAAACAGCTGTCCTGAATCTGCCACCGGTCTGTTGTTGCTCTTGGGTGAGTTACTAATCCTCTCCATGCTACAGCTGTTATTAATAAATAAACATAATTCATAAAAATGTAATTTAATTAATTTAATGGATAAATCTTGTTTATGCTTGTTTGTTCCACTCCTGTCTTTGGCAAAAGATTTGAGCTCTTCAAACCCTTTTCCTTACTGTTTCTGATGGATGGCTGCTTTTCCTTCACCTTCTTAAGAGCTTGCTGTTCCCTGGACGTGAGCACATTAGGAAGGCAGCAAAACACCAGCCCCATCACGAGAGCACGTCCCAGCACCCTGCTGCACCGCGGGCTGAGTGCACCCCAAAGCAGCCCTTGTGGGACCCCAGCACCTTCCAGTGCCACAGGGCACGTCTCCCCCAGTCTCCGCGGGATCCCCCTTCCCACGCAATGCAAACTGCCAGCACCGTCAGGACAGCCCTGCTCCCCATCGCTTCTGTGGCTCCAAGTGCATCCCTGCATCTTCCTGCATTTCAAATCTCAGCCGAAGCCATTTTCCTTCTCCCTTGTTTATACCTCATGATTTCTTGCTCTCCACCTCTGCTCCCGTTTAAGGCACTGCCACTGAATTTGGCCGCACGTGCTGGGGTTCAGCTTGCTCCCCGCACCCAGCAGAGCCCATGGGCTGCACCGGGTGTCAAACCACCACCTCCTTCCACTGCGTATGCTTTAATTTCTACCTCCCTCTCCCCTCAACCGCACTGCTGAGGTTTCCGATTTATTCACCATACACTCTCTGTTGTGCTGCTGTTTTCTGTAACCCACACCGCGTAGCACGCCTTGTATCATTTAGTGCCGTGAAGCACTATATGCCCATAAAAGACACCACAAAATCAAGTTGTATTGCGTTACACCGAGTCCTGAAGGCCTGCACTGGTAATGTTTACATCGCTAGCTGGGAATTCCCCGAACTCGGCCATTCACTTACTTGACAGTTACAACTGTCCTTTGCAGCTCTAGATTACATTAAAATGTGTTTGCTGGAGCACTTACACTGCGGGGCTCGTTGTCTCATCACCGTGCAAAAGAAGTCACGGTTTGCCATTTCCCGACCTTACCGCAACCAGCGCAGCCGACCAGCCTCACCGAACAAAGCAGAGCCAATTCTGTATTTTTAAAGTGTCCTGACCTGGAAAATCCCCAATACGGAGCTCCACTCGACCTAGATTTTAGTGGCCGCTAATTGAACAGTTTTGAAGTAACTGTGCCATAAAGCAGCCCCAGGGTTGGAACAGATGCATTCAATTAATTACAGCTGGAGAGATTCAGTCAAAATCACAGAAAGAAGATAAGTCTTAAAGGTCCCGTTGCACCGAGCAGCACCGGGCCAGGCGGCACCCCTGGGTCACCTCGCCGTGTCGCAGAGGCACGGCCGAGGCACCGCCAGCAAACCCAGCCCAGGGCCGCGCTGACAGTGTGGTCTGCCTTAACCCAGGGCTGCGGTCGTGCTGGGGAGCTGCTTGGTCTGCCAGGGGGGCTGCAATGACAGTCCAGGTTTCTGGTCTGAGACAGACAGGATTAGGAAGAAATATTCCCCATTTTCAAGAAACGTACTTTAGTAGCGTGGCTTTGCACTCAGGGGTCTGTGGAGGATCAAAAGAGCCTGCAAAGGGCAGCTAAGCAAAAACAAGGCCATTACCAGGAATTTTATGTTCCCTGTTTAGGGGTCTGCACCTCTGCTGGACCTTTTTTTAGACTGTTTGCAAAACTGAAGCAGTTTGAAAGTCACTGAGATCCAGAGTGGGGTGTGGGAGGCAGGGCCTTTGGTTTTGCTGATCCCCCAAATTATTCTGAGCAGGTCACCTCTCCTCTCTGCATCGGCCTTGCCTTGCACGAAACAGACAAGCGACCCACCGCCTCCAATAAAGCATGTTCCCGCTGCTCAGCGACAGGATTAACGCAAGTCCGAAGCATCGTATTGTTCACATAAAGGACTCAAACGCAGAGATGAAGCGGGTGGTGGTAGGAGCTCAGTCACCCTTACCCACCGCCCCCACATCTCGCAAGCGATGCGGATGCACCGCTGCGTGTCTGTTGTTGCGGCTTCTCACTTGAGACCAAGGTGGGGATCCCAGGGATCTCCGAGCTTGGGATCCAAGGGATCCCAGGGATCCAGGAGCCCCGACGCAGTGCCAGCACACTTCCCTGCCCAGCCTGCAGAAGACACTTCTCTAACGATGCAGGATGAATGTTCTCAGCCTCACGCCTTGCCGGCTGCATGGTTCAGCGTTTCTGACATAAAGCAGTATTTAGCCTCAAGAAGGAGTCTGTGCGTGAGACAGGGAGACCGAGGGCTGGCTGGGAGTCGGACGGGGCTTTCCTCCTGGAGCTGGAGCCGAGCCGCGAGCCTAAGACCCTTCTGCACAATAACCACTTGGCATATGTTAGGGTGCAGAGAGAGTGCCCGGCTTGCAGAATAACTGGCATAACCCCCACCCCCTCCCAAAATGTCATCCACCTTCATTCTCTTTGTCTTTCTTTTTTTTTTCATCCTGCTCTAAGCTAGCTGGATCCCAGCTGATGAGCCCAGCAGGGAACTAGCACATAAGCATTGTCATCCCGGCATGATCCCTCCTTGTCGCTGCCTTAGCTGATAGCACATTCAGAACCTAATTGTTATCTCAGCAGAGCAACTCCATTATTCAGCCTGACACTGCACCCCCTTCAGCTGTTTGTTGCACTGATGTTATATTAATGAGGCCTGCAAATAAATGAATAGGAGATCAGAGTGCCGCTTGTTCGCAAGAAAACTGATTTTTATTTATTTATTGCTAAGACCACAGACAGCGTGGAAGTTTTACGCTGTTAAAGGGACACTGTCGGTGACGGCTGGGCCTCTCGCTCAGGAAAAGGGCTGCCTACACCTTACTGCTCATTTACTTTTACGACTATTAAAACACAATCTCTTCTTACTAGTTATGCGTTCCCTGAAGGCGCTGGCACCTGGGAGCAAAGCACTTGACCTCCAGCTTGACAGAAAGAGTGAAACTGTCCAGATGAAGCAAAAGGAGTGGAAAACAGCCTGTATTAAAGGCTCTTTTAGTCTCAGCCCGTATTAAATGCTCTTTTAGTCTGAGTGATCCAGGCTGTAATGCAAGCCCCGGTATGAGACCAAACGCTGCTCCCCACGTGAGCCTGTCAATGCCGGTGCTTGTGGGAAGGAGAACGTGTCACCAGCACCTGCTCTAACCCTGCCAGGAGCCGGTCCGTCCCAGCAGGGCAGCGCACAGCTCTGCAGCACTGGGCATTGCAAAATGCTACCCAAAACACTGAAAAAACTCGGCTGCCGGTAAAAAGGACCCGACAGCAATGAAGGCTGTAAAGGTCGCGTGGTCTCCAAGACAATTCCATACACTTCTCTGGAAGGGAAGGGAGATGGGAGAAGTTAACCTGTGCTGCTGAAAGGTTTGGGTTTAGGAATATTAACCCGATGGGGTTTCTACAGGGGTTTTGCCATTTTCTATAGGCCTGACCGCTCAAGACCTTAGCAAAATTCTGTAAGAGTTTTTAGCCCTACGCAGCACCCTTCCCATCAGTGGATCTCAAAGCACACACAAAAAAGGCTGCTAGTTCCCTCTGCTTTCTCCCTTCTTTTCCTACAACAGTGAAAGCTGTAAACTTGACTTTCGAAAGAAAGAAAGGAAAAAAAAAAAGCTGTGAATTTCTAAGGAGAAGGGTGGGAGGTGGAGTTCAAGGAAAAACACCAAACACTGCAAGACCTGGGATAAAATCACAACATCTCACAGCACCGCCGAAGTCAGCTGAGGCCATGGGACAATACATCTCCCTGAAACCTGTATTTTCTACTGCTGACCCTCACTGTGGAACAAGGCAACCTGCCAGTGAAAGCACAGGCATTTCCTACTCAATTCTCTCATCTCCATATCCACTCAGGGCAGTCTCCAGAGACTCAGAACATCCCCTGGCGAGGCACCCCACGCTTCCCGCTTTGAAGGCTGAGACACAGTCCTGGTTATGGAGACAAGAAATCTGCAACAGCAAAGCTCTGCTCTTTTCTCCTTGGACAGAGACCAAAAGTATTGCTTTCAAGTTGGACAGTGATAAAACACTCGGTGGCAGTGCCATGCCCGCAGCCAGCCACGAGAGCCAGCCTGGCAGTGCTTAGACGCAAAGCACTTGGTGGCGGGAGCAGAGTGTTTTTCCCCTTCTCTGCTTAGCTCAAGGAAGGGTAAATAAATAAATCTAAGACCACTCCAATGTTACAACTGTCTGAACGGTTTACAGTGAAGAAAATCTCAGGCAGAGGCTATCTTGATTCTTGCATCTTGTAGCATAACCTTGTGCAAGCAGAACAGCACTTGGATAAGAAAACTCTGGTTTCTGACTGCTGGCAGGACATGGTGAATATCTAAAATAAGCCTTAAAGGCTTGCTTATCTCTCTGTAAAGATAGCTATGACTTGCCAAACAAACCAACCGACCAAACAAGGAAAGGACAGACTCTCGACATTTCTCAGCGCTTTCACAGCGCTGCGCAGTCAGCACTACCACCTCTGCTCTGCCGCAGCCGCGCAAGCTCCACTCTGCAGTTTGCAAAACACTGCACAAGAGAAATACCCGCCCATCGAAGTATAACATGGGAGGGCAGAAGGTCTGAGAAATACCCAAGGCCTGGTAATGTCCCTGCGGGACGGGTGGACCCTCCTCAGCAACACCCTCCTCCAGCCAGCCCCTGCTGCCGCACCACCAGCCTCTGCGGTTTCCTCCCCTCCTCCACAAAAAGGAGGCTGCTGCCTTCCTCCCCAGGGGTCTGAGCACGAGCCAGTTTAGCTAAGCTGGCGTAGTAGCTAATCTGAGTTAAGAGGAAACTTCCACAGGTACTGGGGTCCTTAGCTGGCAGAAGTTTGGGTGCTGAGAAGCCCTGCTCCTGCCCCACCAGGAGTTTCTGTAGCCATGAGCATCACTGCAACAAGCCACTTTGATCCAACACTCTCTTACACCCATGCCCTTCGCCTTCTGCAGTGTGGACACACGCTCAGAGCAAGGGAAGCTTTTTTGGGGAGTTAATTAAGTGAGAAACCAAAATCTTCTTTCATTCCCACCTGATGAGAGTGTCACTCCTAATAGTAACGTTAACAGACCAAGTGCAGTTTTACTGGTAAAAATGCTCCTGGGAGACATTTTGCATCCCTCAGTGGTCTGAACAGAAACATCAGAAGCATCAATTATAGACTAATTAGCTCCCTAGTTTAATTAGCATTCCTGCAACAGTCCATAGCGGTCACCCCAATGCTGGTCGCATCCCGGCGAGTGGCAGCTGCACGGCGGGGCAGGGGGCTGCACGCCCTGGCCGCACGCCGGCGGATCCGCACGTTAATTTCACAGAAAGTAGCGGAGCGTTTTATTCCCTGTTCTTCGTCGACGGCGGATTTTCAGGTGAGAGGGAGAAAGACCCAAATCCTCTTTGGAAGGAGTAAGCAGAAGGGGCCGGAGATGCGCGCTCTTACCTCGGTGATGCGGGGGTTGGTGCACTTGACGTTCCTGCTGGACCAGTCCAGCCAGGGCTGGGCGGGAGGCGTGCTGCAGTGCGGCCGCAGCGTGCACCTGGCCTCGCCGCTGCACCAGCCGCACTCGAACTTGGGGTCGGCTTTCAGGCAGAGCCCGCAGCTCTCGCGCTGGGCTGCGCACTTGTAGAGGTGCACTGCGGGAAGAGGGGATGGGCACTCAGGACAAAGTCAAGAACTGGAGTACTCATACAGACTACAGCCGCTCTTGGACTTGCAGCAAATGCACACGTTGAGTTTCGACTTAATGAGCCGCAGAGTGGATTTGCACATGTGGTTTCCAAAGCCAAGGCTGTATCACTGGTGCTTAGTGAGCACTGCTATCAGTGGAGCAGAGTGAGTCGCTCTCACCCAAAGCAGGACCCACCAGGACCGCAACGTCTCTGGCTGCAGCCGCAGCGAGGGCAGCTAAAGCCGCTCGGCCCCAACAGCCACTTCCCGGCCCTGGTCGCAGCCCTCCTTCCCAGGACTCGAAAGCCAACTCAAAGAGACGTTACCTTTCAGATCCTCTGGGTTGTCAATAACAAAATTCCCGTTCCAAACCACAGCGAAGTCCACTGCCAAGTTGCTTATGTCCATCCCATCGTAGAGATACTGAAGGAGAAGATCAAGAATGAAATGCTTGGGAGGATCTATCAGAGGCACTAACGGGAAAAGAGTTTTGTTTTTTTTTTTTGAGAAACCATGATCATGCTCTGCTTAAAAACATGTGCTGATGTCTGAACCACCATGTCTACACTTCATCTCCAGAGTCCTCCTTTCACTCCTTCCTCCTCACCAGGAACAGATAATTAAATCAGATCTAGCCCTTGTGAGAGATAATAGATTAATTATTCCACTCACAGTGGTTGTTCTTGTCACTCAGTCTCTAGCTTATCAATACAGCCCCTCCGGTTAATCAGACTGGAAGGACTGCTGCCTTCAGGCTATCCTCTTATACAGTCACCATGCATCCTGGTGTGACCGGGAGCTTAAAAGTCATGCTGCACAGCTTTGGCTGATGAAATAGGGAACAGCTGAGAAAAAATAGATGGTGCAGAGAGGTCCTTTCCCGGTTTCTGCTTCAGCCTAACCAAGATAGCTTTGGCCTGAATTATTCACCTTCTCATGGACATCCTGGGGGCCGAGGCAGAGTGAATCTGGATGCTTTAGGTGAATTCCCAGTGTATTCTGAAACTCCCATTATCACAATTAGCACCAGCGAGGTCTCATTCTGACGCTCCCTTTAAGTCAATCAAGAGCTGCTAAAAAGACTTAGGAAGGTGAGCAAACACTGCCATCCTCTTTGGGATGAGGGAATGATGATTAAACCAAAGCAGACTGCTTTGTCCCCGTGCAATACTGGTACAGTTTTAAATTACATTTGGTTGTACTAATTCACCTTGCCTGGGTTTTACTAAGTTGGTGTGAACCTAGATCTTCTGTACAAGTGGTAGAGCTGTGACTACAGAATTGCCCTTACATTCCCTACCTCCTACTTCCCATTAGCCTAACAGGAATCCAAGTGCTTCTCCAATGTTCATAAATCGCTTTGAATAGGAAAAAGTACTATATAGTATTAATACATTTATTATCCACCAAGCTGCAAGGCCCAAAGACGGCCAGTGATATATAAATATCCAGTGAAATTTTTAAAAATTCAAAACTTCATTAACAATTTAAGACCATCTGCACTGAATATTAAAGTAGACCCTGCTCTGCTGCCTAAAACAAACTGAATGTGCCCTGTTTGCCCACGGACCTCTTCGAACACACGGCGAGGAGGGGAAGGACCACACTCTTCCCTGCCCGCCCTCCAGCTGAAGCGGGCCACGCGAGGCCCAAACGTGGGCTGCGGCTCAGAGGGTGGCCTTTGGGAAGCCTGTGTTTGCCATATGTGTTTCAGCATCCCCAAGTACCTGCCACGGTGACTTTGGGCTTTCTGGGTTAAACCCTGCCAGGTCCGTTGGCAGGGCTAAGCTCCATCCTATGGAGGATTGCTATCCTCCCCTGCCTGCTTCTCTGGCAGCAGCATTCAGATAATTTCCCTCTCTCTGCGGCGCTGGGCTCTCTCCTCTGGCAGTTTTCCTTTCCCCTCCTTCCCTGCACCATGCTGCTTTTCAGCATTACTGTATTCATCCAGCTACTGTGACCTGGAATTCGACAGCTCCCCGATAAGGGGTCTGTGATTCGCCTTATCTCCCCTGTATGAATTAGCCTGCCTTAACTCCCTCGTCGCACTCCCTCCTCCTCCTCCCCTTCCCCTCGCTGACCCCCCGCAGTCAGACAGGGAACCGCCGGTATAATGGAACACCTCGCGTGCTCATGGCAGGTTCCCCCCTGGAATTCGGGATTAGTTTAACTCTGGGATTTTTCACTCTCCCCATGGCTGAGCCCACCCAATTGGCAGCTCTTTGGAGCTGACACCCATTTTGGGCACCTTCTTGCCACGTTCCCCTCCCAGTCCCTCACCGAGCTGTTCTGGCACTGGACGCTGGAGCTGTTGAAGCGCAGGGCAGGCACGCGGTGGATCACGCCCTGGATGCTGAGGACGCACTCGTACCCGCGCTGGCCGGACTGGGGCTGGGGCAGGTTTCTCGCCTTCAGCGTGATGGGTTTCACCTCTCCCACCGGGATCAGGATCTCCTCTGTGGGGAAGAGCTGGGGACAGTCCTGGGGGGGCAATAAAAGAGAGGGGGAGGTTACAGCGGTGACGGTGTGTGCGCAGGTCTGGCCAGGTCTCCGGCAGCAGGGCTGATGTCCCAGGACACCCTGAGCACGTGGGACCAGCCACTCTCAGTCCACCCACGCAGCTGCAGGTTAAGTGCAGGAATAATGTAACCCCCATTACAGTCCCCTTGCCGTGGGACTGGCGTTGATTTTCTCACCGTGGTTGCAGAAGACGAACACTGCTATTTGGGGAATAAATCGAAGGCGTCCTCCCTGCTCTGAGCTTGCCGCAGGTTTTATCTGCGGAGACACAAGCTCTCGCCCTGCCCTCCCGCAGCAGCGGCAGCACGTTATCAGCTGCGCCAGCTCCACCTGAGCCCCACTGCTCCAGGAGGGCGATGGGCTGCTCCAGCCACACGCTGTGCTCCTTGGGCCTCCTCCTAATCCCATTTTGCTCCTTACGCCCCTTGGCTGCGCGCTGCTTTGGAGTGAGACCGATCAGCATGGGACGTGCTCCCCTCTCGCTACCGCGTACCGCTCTGCTCTGAGTGAAATTACGCCAGCGTGCCGCTAATTTCTTAGGCGACATTAATTTCTGCTCTATCTGTTCTCACCCCTTTGCATGCTCCGACACCTCTGGCCTTTCTGAAACACCCAGCCGGCGCGCTGCGATGCTCCAGCGCTGCTGCTTGCACAGCATTTCCCTTCGCCAGGGGCTGCCTGGGTGGGACGCACGCCTCCGCCGGCCAGACGGACAAGGCAGCGGGACACGAACCGCCCTTTCTATCTCTAAAGCGACGCACTTCCCTGCTCTGTGCTTCTGGGAAGCGGAGGCTGTCCAAGGATGGGAGGGTTTGGTTGCACTCAGTATCCAGAAGAGTAAGGACAGGTTTTTTACAGATGGGATTAAGCACCCTGATCCTGATCCCCCTGGGCCTTTTGAAATTCTGACTAGTCTACAAAAATGGCCTTTCCTCTTAGGAACTGTAGCAAAGGGTTTGGTACCTGCAAGAAATTCAGAACCTCCTCCAGCAAACAGCATTTGTAAAGGTCTTTCAAAAAAGGGGCCATCCTTGGATCCGAGGAGCTAATACTGAGGAGGGATCTCTCACAGAGGAGGGAGGACTGACACAAAATCTAATTCATTAGTGTACAACTGTACGTCAGTATGTATCAGCGGGGTGGATGCGGGGCCGCGGCTGGGAGTGCCACACATCCCTTCCAGTGCAATGAAAACAGCAAAATTATCAACAAACGGTGGCACCTGCAGGTCTCCAGCCATCGGGTGTTCCCTGGAGAGACCATCAGATGAGGAGGAAGGCCAGCCCAGAAGATGCCATGTGAGCTCTGATGCCCCTGGGATCTGAGAAATCGGTTCTTTCCCTTCATCACAGCAACCTTTGGGCTTCAAAACCTTAAGCCTCCAACTCTTCCGGGCACAGGCCCTTCAGGCACCCTAAGCCTTTCTACATTAGCCGGGAAAGAGCAAACTCGGACTGCCAGCCTGCACAGGGACCCTGCCAGCCCCACGGGCAGGAGGAAGGTGATGTCCCAGCCAAGCTCTGTCATTCAAACAAATGGGCAGTGCCTCCTGCTGTAGATCAAAGTCTTTCTGCACCTCTGGGATGTGGATCAGGACCTGCTCCAGGAATGCATTTTTCTGAGTCAAATGCAAATTCAGAAGTATGTGACAGCTGTAGCCTTACAGTACGATCCATCACCCTGCCAGGCCAGAGCAAAGGCACTTTGGGACACAACCAGAAAAATTGAGGGATGCTGAGCTCCAGGAGTGGGGAGGGGCTGCTCAGCAGGCATCTGGAGGAGGGAGAGGGGGGCTGAGACAAAACAGCACAAAGACATTCCACTTCAGGCCTTTCCTGATTAGGAACCGAAGCCTCTTGCTTGAAAGAGGAGTTTAAACAGGTCCTGCTTCTGCAACACCAGGCACGAGGCCGGCTGACGACCGCCAGCAGAGCTGCAAATGAGCCCCCCTGCAGCACTTGGGATGGGAGCTTTCCCATCTACTGCGGGAATGAAAGAGACTCCTCCCTGAACCCCAAAGGCTTCCAAAACTGACCAAAGGGCATTAAATAAAGAATGGTACTTTGCCCTTGATGGTCATTTTATAAACAAGTTAAGGCTCTGGATTTCTCAGCTAGAGACAGTGAAAAACGGGTGAGGATCGCTCCTCAGTCTCTCAAAACAGCCTGATTTCTGAGTGTACAAAATACCATGAAAGTGGAAGCAGTCTGTTAAATTTTCCATTGAAAACCATGTGGAAATATTTCAAACATCTGTGTGATTGCAATAAAGGCGCAAAGAAAAGAGCAAAATGCTGCTGCCTCCAAAACCATATATTCTGAAAACCAAGCACAGCAATTAAAACATTAAGCACGGAGAAGCGTGATTTGTTTCCACTTCTGCCACTCTCTGGCCAAAATAATGCATTTGTAAATTAATAGCAAGTTTTAATGTTGCAGTAGCTCAAGACTTTGCTATGCAAGGTGCTGTATGCAAAATGAAAGGAAACTCTCCCCGCGACCGTCATCCTACAGAGGAGCACATCTCCACATCCCCACAAGCACAAACTACGCGTCTAAATGATACTCTGAGACGACACGCGAAAAAAGACCTACCAGTGCCTGGTAATTGTGTGACATTCCTCCCATAAGATCTCAACATCCTAAACATTATCTCTTCATAACACACTGGGAGATACAGTTTCTCCTCAATTTATATACCGGGAACAGCAAGACGCGGAGACAAAGGCTCTGACCGCCAGGAGTATTTACATTCTGTTTAGCTCTAATTTGCTTTGATCTAATGGAACTAGGTACCTAAGTACCTGTAAGCGTCTGACACTAAATGATTAATCCCAAGCTAAAGCAGAAGTTTTAGAAAAAAATGGACTGACGTCTCCCTTGCCTCTGCCAAATCCCTGACTGGCATCCCAAGCCCTCTGCCACCCTGCCTAGCAATTAAAGTAAATCATCCGGATGGCGAAGCAACGCGAGCCATCCTCACCAGAGAAAATCCCCACCTCTCACTGACGGCCATCAAGCACGCCAAGCCGCGCTCCCTCTCCAGCTCACGGCCAGGCTGATGGGATGCCGTTTCGCTACTGGCTCAGGCAAGTTGTAAATGAGAAACAGATGCTACCCCAGTTTGGAGAAGCCAGTAGCTTAAACTGCTGCCTCATAAACATTTTTAGTAGCACTTTTCCTTATATATTTTTTATTTTATTTCTAACAGGGACTTTCACGGATTAACAGCCAAGGGCGATTTTTAAACTCCAATGGCCAGAAAGCGGGCTGTGCTGGGAAGGAAAGAAGAGCCCTCTTCTGCAGTGGAGCAGGTTTGCCGGCTGGAAGGCGATGCCACCACGAAGCTCGGCTCTGAGGTTCCTGCAGGCCCTGGTATCGCGGATCCAGCCCTCAGCTCAGCCTTTACACTACCACCAGCAAACCTCTAAGATTCATGGCGATTTTCCATCCAACTGCCAGCTCTTCCAAGCTGACTTTGCACGTACCTTCCTCCTCCTCATTATGCACCGCACACCCGTACCACCTTCTACTCGAGATCTGGCTGCATTTAAGGTTTTGCATTTAACCTCAAAGTCATATTGAGGACCCACGGGAAACGAATGGCTCCACTCCAGAGAAGTGCCCAGCTCTGTGGAAAGCTCGTGTTTGGGAGGAAAGGCATCCTGGAGCCAGAGAATCTTTTATCACATTATGATTGAAAACAAAAATTCTCCAACCACATCACCGGTGGGAGAACTCAGTGCACAGTCCTGAAAATAATGAATATGTTATGGACCATTATCTTTCCTGTCCACTGCCTTTCGTGAGATGACTGTTAAAGAAATGCTTCTTCCTTTAGAGACACAGGAGAGGACTTAAGAGTTTCAAATCTGCTCTGATGTGCTGAAAGTGCTGGTAGCAAAAATTGTTCTCCCATCCTTAGAGATGAGTAGGACGTAATAGATCTTTTTTTCCTTTGGTTTCAGTGGGAGAAAAATGTCACATTGGGATTCTGGTAAAAAAAAAGGCATGCAGCCTGTGAGTGCATGCCACTCGGGGAAACACTGAGAAAGGCAGCCCCTCTGTGTTGGCTGACAGCTGCAGTGATCACCCTAATAAGGGAATACACATTCTGGGATGGAGGGATGTGTAGGAAGACGCCACACTACCGCAAGCCCAGGGCGCTCTGAGGAGCCACATTGCTGCTGGCAGTTGCTGCTGAATTTATCAGACGAGGGAGTGAAGCTGCAAAACCTGCAGGAGCTTGCAGAGGGCACGGGGCTCGCTCAGGCGCCGCGCGCGTTGCAGAAGCACCGCTGAAGGCCCCCTCTTCCCTGTTTGTGCCGTTTCCCATCGCGGCTCATTGCTCAGCTTTCAGATCTCTTTTTCATTTTTTTTTTTTTAATTTGCTGCCACAGCGAGGTACACGCACGTCCCTGCACGCGTGGGCCTTCCCGTGGAGCGTGGGCGAGCGGGTGCGGGTCTCACGAGGGTGCTGCTGCAGTAGCGCCTCGGTCCCGTGCTGCGCACGGAGAGTTGAAGGGGGGTGATGCCATATAAAGGCTCGCCTGGCAGGTTGGTTTGTCCATTCACCACCCCTTCTACGCCCTACCTCGTCTAAAAGCCAGTGCTAACACATATTATTTAGTTAGAGGTACACTAGCAGCTTTAGCAATGTCTCTGTCGATGCTTATTCACTTTATAGGAATTTTGTGATGAACTGGAAGCGGTTGACAACACCAGTCCTGCTGCTGGGATCGGAGCTGTGAGGCTGTGTCTGGCAAAGGTCTCCTTGGGGTGGTAAATAATGAGACCACCCCTGGTTCGTAGGGCTCAGGGCTGGGTGCTCGATTCTGCGCTTCCCCATGCTAGTACCAGGAAGGGCTGAGCATCCAGAAAATATGGAAGGGAGAACTGCAGCCAGTAGAATATAGAATTTGTTCCATAATCAGTTTACTTTGTTTTTTTAATTCATGAGAAGTAAATCCTGTGGAGGGTTAGAAGGGCCATTATTGCCTCCTCTCGCTAAACAAACACGCGGGATCCTCTCATTATCCTGCTTGACTTCTGTACACCAGAATGAAAACAAATCAGAAGATCTGCTGGAGAAAGGCAAGGCTCTGTCGCATGAGTGGCACAGACTCTCGGGGAATATTCTGCCTATGAAGTATCATTGCACATAATTTACAAACATGTTTTATGCTTCTCCAACACTTTTTAGCCTCAGAGACTCCAAGGTCTATAAATACCTTAAAGACCCACGATACGCATCTGTCTCTGGAGCAGCAGAGAGCACCCATGGTTATTATTTGTGTTTAACAGAGCAGTTTTAGTAGGTCAAATCTTGCTCTTGTTTGGAAAAAAATTGCCTAGAAATGGCAGGCATTTCTTTTGACTATGGAATTTAGCTCAAATGGAAGAAAATATAATGTTTTAGTACTTTTCATCTTAAAAAAAAATAACCTCCACAAATGTTAGCTTGCTACACATATTTTAACGTTATAAATATAAACGAATCTGGTACATGAATGTAAACCCCTGGCTCAGAGCTGCGTTCCCAATGATATAAATTGCGGCTCCCATCACTCATGGAAGCACATTATTCTTCATTTATGCTACTGGAAAGGAAAGCAGTCCCTGCTCCTTAGAAAGCAAACATGAAAAGAAAGGCAACTGAAGCGAGCCCCTCCTCACTGGTAAATTCCCACCCAACGCCCTTTTGTCCTGAGCTCTGTGCTGGTGCGTGTGCTGTAACCTGGGTCTTTGCCATTAATGTATGGGTTACTGTGATATTTACAGACAGGCAACACAGGGAAGGCTGGAGAGCCTATTCCTCTCCCACAAACAACCCTTTGTGAACCAGCAGTGAGGACAGGAGCAGTTCCCTCGAACAGAGCCAGGTTTCAGGTGGGAACACCTCCCTCCGGCTCCCTGCAGCGCTCCCATCCGCTGCGGAGCACTTGCCTGTGCGGCTCCTTCCCCCTCCAAAGACCGAACCCTGCAGGTTATACACCCCATAAACCTACTGACGAAAAAAAGTGTTGCCAACAAGCTCAAACCAATCTTCTCAAATTGAGATGAGTTAATCTTGCTGCAGCTGGGCTTTTCGTCCTGTTGGTACTGATTTCAGACGAACACATCTCTCCAGAAGTTAGATGTGACCCAGCAAAGTCATTTGCTGACTTTGGTGGGCTTAGATGTGGCTCTCAGTTATCTCCGGCACATCATAGTTCCCATTCAGGTATTCAACAGTGGGGGTTGTAAGGACAGATATGAGGAAGGTTTGATTTTGTTTTATTTCCTTCAAGGCACATCAAGCAGCACTCAGCATCCGAGGGCACAGCCAGCTGCAAAGGTCTTGCTCTCAAAGCAATGAGAATTTAAAGGAGTCAAACCAGAGGTGAAATCTGGCTCTGCACTAGACTCTCGGAATCTGAAATGCTCCGTCCCTGATTCAGCATCTCACGTGTGCAAATGGCATTATCTGCACTCTGTGGACATCAAAGAGGGACGGGATCCCACATTCTGGGAAACTAATAGGATTTATTTGGTTCTAGCTCTCCACCGGGATGGGCTGTGAGGATCTATTTATGCGTCTACATTCCTTTTCATCTACATGTTTTATGCATTTAGAGAGACATCTTATAGCCTCACACACACAAACCCAACCACCTCAGACATGTTAAAATGACATTATTGGCCTGATCCAAAGCTTTGTAAAGTGAGACAATCAGTGCTACACAGGAAACCCATGGAGCTCCCTTGGGGGAAGGAGAAAGCCTGGAGAAACTTCTTGGAGAAACCCTGCTTTTGTGGGTGCAAGCCAGCCCCAGACTGTTGCCTTCCCATTGCTCTTTGGAGAGCAATGTCTAGGCAGGCACCTTCTGTGGACAAATTAAGCTTCAGGCTAAGAAAAGGCTGAGAAAATATTGCTGCTTATCTGATTATTAACTCCTAGAGAACTGGCCATCTGGAAAACAGGCCTCGGAAGAGTTGGGTTTACCCCATGTCAGAAACTTCCCACCAGATGGAGGATATCAAACCCAGCCAGTTTGTTCTGGAAGACGTCTCTGTTTTAAAGGCTGTGAAGGTTCTGTATTTATCTACCAACGACTCCAAACCAAACATGCTTTGCACATTTTCACTTTCGCATGATCCAAAACAGGGATCTGACACTCAAGGTGCATCATTTCTCTTACCGAGGCTTCACAGGCCACTCGCTACCCCTGACAAAGCACCGACCCACGTTCGGAGGCTGTCCTCGGCATCACCTGCACTTACTGCTGAGCTCTGCCCTTAGACGTTAGTAAACAATTCCCATTGACAGGGCAGGTGGAGAGACAGAAAAAGCTTGTTTTCTCAGCTGTATTTTCATGGAAAACAGGGCAAAAAGGCAACATTTGGCTCAGTCGATACAGCCAGAAGATTGCAAGGATCAAGTGTACAGTTCATGAAGTAGGGCTTTCTTTCACCCACCACCTTGCAAAGTGGCTCAGCCTTTGAGCTCTTTTCCCTTCTCAAGACAGACAACTCCTAGGAGTATCAAAGGGAGTTTGTTACACATCGAATCCCACTGGGACGCAAATTCTGATGGGCCAGGAGTAAAACGGAATATTAAAGATATTTTCTTTTAAATTAAATATAAAGGCATGAGAAAATTTCCAACCCCGTGTGAACACGTGTGCAAACCTTACATGAGAAGAGGCACATGGGACTGAAAGTAGGGCAGCACGCGCCGGCGCTGATCCCTCCACGGTGGAGGCACCGCCACGGTTATCACCGCAGCACCGCAAACGCAACAGCCTCTATGCTAGGAAGGGAGCGATGTTGGTAAGCACAAACATTTTGCTAATACATCAGGCCATGACACAATGAGAACATTGTGATCCGAATTGTTTTTGAGAGAGGAAACTCTCTATGCGGCATTTATTTCAAGTCTTGTGTTAGCCTGAGTGAAATGCCCATAATAAAGGCATTAGCACTGCGCTGTGTACGCAAGTGGCAACTCATTTGCCTTAAATAAGCAAACAAATAAGGTTTCAGTGGCTGGTTTTGCCTGTGTGTTCAGAGGTCTGGAGAAGTCGTGATGAACGGTGGAGCATCTGTATCATTATCATCAGCCCTTATCGAAAGTTATCACCAGGAAAGCATTAGTTATCGCATAACATCCCCTGGTAAGAAACAACCCCTACGAGATGAAGACGACAGAGGAAGTTCTTCGGAGACGCGACACTCCTGTGATCCCAGCAGGAACTGGCAGACATACCAGCTCCTCCACTCACTCCCTCTGTGTGATCTCAGGCAAGTCCTGGGCGTTCCCAGGAGAAAAATGGAGATAATGGGATTGTCCTACTTTACCAGAGACTTGTCAAACACTTCTGAGATCATGGGGTTGAAGACATATAAAGCTGAGAACTACAACTGTAGAGCCTAGGAATACAGTGATGCTTTGAGCGGGAAGGAGAAAAACCCCCATATCACTTGAGAGAAGGAAAAGCAAAGGGTTTTGCTTTCTCTTGTTATGGTGAAAGGAAGTTTCTTGACTTTGAACTGGACTGAGAAAGCTTTTGGTTTGTCCCCAGGGTGGATGCTTCTCCTTGGGCTTCCGTTCCCTTTGCCGCATGGGGCAGCTCTTCGAGGCTGCTGCCTCTCCTCCTCCCTCTCCTCCTCTCCTCCTCCTCCTCCTCTCCTCCTCCCCTGCAGGCGGCGGGAGGCAGCGCCTGCTCCCACTTATGCTGCCCATCCCTTGGCTCTTGCAGGTTCCCACTGAGCCGTGTACACAGGCAGTTCATTAACGTTTCTTGCCTTGTGTCTATGTGCCTCCTGGCAGCGTTTTAACCAGAAAGATCCATGAGTTGTTTAAGTTTCAAGTTATTATTGGTTTAGCCACAGCCTGGCAGCTTCAGTCACTTCTTTTTATTGGCTCAGTGTTTTACTCTACTGACTGATCTCTCCTGCTTTTCTGTATCTCCATTACTCACTGAAGGGTTTGTCTTGATGCTGCCTAATCTGACCCTCCTTTCTTTTCCTAATACTTGTGTATGTCCTCACTGCTGCCTTTCCCACTTTCCAAGACGCTCAGGATTTTCAAGCACCTTTTAAAGCCTTTTTTTCCCTCGCAGCTTTAGGACCCGCACCCATTTCAGGTGCCACAAAGCTACGTGTAGGGGCAGTAAGGGCAGAGAGCAGGACCCTACCAGCATCAGAGGCTGCATCTGCTCTGTACTTGGTGATCTGAAGCAGACAGCAGCATGAGAATCAGACAAGACAACGGGTGCAGAAACCCCAGACCACGGGGTTAGTGGTAACCTTTGATCAGGAATTTGTGCTACCAAACTCCTTTCCTCCATGGATCCCTCTGCCTCGGGACATACAGAAGATCTGGCAGAGCCGTTAATGGGCTATGGCTCCTTCAAACTGTTAAAAGCATTTTTGGACTTGAGCCCCACACCTTTTATTAACTGCTAAGAGAGATGGCTCCTGGTCCACAGCGCTGGAACCTCAATCGGGTCTCTGTTCCAAAGTCTGGGGCTGTTCGCGTCTGTGATTCCCTTCTTAATCAGTTTACAGCCAGGCTCCTGCCAGCACAGCCCACTGGAGGAGTCCCACCAAGAGCTCTGTATCTGACTTGTTGCTTGCTGTTGGGCAAATCCCTGCACGCCCTGTACATCAAGTGGAGTTGCTGAAATGTGCTGGTCTTTGAGACCCCTGAAGGAAAGCACTAGAGCAATTCCAGTTGTTGCTGAACCTGAGCATACCCACACATCAGAGGTGGGATCAGCTTTGGCGTTCAGGTCGAGACACATCATTTTTGCTAAACTGGTACTTTCTTGCTACGCTCCTTTAAAGCTGTATCTGCACTTTTTGATGCCAGCCAAGAGAGGGGCCCCGACCCGTGGAAAGTTGAAAAACCTCACAGAAACATTGGTTATGCTAATTGTGCCATAGAAAAGCAAAGAAGAAAGAGCTCAGGAGTACTGAAACCCCGGGCTGGTACCTCAGAGACATTGATCCGTCCCTCCTGAAAGGAGCACGTGGTGGGGTCGTGGGTGCAGAGGTTCCGGTACTTGCACCAGTGGCAGCGGAAAGCGCTGTTCACACAAGACAGGCACCTGCAGGGGGAAAAAAGAGGAGTTATGGAGGAGGTTATCACCTTGGGAGGTCTATATGGTAATAGACAGGCCTAGCCAGAAGTCCAGACTTAGAGTCCCTCATGGGAAAATAATTTCTTTGGAGGGATGTTTCGATACAACAAAAGTAAGGGCTTGGGAAAACGTGCCCTCAGAAGACAGTCTTTAAGGAACCTCACAACTCATTCAGTAATAAAATACAAGCTGGGATTTATTGCACATCATTCCATTGGTGTAAAATGCAGCACAACACTGCACGGGCACCAGGCTTGATTTTTAGTTTCTAGAAAGTGCAAAACAAGACAAGCCTGCAAAAATTGTTTTACAAGTCAGGAATGCTTCAAGTCAGTGGTAACACTTCTGTTTGGCCTCAGAGTGCAAAGAGTTCGGCAAGCGCTTTTGATTCATGTTGGAAGAAATTAACTGTTTATGAAATGCTTTTGAAAGAATGCAGACCCTTTTCAGACACGGGGCGGCCCAGCTGCCAGCAAACTGGCTTTTATTCCTCACTAACTGGCTGCCAATTAGATGCATGGCCCATGACAGCTGCTAATATTTGCAGTAACCACCTCCTCCATCTCTGAGGCCAACCCTCCGTGCCACGCGGCAGCGTTTTGGTGACTGTCTGCTGGCGTAAGTATAAGCTGTGCCCGTGGGATTCAGCTCCGTGTTGTAACCCGTGGCTCCGGAGGCCGGGGATGCCGCCTGGGGCAGGCAGTGCCCGGGGCGGGGATGCGCTGGAGCGAGCCCAGGGTCAGCACAAACAAAAGAGCGTCACCAGGGAAGCAGGAGCATGGCTTTAGGTAGGAAATGGGAGAGGAAAGCAGGTCTCCAGCAGGACCTCTCCTGCCAGCTGGGCAGAGGTGCCAGGGCAATGCCTCTCGCAGGCTGCTGCCACGAGAATGCGTGCTTTAATAACTCAATTGTATTTTCCTTCTGATCCATTTGTAGTGACCTTAATAGATAAGGAAGCTTATTCTAATCATGCATATGCAAATCTGGGGAAGAATATCAAATGCTGAAAAAGCTTATTTAATTACTCATTCATTTGACCCATTTCTGTCTCCATTTCGGTCTGTAGCACTTCTCCCACCCTCCCTCACCTGGCCTGGCCCTGACCTCCAGCTTTCCTGCCAGGTGCCGGAGGAGCTCTCAGCTTCCCCCAGCACACTGGCTCCGAGGGAGGAGGACCTCTCTGACCACCCAGGCCAATGGTGGGTTCGGCACCTCTCACTGTACCGTGGTTTTCTGGCTGCTGCTTTCAGCCCTGCTCAGCTGAGCAGGGCGAGGGGCTCCTGGCAGGATCTGGAGCACCCAGAGACTTACACCAGGTCACCACTTTTGCTCTTTCATCCCGATCCAGCTTTCTCAAGGACCACTGTCTCTCTTTTGCTTCAGAAAGTGCATCTCTCCACCTCACCTGTTCCTTATTAAAAGGAACTGCAATACAGAAGCCACCACCATGTTCTCTGACCCACCTGCGGCTCCCTCACGACACAGGAATTGATGTACCTAAGTGCTGAACCATGTCAGCCCATGGATTCACAACAGCTGGATCCAGCGCAGGAGGTTTCACAGAGCCAGTCTACAAGAGCAGCAAGTTCCTGTCCAGCCCCAAACCCCTCCTGCCCCTCTTAGCGTAATGCCGGCTCCCAGGGGGTCCGTGCCTCATACGCCACAACCACTTCTTGTGCTTCCATGGAGCCGCAAAGGGCACAGCTGCTCCCCTGCTCTCTCCAGACCCCCTCGCCATTGCAATGAAGAGTCTCATGATCAATAGGTCTCTCTTCTCCGCTGGCTGAGACCTGTATCCCCTTCTCCTTTTTGCATGCTGTGATTCATTCCTGCCAGGCTGGCTCGTGCCCTTGTTGAACTCACTGATAATGAGTCCGGTATGATGTAAGTGCTGCAGAATTTACCACCACGTTAGCACTTTATCTTCAAGCAGGAGCTGGTAGAAAGGCACGGTCAGATGAAGCCAAATGACAGGTCAGAAAAGATGCATTGCCTCTCCTGATTCAAACCTCCACTCCTAAGTGAAAATAGGGGCCCCCACGATGACATCCCTCACGCAAATTCAAAAACATGAGAACGCAGGGGAACCGCTGGAAGGACTGCAAGAGCTTGCAGCTGGAGGAAAGGCTGGTGCTGTACAGCCTGGGGGACAAGGACGCAAGAACAGAGTTGTGCATGAGGGGCAGCACGACAGGAGGCAGGGATCACTGGGGTAATGGGTACAGACCACCACAAGAGGCAGCATGGGGGACAAGGACTAACAGGGCTCCTTTCATCCCAGCACCTCTGCTCTGTGCTATGGCTCAAAACAAAATTAAACAAAAAATGAATTCATGCATAGAAAAACTGCGGGCCAGCCAAGCCCATCAGCGCACACAACCCTCTTCCAAATGCAGCAGGGAAGGCCCCGTAGCTTGAGGCATCAAATCCAGTGGAGAAAGATTGGAAGTGACCCTGTGCTGGCAATTTTTGACTCCCACCAGCCAGCTCGAGCAGCAAATCAGGCTCCTGGAGCAGCGTTGGCAGCCAGCCCTGCTGCCGGAGATGGTGCCCAGCCCCATGGGTCAGGCCTGCCTTTTGCTGTCTGACCGCCGGCAGGTCCTGCCCACGTTTCATTTTGGTGCTTTGAGGCTTACTGCATTTCCAGAGAGAAATCTCTAAACGCTTCAGGTCTGTAAACGTGTTTTTAAGGCCAGCCAGCTGCGTGCCATCTTTGAGCAGCTGATGTGCCCATGGGGGATATGTTTCTACGATCTCAGCGGCGCTGAGCCCCCCAGCCCTCCGCGGAGCAGCCCACCATGCCTGCTGCACACCTGGGCTGCTTATCAGGCTCCCAGCGCTGCTCTGCCTGACTCTGGGAGCAGCCAGGCTGGCAGGGAGCTCCTGCTGCCAGTGCTCTTGCTTACCCCATCTAAACTACAACCGCTGTCTTCACACCCCAGGGCTGGAGACTTCCAGGTCAATCCCTGCCACCGTCTCCTCCAGCAGCCATGCCCTCCTCTGTCACCCCGTGGAGCATCCTTGCAGCAGCTGGCACCCTGCTCTCCTGGCCTGCGCAGCATGGAAGGGCTCTGCGTCCTCCAGCTGCCTACAGCCCACCTCCCCGGACCCTCTGCTCTGCCTTCACCGGCTGCCTGTGAAGATGCATCCGAGTTCACAGTTGCGGGATCACGCAGCTTGGGGGCACCAGCAGGTTAAGGTTTTTTCAGGCTCACTCCGCCTGTGTCTCACAAGGCAGAGAAAGCTACACACGCACCCAGGGAAGTTCAGAGACAGTGACTGGTGGGCTCCCCTTCTACTGCACACATCTGCTGGTTGAACCAAGCAGCATGATAACCCCCACCCCGGCTGGTCCTGGAGCCCAGCATCCATTTCCCAGCCCTTTCTCTTTTCAGGCTCTGCTTGGGGATGGGGAAGGAGCACTCACAGCTGGTGGGCACTGCAGTTGTAGAACTTGAACTCCGTGCTGACAAACGTCCTCCTCGTCTCCCGCGACTTCAGCTGCAGCACCACGCCGAACCAGTCTGGGGATGCAAACCAGAGCCCGTCAGTCCCACCAGCAGCATCGAAGGAAGCAACAGCAGACACGGGGGCACCCGCTCCCCACCTGCTGGTGTGCTGAGCCGTCTGCTTCTGGCATAGGAGGTAGAAGTCAGGCTGCTTTTGTCTCCCTGCTTGCCCAGGTGTCGGGCTCCCCAGCCGCAGAGAGTCTGCAGCAGTTCCCCAAGCTGGGGACTGAGCAACCCCCCGGCCAGACCCTGCCCTCAAGCACCCTAGGGTGCCAGGCTGGCTGACTCCAGCAACGCCTCCAAACCAACTCAGGCTTGATGGCAAAATGCATTGGAGACTTAAGGTCTAAACGCTGCCTTGGGTCACAGCTGAAATGAGTGTGGGATCTCATCCCATTCCCTAAAGGATTCTGTCTCCAGTATCAAACCACTAATACAGTCTACTCTGAGAAGCAGCCCAAGACTAGAATAGGAGACAATGCTGGAAACAAGGGCATTAGTGGAGTTCTTTAGGAGCCTCAGCACTGGATTAATAACGAGCAGATTGCTCTTCCAGAGCTGCTGTGGGTAAGTCTACCCTAGTCCTGCTACCACAACAGCTCTCAGCCCCCAGTGTTCACCAAGTCTCAGGCTCCATATAATGCCTTAGAAATACAAAGAGATCAGCAGGGAAGCACAGTTGACACCTGGAAGGATGCCAAGGAGAAAATGAGTTTTAAGCAAGTAGCATTTTGGTTATGGGAAGAGAAAATATGACAGCAGTGACATTAATGAAGAAACAACCCAAAAATCAGGACAGAAAAATAGAAACTGCATCCACCTACTCGTGGGTGCTGAGCCAGGCCAAGGGGAGGGCTCCTGCTTTCCAGATCCGCTGACGTGGCAAGGCTGCAAGCCCCTGCCCCGCTCATGACCCACCCCGGGGTGGGACAGACAGCTCCTGTAGCCCCGGGTCCTGTCTTGGAAGCTGTCTGGCAGCGCAGGGAGGGTGTAAGAACAGGACAAACGCATGGTGCCACCTTCTCCCAGCCTATCTTTCCCTGTGTGAGATGCATTTCTTAAGGACAAAGCATATTTATCTCCCTGGGTTTAATGGTCTTTGACAAGAACATGAATTTCTCCAGCAGCAGCCCCAAAGGGTCTGCTCCAGCCAGCAGATACTTCCAACCTGCACCGCACTTTCTGGTGGCACAGCTGTCGCGTTGCTGTCCAGAAGTCAGTTACTTACCCTGATCCACAGGTATGGCAGGAACATCTTTGGCTGCTGGTGAAACGCAGACAACCCGGCTGCCCGACACCTGCCCTTCCACCTCCGTCAGGTTTCCGAAGAGGCAGGTGACCCCAGCCGTCAGGTCTGGAGCATCGCTCACCAGCAGGCTGAGCTGCAGCCGGGGAAAGGAGAGGCAGAAGGGAAACAAAACACAGGCATCAACCTGCTAGCAGGCAAATCTGCCCGAGTTCCCTTTGTATTTTCATTACCTGCTGATTTCCCATTCAATACTGACCCCCTTAAATTACCCATCCACCCACAGGAGGTGGCCAGCTGCCCTTTCATGGGAAGTGGAGGAGGAAAAAGGAAGGCAAGGATGCAGGTCCTTTACCGATACAAAAATGCCTGCTGAGCCTTTGGGTACTGCAGTTCAGGAGAGGTGGCAACGGCAGCATTTTGTCCCCGTTTGCTCTACAGAAGCGTCGCCACCCTTGATGCCTGCGTCAAGGACCTGTGACAGCAGGAGCAGTGCGTTGCCCCTCGCTCACGAGAGCAGCAGCGACCGCCCCAACAACCCTCTGCATGCAGAGCAGCTCCAACAACCTCCCTGCGCCGCAGCCGCCCCACTGCACGCACGGGAGGGACGGCCCTGCCCCGGGCACGCGTGGCCATCGGAAACGGGCAAGTCCCCACCGACCCCATCACGAGTGGGGACCATCCCCATGGCAAACCAGCGCCCTCCCAACAGCCCCACGGCGTTTTGGCACGAGTGGCGGTGGGCAGGCGGGGGCAGCCGGCCCCGGCGGGGAGCGGGAAGGGGCTGCAGCCAGGCCAGCTGCTGCGGGGTGCTGGGGGGCTCGGAGAGCAACAGCTGGGATGCTTCAGAGAGCCAGGCCTGAGCACAGCTCACAGATGAGGTTTTTGGGAAACAAAGCTTTTCCTTTCAACAGCTAATGAAACCGGACCAAGAGAAATGTGAGCTGAGGCCCGAGGGGAAGGGGAATTTGTTTCTGCCACCCCAACCCCCTCCTCCCCGGCTCGGATGACCCCTTTCCTCCCCAGTCCCTCTGTGAGCCTTACTTCATGAGAAAACATTTGTGCCGATGGGAAGAGAGAAAGGCTGGAGAATGGACTGTTCACTGTGAACCCGAAAAGTGCTGGAAATGCCTCTCACCAACAGGTCTATCCCCCCCGCCGGCTTGCCGGCAGCACCTACCGGGAGGCTGTGCTCGGAGACGGAGATGCTGCTGGGCTGCACGGTGATGCTCATGCACTGGCTGATGCTGCCTGCAAATCGGTACGGCTCGTCTGCTCGCTCGCAGCTGTCCCTCGGGGAGCACCTGCCACACATGAGCACACATCAGAGCACAGAAAGCACCTGGGGAAGATGTCAAACAGCACGAGGTGCTACAGCTGACCAGGAGTGAGCCAAACAGGAGGGCAGAGCCTCGGCCAGGGAAAGGGGGAGTTATCAGCAAGACCGGAGGCGATGCTCTGCACCAGGACCAGGTTTTGGGCACAAACTCCAGGCTAGGACCGAAGGGCACTGAAAAATACCCTGTGATCAGAGGAAAGACAAACCACAAGTATCTCAGGAGTAATTCCCAGTCCTGCCTGCACTGGGACACAATCCAGAGCTGCTAAGTCCCGTGTGCCGGTGGCGACAGCGGGCGCTGGGGGTGCGGGGTGAGCCAGTATCTGCTGCTGCTCGGCTGGGACTCCTGCAAGCCATAAAGTCATAATCTGCACAGAAACTAAACCGTAAAGCAATAACAGGTGGTAAGAAGATGATGCCTCCATTCTAATTAAAACAAAAACACATAGTTCATTAATCGTCCTCTCCTGGAGCTGAGGAGCACAGCAGGGCCAGGAGCGGGACTTCCCGGCAGCTGCCGGCTTTGCTTTGGCCACTTTTCCTGCCTTGGGCTCCTGGTTTTCTCCTGTTCCCCCATCAGGAATGCAAGCCTCCAAGCACGCCAAAGTGACTAGGACTGCTCCTAGCACGCTGTGTGCTCCAGGATGGCTCGTCATCCCTGTTTTTCTATTGCAGGCATCCTTGGAATGGAGTGAAATTAAGTTGCTTCCAGCAGGTAGAGGAGTGCCCACCGGGAAACCAAGGAAGAGTTATAGGTGTTTCAAACCAGATACCAGAGACCGCAGCGCAGTACTGGCACCCTTCAGTGATTTGCTATTTTCTGTCACTCAGGGAAAAACCTTTTCTTCCAACTCGCCTCCCCGGGCGTGGATGACATATTGGCCTTTTGGTATTAATGGTCTTAATAAGCTATCAGCAAACTTTATCACTTTTCACTCATTACTGATCGTGGACCTTATTCAAATGGTGGCGCAAAGGTCAGAGGATCGAGATGCTGTCATCAGCCCCACAGGCCACCAGCAAGTTCCCTTCTGACAGTTACTTGAGTGTATCTGTTACTTGAATTAACAAGGTGCCGCTGTCAAACCGCTTGTTTTCCTGGCTCCCTGTGGAGGGGCTTGGGCGGTCCCAGACACACACACGCATCAGCAGAAGCACCTCCTGCCCACGCAGAGGCTGACTTTCGCCGTGCACGTCTAGCTCTGACCAGCTGACAAGCGCCTGGCAAAACCAGGGCTCCCCGCTCTGAAACAGTGGACCATCATCCTCCCCGTGAGCCGTTTGCTTCTCATTAAGAAAAGTGGAGTTTGCACTTTCCCTTTCCAAACCGCCCGTGTGATCCCCAGCAAATGCTCTTGCTGTTCTCCTCACCCTCTGGGCTCTTTTCTTTTTTATTTTTTCTTTTTGAGAATAATGGAGCTAAATATGAATGCTGCCAAAGGAAGAATTATTGAGGTTTAAGTGAATCTGTAAGATAGCTTTAAAGTGAGCTCTTGACTGGAGCCTTTATCTCATTGACTCACTGGAATGGCTCTTTTTTATCATACTATTTATGGCAACAGCCCTAACAGAGATAAATAGGTCTGTAGACAATAACACACTTGCAGAGAGCAGCATATGGAAGTCTCGCAGGTTTCAAATCCCACCGGGCTGAAGAGACTCTTTAACAACCTCCTCGAGGCCTCGGCTTGCTCCCAAAGAGCCCTAGAAGAGGAGGAGCAGAAGATCCTTCTCTCACATGGAGAGGAGGCACTTGCAGGGCGAGCAGAGCCCCGGCCAGGAGGAGCCAGCAGAGGCGCTGGGCAGGGTCGGCTGCTCAGCCATCGCACTGCTGCTCCACGGACCACTCGCTGAGCAGAGGAATTCTGCAGAAGGACGAGCACCTTTCCCTTCCTGCTGGCTTTTAGCACCTTCTCAAATGTCCCGTGCGTCCGGGATTCCTCAAAGCCCGGTGCAAGGCACGCACTGCCCATGGCCACCACCTCATCAAGCACCTCTTCCAGGGCAGGAGTTACCGGTCTGCTTCGGTGCCCTGCCCGGCTGCTGCCTGGGTTCGGGTTCATCGCTAGAACCACCTGTGCTGCCAGCGTGACCGACTCGTGCTTCCAGAGCCCACTGGTTTAATCCTCACAGAGAGCTCATCCATGAGCATCACCGTTATCACTACCCTTAAATTCTAGGTATGCGCACATGTATGCGAGCACCCCGCTGTGCAACAGAGCCTGAAGGCTCGACTCAGGCCTCTAAGAGACAGTAACAAGCACACAGGGAAAGCTTTCTGTAATATTGGATAATGAAAGCTTATCCCAGGACAACTCAGATCCTTTATTACTCCTATCTGGCTGGTGGCATGGAAGGCAGGAGACACTGCCTGACGCCACCTGGAATGGGGTGGTGGTCCATCCATCCATCTCACGTCTGGACCTGTTCAGACATCCAACATATCACTTAAAATCCTAATTTTTTTTTTTTTCCGGCTCCCTGATACCTCAGTACCTGCACGTCTGTGCTCTCAGCTAAGCCTCTGGCAACTGCGAAGCTGGATGCCAAGTGCTCAGGGAGGAGCTGCCGTAGGCGCTGCCCTGCCCTGCTCCTCCGCAGGGCACAGCTCTTGCACCGACATTCCCAGAGCTGCCTGGGGGGGGTCTTGGCACCCCCAGGATACAGACCCCAAATCTGTGCTACAAAACCCCACAACAAGCAATGGGGAGAAAAAAACGGATTTCGTTCCCCAGCAGCCTCAGTGCTGGGGTTTGCCATACCCGCGCTTGCTCAGGTGGCCAGCCACTCTCCTGTGCTTTCAAGGACGAAAATGTCTCCTCTTCTGCCCCTCACCCTTTTTACCAGCCCTCAGAAAACCCAACGTGAGCATCTCACACCCTGACCCGCAGCCCTTCCACTGAGCAAAAGAGCAGCTGGCGCATCTGGCAGGAGGGACGTGTAAGAATTAGAGGAGAAAGATGACAAATTAAATACAAACACTCCAGCGCTTGGGGCCTCCAAACAAATATGACAGAGGCTTCAGGAACAGCAAGATAAACTCAATTATTTACAGCTTAAGACAAAAGCTAAAAAATGATCATTGCTCCAACAGGCCAGGAAAGTGCAGAAGCTCAAAGGGAGGGTTGAGAAACACCATCAGGGAAGAAACTCTTGTCGGGAATAGGTTAATGCCGAAACGTCACAGCCAAAAGGGCAGAGGAAATGGCACTTTTCTCTCTCCTTGACACTGAGGGTTTTCTCTCTGCAAAGTGAAGATAACAACCTTTACCTGCTTCCCAGGTGGTTTATGAAGATTCAGTTCATTAGCATTAGGAAAGCACTCAGTGATCCTTGCAGAGGAGCTGCTGCAGGAGTCTGAGGAGCAGCACCAGGCACACACCCCTACGGATACGTGATGCAGCCGTCCCCTCCTGCTGCACGGCTCAGCAGCGCCAGGCACCGAAAGGCCCCCGTCCCCAGGCGAGCGGATGCTCTCCCACCCCCACAGCTCGTCCCTGGGGGCACCTACAGACCTGCAGCTCAGGCCAGATGCTGAGGAGAGCGTGTCCCCTTTCCTCGTCCCCTCGCTATCAAAAGGCTCCGGTGGCTTTTGCCCCAACCTCTGGAAAGGCACACGGGGCGGATGCCCTGAGGGAAGAGCCCAAGGGATGGGAATCCCCAGGGATGGAAATCACGTCCTTCTGACAAAGTCGCTGTGACTGTAAAGGCTTTCGGACACAACTGCACATATGGTGGCTTAGCTGTAGGGCTGGACAGGCTGATCTGAAAGGAAAAAAGCTTAAAAATAAATAAAAATAGATATATAAAAAACCCGCCCTGCCTGCGTGGAGCCTGTGGGATGCTCAGGGCCAGCGGCTGCAATGGCTCTCCTGCATCTCCCCAAGCGTGGCGATGACTCTTTGCCAGCCGAGCAAGGCGCGGGGAGCCGGTTTGCACCCTAAAGCCCGCAGGCCCCGAATCCAGGCCGGGTTTGCGGAGAAGCCTGCCATTCCCCCGGTCCCCTCCAGCACCTGCTCCTCAGGCAAGTGGCCAAGCGCTGCTGTGCGGGTCCCTGAACTCTGCCTCCGCCCCATTTCCATGCATTTAACGGGGCTGCTCTGCAAGCTGGCACCCGGCCGGAGGGATTTCTATTCCTCTCCTCCGGCCTCCTCGAGGGTTTCCCCTCCTCCCCCGATCTGCCTCTGCCTGGTGGTCCTCCTTCCGCCTTAGGAAGCGATCGTTATTATGGCAGGAGAGAGAAAGGAAGGACACAGACACCTCCTGAATGCAGAGAGCGTTTCCTGGAGCTCCCCTGAAAAAAAAAAACCCCAAACCCTCAGCCCTTTGTGCCTCCTGATGTGCGTGAGGGGCTGCCAGCTCCGAGCCCTGCGCTGCCGGCTCTGCCCCGTCGGGGACGGCGGGAGCAGAGACCCTCTGACCTTTCCTTGCAGAATTTAAATATCTCTTTCTGATACATTTAATAGGGCTTGGTGCTCTGCTCCGCTCCAGTGCTGTAACCTCTCTGAAAGCAAAGTCCCGCTCATAAAATCAAGTCTACTATTGCCTTTAAAGATTTCCTGTTAATTCAGAGGGATTTGCGGTTTGGGCAACCAGGAGTGTGCAAAACACGAGGCCTTTGCTCCCACTGGTTTAAATTCTGCGGTGTGCGACCCACCGCTCCTAAAGCGGGACTTTGTTCTCCTTTACCTCTTCACAGGAGCTCAGGGATTTTCCATGGCAATCACACCGCCATGCAGGGAAAGTCCAGGGAAGGGAAGAAAGGATTTAAGGAACTTCAACCTAATTCACTTTTGTGAAGATTGCACGGGAGGCGCTTGGTGGCCTTGAAAGCTGCTTCTATCACCAGCAGCTCAAACAAAATGGCCAAGGCTGGACTTACATGTGGTGGAGCGTGCACCAGCCGCAGTGGGGGTCTCCGGAGCTCAGGCACTCCCCGCAGGTCGTGTACTGCTCACAGGACTCCACGGGCACCCGGGACACCTGCAAAGGAAGCACACACATGGGCTCAGTGCTGCTCTCCACACAGTGGGTGAGGAAAAGGAGGGCAGCTCCAGGTCCTCCTTCGCCAGTTTGATTCAAGTAACACAACAGCGATTCACAAAGGAATTTGTTTCAACATCCTTGCAGAAGTCAGCCAAGAAGAGGAAATATTGGGGACCAAGCCACGAAGTCACTCTGTCCCTTGGGTGCAGCCACGCCATGAATCACAGGTGCAGCAGAGCTGCAGCCCGGAGGGCGGCTGGCCTCCTGGCGCCAGCTCGCCAAAAACCCTCCCGACCTCCCTGCCCAGAGACGCTCCCGGGGCGAAAGCCGCATCCTCCCCTCCCTGATTTACAGCTTGCTACCTTACACTTGCTATGGGGGAAGCTGCTTCAGGGAGGAAAGCTGGCAGGGAATAAAATTCATTGGGATTTTGCAGGTTGGCAGCTTATTTAGCCTCCTTGGCCACCCTGAGCCCTTCCAGCACCAGCACGGATTTGGCTGCCCCAGGCATGACCCCCGCGTGAGCCACCCGCCTCTCGCAAGCAAGAGATGCCAGAGCAGAAGAGAGAAGGAAGGACACGAGGGAACACCAACACAGATCGCTGCTGCAAACCCCCTCTCACACTTATCGCCCGCACGAAGGGTCCCTGGGCGATGCTGAGGCGTAGCACGGTCCTGACCCGTTTATCAGCGCTGAAAACACCCAAGGCTCCAAAATGACACCAAGCTTTAGCCATGGGTCGTTGCTTGACTCTGATGATGAAATTCCACTTTAACCTTTCCAACCCGTCCCATGCCACCCCCGGCGGGCGCAGTACGTTTGCATCGCCTGCCCCAATGCCGCAGCGCAGTGCTCCTACACTGGCCCTGCCGGTGCTGGCCCTTCTTCGACGTATTTACACTTCTATTATCAAATACTGTAAATAATGATTGCCATCCCTGGCGCAGCCACCCTGCAGCGCCGGCCGCTCCCCTCGAGCCCCAGGAGCGATGCCTGCAACTGGCTGAAAATTAAAACAACTGTCGGCATCGCACTCACTCTGTCCTTCAAATCAGCGCCCGGCTCCCAGCAGCTGGGGTGCGCGGGGTGAAAGGAGCAGTGTCTCGCCAAACAACGGCCACTTTCACGCCAAGTGCTGTTGACACAGTGAGAACCCAGTTCCTCTCTAAACACGACACCAATAGGGCTGCTATTCTTCTTGTTTCCTCAGCCCTACTTAACAGCTTTTCCCGAAACAAAAATTGTGTGTGGATGCGCGGGGCTGGGTACTTTTTTTGCCGAGATGAAGTCTGTGGGACGGGCACAGGGCTCAGCTTGGGGTGTGCTAAGAGCTACTCCAGCCTTGGAGCATGCATTTAGCCTGTGATGGCCATGAAGTGCTTCAGAAATGGAGAAGAGAAATGCAGGGCCATGGAATAGCACAGAGGTGTAAAGAAAGGGCTTGGGTTTGATTCCTGGCTGCAAACGGCATCCGGGGTGCCCTCTCAGGGTCTCGCCTGCACCTTGAGTGGCCGCACGCGGCACGCTTTTACCCACTTCGCTTCTTCCCTCTCAGGACCTCAAAGCACTTTAGAGACATCACCGTGGTGGAGGAGCAAGCCCTCCAGCCTGGCAGCGGGCACAGCCTCCCTGGGCGGCCGATCCAGGGCTTGGAGGGCACATGCCGTGCTCCCATGCCCTGCCCTACCAGCAATGATACGGAGTTTCCCAGCGCAGAGCACAGATGCAGACATCGCGCTGCTCCTGGATGGGCGCCTAGGAGCAAATGTATGTTTTTCAAACCAAATGAGCAGCGCATGGAGCCGTGGTGGCTCTGAGCAGCCCCCGTGGGAGTCACCAGCCACCGCAGGGTGCGGTGAGGGGGCTCACCGGGTTTCCCCTAAAATCTGCCCAGCACATTGAGCTGTGTCGGTGGGAGGGCTCTCACCCACCCCGGTGGTCAGGACAGCCCCAAAATCATCAGGCACTGCCGATCCTCCGCCTCTTACCTACAGTGTGAGGCTTGACAGGATCTGTCCCTGTGATTTATATGCAGCTCAGGGCTTGTTTCATGTTTGTGAGGAGCTGGATGCTCTCGCGGCACTCTATAAATAACGGAGGATTTGAATTACATGAATAACAGTTCGTTACAGATGATTTTATGTTAGGCATTTGGGTTCTTTTTCTGCTCAGAAGCTGTGGCTTCTGCACATGGCAATTCTTTACAAATTACACAGAAATTTTGAACAATGCAGTGGCAGGTTTCTAGCCCAAATGGGACCATTTGATCCTGTCTTTGTAACGCCTACAAACGCAGGGCAGATAACCGCACCCGTTCTCTTTGCAGCATGCAGCGGTGGGTGACCGAAGGAGACCTGGCAGGGGCGCGCGGGTGGGCCGGCACTGGCTGAGCCGGGGTCCCTGCGCCGACCAAGCACAGCGTTAGGGCAGCAGAGCCCTGGGGGTGCCTCTGGGTCAGCACTTCTCTAGCCCCGACTGCTCGGATACACCCCGTGGCCGCAGGGTGGAGGTCCCTGGCTGGAGGGAGGTCTAAGACTTCGGGGAAGAATAAACCATCTGCTTTTCTCCGATACTTACATCTGTGACTTTGAAATTCACCCTTCATAAAAATGAACGCCACAAAACCCGCATTGCTCCAATACCCAAGTAAATGTTTAAATGATGAAGTTCAAAAATATTATGAACAGAAGACATTTAAATATTTGCATGCATGTAAAAGGTTGGGGGGTTTTGCAGTACTCGCCCAGCTCTCACAGTACTAACGCGTAATCGACCACCGTTACCATCCACAATCTAAATATTGAAACTATTCCAACCCTCTAAAAAATATGTTTCACTTTAATGGAAAAACAAGAGAAATACCATTAAGAATAGGATATATCCATATGTTATCCCATACCTATCATGAACACAGAAGACTGAAAGCTATATTTCCTTCGAGACAGTACAGGAGTAAAGCTCAGATGTCCTTACTCTTCCTGACGGCAGGCTGGAAACCCTCTCTCGGCTTTTGGTATTTTTAAACTGTTCTCTGCCAGCCTAATTATCATTATTAGACCAAAGCATTTGTGCATGTGAAACGCTGCGCTGGGGAGAGAAGAGAAGACGAGGAACATCAATGCCTGCAGGTGGAAGGAAAAACAGCATGGAACAGAGGGAACAGAGGACGCCCAAGTCCAAGAACTTCGCCCCATGGCCCCTTCAGCTGCCAACAAGAAAACGAAAAAAGAGAGGATGGAGGCAAAGAGGCAGCCGAATAGGAAGGAAACAGTGAGAAAATGAGGCAGAAAAATCACTGAAAGGAAATCCAGAAGGGAAGATAAAAGACAGCAGAGGGATTGCTGATAGTCTCTGGTACGTCAGCGGCAGAGGCCATCGCCGTCACAAGCACAGCCACCCGCGTCCCCGGCTGTCGAGCATCATGGCAGCATCACGCCGACCTTCCTGACGACGGGAGCGGATCCTGCTTGGCCTCAAAGGAGGCGCCCGGCAAGCCCCTCGCCAGCCCCTGCCCGCACACCCTCCCGCTGCCTGCACACCTCCCGGCTGCCCGCACACCCTCCCGGCTGCCCGCACACCCTCCCGCTGCCCGCACACCTCCCGGCTGCCCGCACACCTCCCAGCTGCCCGCACACCCTCCCGCTGCCCGCACACCTCCCGCTGCCCGCACACCTCCCGGCTGCCCGCACACCGTCCCGGCTGCCCGCACACCCTCCCGCTGCCCGCACACCTCCCGGCTGCCCGCACACCTCCCAGCTGCCCGCACACCCTCCCGCTGCCCGCACACCTCCCGCTGCCTGCACACCTCCCGGCTGCCCGCACACCCTCCCGGCTGCCCGCACACCCTCCCGCTGCCCGCACACCTCCCGGCTGCCCGCACACCCTCCCGCTGCCTGCACACCTCCCGGCTGCCCGCACACCCTCCCGCTGCCCGCACACCCTCCCGGCTGCCCGCACACCCTCCCGCTGCCCACGCCGGCAGCTCAGCTCCGCAACAAAGAGGGAACGAGGCTTCAGAGGATCAGCCTCGGCAGATTTTACGGCCACAGGTGGCTCAAGCAAGGAATGAAGTGTTTCTACCAGTAACCAGATACAGCAGAACCAACGTCTGGAGCGGTTTGCTGCCGGCAGCTGCCCACGGCAAGGCAGCGGAGAGGGCAGCGAGTGCGAAGGGAGAGATGCTGCCCATGAGCTGCGCAGTGCCAGCTCTGTGTGCCCACGGCTTTCCAAAAGCAGGGAAGGAGCGGGTGCAGCCACCAGGCACCCGCTCAGTAACCCCAAATGGTGGCCACTGCTGGGTCCCGCTCGCCCAGCCCTGCTCCAACGGCCACAGGCACCCGCGGCATCCCTGTCCCCGCATCCCGATCCCAGCGGGCACCGGCACCTCGCAGCTATGCATAACCAATGTGACTCCCATCTGTCACAGCCTGGTCTATTTGCTCTCATCCTTGCCAGCCCCTGGGGCAGCTCTGTGTGCAGCAGAACGGTTTATTTGGAAAGGGCTTTGGTTTTCAGTATTTAGTTTTTAAATACAAATACCTCTCCTTGTTTACATTAGAGAAGACGGGTCAGAGGAATGCTCCTGGCACTCAGAGCAAACATCTGAGGAGGTCTGTCACCACTTCAGGAGCGTATTCCCCACCCCAGACAAAGCCCCGAGAAAGCTGTTGCCTGAACCGATGAACTTATCTGCAGAGCAAGAGCACGAGGTCCTGCAGCACGCAGAGAGCAGGGCTCCCGACTCCAGCCCCGACCCTGGAGCACTGGCAGACCTCACAGCGAAGCCTGAGCTCTCAAAAGCAGATGCCAAGTTTGGATGCTTTGAGATTTCTGCTCCAGCTACCAGAAACGTGAGGCAAGAGGTCCTGAAGCTACGCGGAGACATGCAGGATTTTCCAAATGCACCCTCAAATCCGGCACCTCCTTGCCTGTGAGATGGACTGCTGCTCCGCTGCAGAGCCCGGAGACACCCACGAGGCCGCGCCTCTGCGGAAGCGGGCAGCAAGCCATTTTGGGGATAAGAAAAGGTGACAGGAGCTCCACATCAGCGTGGTCACAGCAAACGCAAAGCCATAAAGCAATTCAGCAGAGCTGAGGAGCATCTGCATAAAGGACAACAGCCAAGAAAACAACACTCCTGGGGGATTTCCTTACTCCTGAGGGCAGAGCCCTCCTCCCTCCAGCCGGATTGCTACCTCTCTTCCTTCTGTCCATGCCGAAACTCTGCTGCTGAGTTTTTCAGTTCCCTATTTATGAACCTGCTTTTCAATAATTGATAGTCTCATTACTGCTCTCCTTGACTGCCTGACCCATAACATCAGCAAAAAAACCCCAACCAACCCCCAATACAGACTCTCCAAAATACATGAACTCAAACCCTGCCAGCCCCCATAGGAAATAAAACAAGTGCGAGAATCCAGTTCCAAATAAATAAATACATAAAATAAACACACAAAGCAAAGTTTCCATAGCTTATGCCTGCTACCAGCGCAGGCCTCTGACCTCCCTGGCTGGAGACAGCCCCCGGGGTGTCCCACCGGCACAGCACACTGCCTGCACACCCCTCGGGGTGCTGGAGTTCAAACAGAAAATCTATTTTTAATGACTTTGGGGAGTGTAGTAGAGATGCCAACTAGTTCAATGTAATTAAAGCTATCTATCACTCAGTGAGCAGGAGCCCAAAGCTGATGAACTTTCCAATGAGATTTTATTCTTCCCTTCATTCATGAAAAACCACCGCTTTGTGCTGCTGCAGGAGACATGAAAAAGTGTGGGAAGGAGCAAGGAGGGCTCATCAGCTGAGCCGTTAATGTGTCAGGGTGACAGAGCTGGGGAAAATAAAGTCAAACTTTCTCAGAGGCTTGTAAAAAGTTTGACAGACTCTTCTTCCTGCTGTTTCTCCTCCCTGAATCTTCATGCAGAACTGTTCAAATCTGGAGTCCTCCTGTGGTACCATTTCTGCCGAGGGAAAAAAAGACAGCATGCAGGGCTGCGGAACACTTGTTGCTTTGCTGAGCAAGGCCCGTGGGTCCAATCTGCCCTGCGCTGTATGGAAAGTCCCACCTGGAAATCACTTACTCTTGACTCGAGCAGAGCTGGTGGAGGTCTCGGACGCGCTAAGACCGATGCCCGCAGCCAGCACGGAAGACCCAGCAACGAGTGGGATGCAGCCAGTGCATGGCGTAGGGCGGCAGCCAGGACACAGGGAAGGTGGCGAAGGGGGAGCGTTGCAACCAAAAAGTGTTTAGGAGCATCCCCAAAGTGCTGCCGAGCCCCCAAAGGCAGAAATACCTGCTCCATGAGGGACTAAGCCATCAGCCCCAGTAACAGATGAAGGTATGCACCCAGGCAAGGAGCGGATGAGGGGGAGTTCTCCTAACAGGTATGGCAGCTACTGGAGGACCCGGCTCTCCTTCCCACGCCACTCAGCAGAGAAAGGATTTTCAGAGCTACTGAAGGGCTGTCAGAACCAAATCAACGCCTGTAACTTTTGGCAGAAAAGCAGCGAGTGGGAGAGGACACAGAGACAATGTTTCCATGGCTACAAAGGGATTATTTAATTACAGAGCTGCAGATGCATGCGGAGAAAGTCCCTTAAACTCTGATCCAAGCAACCTTTTCAATGAGTTTGGCTTTACTGCTATAAGAAGCTCATTAGCATCTTACGAGGCCAAGCTGTGCTTGAGCACAGGAGACCAATAGCTTTCTTAGCGACTAATCAGACCTCCTACAAGCATACCTGCCTCCTTGGCTCCCATCTGCCCGCCCTGTACAGCACTAGGCTCCTGAGGGAGGTGATGAAAGTAATGGCAGCCTCCTCTGGGAAGCAAGAAAGGGTGAAAAAACCAGCAAATGCCCCAGAGTAAGGCTTAATCAAGCTGTAAAACCATCCTCAAGCCAGAGTTTCCACCATCCAACCTGGCAGCAGCCGGCAGGACATGGGCTTGGAGCAGACGTGTTCTAGCACACAGGCTCCTGCAGAGAAATGCTTTCCCGTAGCTCAGGTTAATAATTGCATCAGTATGAAACATCTGAGTGAGACTTGGAATAATGAACTGTCCAGCAGAGATCCCATCCCCGCTTCCCGGAGCAGCACAGTGTCATGTAAACCTGGAGAAGGAGAAATGGGTTTTCACCTCAAACACGGGCTGCCCGTGGCCATTCACCAAATGCTTGGTCTGTTCAACCTCGCAGCTGCTCCTCTGCCCTCAGCAGGCAACGATCCCACTCCCTCCCTGCAGAAGAGACTCGTGCAGGAACAGGGTACCCCGCTCCTGGCACGGGCATGGGCCGGGCCCCCTCCCAGCTTGGGTGTCCCGGTCCCTCGCCCTCCCTCGGATCCCAGCTGAGCACGGCAGTGCAGCCCTCGGGGGTGTGCACAGCGTTTGGGATCCTGCGCTGCTGTTCACACGCCCACCCCGTGCTGGGGGTTAGCTCCCAGCACGCCAGGGTGACAGCCACCGCTCCAAAGTGGCTTGGCAGCATCAGCTCTCCCTCCTGCTTTGCATCTGCATCTGGGAAGCGAGGGGCAGAGGATGCACAACCACCTCTATCAGCGATGCGTGTCCGCTGCTACCGGAGAGCGGGCCAGCAGGAAAACATTGTGCATGTACAAGATCAGGAAGCGACTCTTTCATCTCCAGCATAGAAATAAAAACACTGGCTGAAGTAATTACACAGGCTTCTGGAATCAGCAAATGCAGCACAATTTATGGATTTAAAAATGAGGTCAAACCTGACCACAGAGGCGCAGCCACACGCCCGCCACGCTGGCTCCTGCCCCGCACGGTGCCGGCTGGGGAGCCCGGCGCCCCCGTACACGGGTGGCGTGCACCGCAGCTGGGGAGCACGGGATCCTCAGCTGAGTGTCTGTCTCATTTGGGACACTAAGCTGCTCTGTCCTCCCACAGAACTGACCCACAGAAACTCTACTTTCTTGACCAGGAAAGGGGGTAACGTGATGAATGTTTACACACGCTAATAACAAGGAATGAGATGCTAAAGGTCTCCACCACGAAAATGAGGTTATGCTGCAATACATCCACTCGTTTCCTCCCCTGGGAAACCACCATGCCTCAGGGGAGCTGCATTTTTGTTCTTGACTCCAAAAGAAGTTCCAATGAGTTTCTGGAAATCAGGCTCCTTCCAGGCATGCTGCACAGCGCTGCCACTGAGCAGCTCCACCGCCACTCTGCGTGCTGCTGGCACCGGCCAGGGTGCCACGACCTCCCCGCTGCCCACGGGAGGTCCCTCTGGGCTTCCTCTGGATTTCAGGGCGAGGGGCTGGTGTGCCCGGAGCGGCCGCATGGCACATCGGAGCGTCCCTGCTGGCGGGCATCACTGCCGCCATCAGAAGTGGCTTCTCGGAGGGTTGGCACCATCTTCTGACGACCGGCGAGACCACCCTGCCGTGGCCACCCAGCCAATGAGCAGTGTCCTTTGCAGTGCAGCACTGATTAGTCCAGGCCTCAGGGGAACTAATTAATATGGATAAAAGGGGAGAAGCTTTCCAAAATTTCTGGGCTCAGGTGGGGGTCAACTCAACACAGTAAACTTTCATCTCGCATCAGTTCATGGCCTCTGCATTTGGAGCTTTGCCTTGCTGCCATGTAACTCATACCACACTCCCTGCAGTCATTTAAAAGTTTTAACAGAAGCTCAGAAAATTAATTAAGGTGAATAATTATAAAGTGCGCGCTTCTTTCCCTCTCTATTTTGCAAGGAAGCGGCAAAAATAGAATTCTGAATAATTTTTGAGTTATAACCAATGTAATTAGGTGTTCAACGAACACTTACAATTGGGCTGTGCTTATTAAAATTACTGTTTTAGTCAGAACGTTGCCAGAGAGTCATTAACAGCACAATGGTTCGATTCCCCGGGACTCTAATTAGACTTGGACGCCTCGCAGCGCAGGGGATGCCCGGCTCTGCCGCCCGCTCGGCACCACAGGTGATGCCCGGCAGTGCCACGGGAATGCTGCCAAGGCTTCCCGAGTGCTTTGCAGCCCGAGGGTGCGGGGGCCAGGCCAGGAGGAGAGCTAGGGCAGGGGACAGGCCCCCCCAGCATGGGGCGGTGGGAAGAGGTTGCTCTGCAACACAAAATGCCCCTGTCACAGCTCTGACTCGGTGTTTACTTTCGCCTGCAGCAATCATGCTGGGTGCTGCAGGCAGGGGCATCTCAGGCTCTGCTCTTTCCTCCTCGGAGAGAGGATCTCAGTCCACTTTAGAGAAATCCCTTCATTTCTTCCGGGCAACGCTCTGCAGGGCTTTAGGCAGAAAAAGGCCAGGTTTGCATTAACTCTGTCCCTAGACTGTGCAAGCCTGGACAGCAAACAGCCACACCACCTGCAGGGCTGACACTGGTACAGTCAGGAGATGCCCAGCTGGGAATATTTGCAACCAGAGCTACAGCAGGACAAACCTCCCCTCCTGCTGCCTGCAGCAAACAGCCGGCCCTCAGCCCCATCTCCAGCAGGGTGTTTGCCCCCCGGGCAGCAGCACTGGTACAAGCCTTGAAGCACTGGTACCCCTTGAAATCAGAGACTGCGCTGCTCAGTTTGCCCCAGCACAGATGTTCTGGGGGGCTAACATTTCCACGTACACCCCGGCAGCCCCCATCAGCACCTCCCCGGCCTTGGTGTTAAGGAGCATCCGCGATGTGATAACGACTGGAAGTGGGGTTACCTTGGAGGGAATGATAACGCCTGTCATGGAACACCCTGAGCATTTATAAGCAATGCCCCGCTCCAAGCAGCTTCTTATACTTATTTGGAAATGATGGAGGCTTCAAAGTAGGTGTCAATGCACTCTCTGTGTCAGAGAAGGGAGCTCCATGCTCTGAAACGCAGACATCCAGATCTGTTATGAAAGACCTAAATCTCAGTGGTGTGTATCACAGGGAAGCTCAGTGCCTGCTGCTTGCAATTGCCTTCAGCCGTCTGTTTTTCCTCTCTCCCCATAAAAACCACATGCTAGACAGCAGAGGCCCCTTCCCCCAAGCTGCTAGCCTAGAACTCATGAATTCAGTTAAGTTGTTAAAAAGGATTGTGGCAGGCTAAGATAAAACAGAGGAGTTTAAAATGACAAACAGACTCCTAAATGGGATTAGAGTCTTAATGAAAACAGTAATGAATGAATGAGGCAACCAAATATTACCCATTAATATTAGACAGATAGATTAGATCCCTAGGCGCTGCTTTTAAAAATGACATGAAATTACTTCAATTACTCTGCATTGATAAATAACAAGGCCATATTTACTGTTAAAACACATTCCGTCTGCCCTCTCTCCCATGCTTGCTTTGGCTTCTGCTTCCCAAGAGGGAGAGCAGACCACTGAGAGGCTGCAAAAAGGCACCAGGCTGGAAGCTTCCTCCGCTCCCCTCCTTTCCGCGGGAGACCCGGGCTAGCCAGCATCCACCGCACCCGCATTCCTGGGCACCTGCTGCAGAGGACTAGTCCCATTAGTCTCAATTACTACCATCAACGCTGCTATCTCAGCCCTTGCATTTCTGTGCAAGACCCAAAGCAATCACCGCTGATTCACTTATAACCTGACGCTCGCAGCATCCTTCCATCTCAGAAATTCACTCTGCCTTCACTTGCTGGTGGATGCAGCTGCTCGGCATCCTCCTTTCCACATGGGAAAGTGAGATTAACCTGATCAGAGGCCTCTTCTAATGAAGAGATCATAGATGGATAATTCCTGGGTGCCTGGTGGCATTTACATGCTAATGATGAAAGGCAACTCTGGTAAAGGTAATGTCAACAAGAGTCCCTCGTCCTTGCATCCCAGCCTCCAGCCCAACCATCTGTTCTCTGGGTTCAGGAAAGCCCTGGAGAACAGGTTGCTGCTAAGAAAGCTGCAAAACATCCTTTCCAGCTCTGCTGCCTTGGCTTGCGAACCTTCGTGCCTGGATGAAGTCCTCTCTATGTGACTAGGGATGCTTCTCAGTAGATGCCGTGCTCAGAGCTGGATGGCCAGCCTAGCCGATAGGATAAACAGAGCCCAGCTGTAAGCACACCTACGCTGCTGCGTCAAATCACTGATGCTTTGCCGCTGTAGATCTTAAATATCTTTGCAAAAACCCCTTCATTTGGCCTCATACCATATCAGGAAACAAGAAAAACATAAAATATCTCATTTCAGAGACACAAGAGGAGCAGCCTGCAGAAAATGTGCAGAGGGAATCAGTAGCAGCACGGCAAGCCAGAGAACCTGAGCCCAAACCCCAGGTCCTTGCTGCAGTCATCAGATACATCATCTAGTGTTGTCTTAGCAAGAGGAGTGGAAGAAACCCCTGCTTCCCCTCAGCTGGGATGCACTCCCTTGGGGAAAGGCTACACAGCGGCTGAACGGGGCTCCTGAAATACCACTGAGCTGAGCTTAGAGGGTTCATTAAGTGTGGGAATGGGGGCAGGAGGGCTGAAGGGGCTGTGTGTACCATGCAGATATAAATTAACTTTCCAGGAAGGCAACAAAACCCAGTCTTTGTGCTTTCCCACCCCGAAACAAGGGGTAAAGCAAGAAAGTGAAGAGGGAGGAATGTGCAGAGCTCTTCCCACAGCTTGGGGGATGAATGACCTTTCCAATACTCTACCTGTATAAATCTTATTTAATGAAATAATAATAAAAAAAAAAACGAATAAATGAAGGTTAAATCATTCGCTGCAGCAGATTTACATTGAAAACAAAGTCTGTTCAGACAGCGGTTGGTTTACACAACAGGCCTTTAACATTCCTTTCCTAACTACTAGGGTGACTCCTGACCAGCTAACCACAAGATGAGTGATAGGAGCCCTCGAAGCCAAAGGCAACTTGCCAAGACGGAGGCAAAAGAAACGGTGCTAGTCTGGGGTTTACTTTAAACACACAATTAGGGGTTTCGGTGTGTCACAAGTCACAACATGGTGGTTTTCACCCATCAAACCTTCCCCACAACATTCCCATCCTTTGGGACATGACTTCATTTTCAGTGCTACCACCAAGTCAGCACTTTGAACACCCACCTCCCCTCCGTTTGCACACCGCAGAGCAAACACCACTGCCTGTGGCTTGGACGTGCCCCTGGGAAACTGGGAAAACTAACCAAGGGCCTCCCATTATCTGAAATAAAAGCTGGAACGGTTTTTGCAGCCAGAGAAGGTTGGGCAAAGGGTTTAGCTTTCATCTTTACCTGCTTTTCCTTGGGCTGCTGTTTTGCTGCATGGGAGAAGTGGAATCAAAGAGCAGCTTTGGGGCTACGGTATTGCTTTGACGAAAAGCAGAGGTGATATAAGCTCAGAGCTTATACATAAACTTCAGAATTGCTGCATTAATGCTCCCAGTGCTGCAATGCTAAGCCACTTGTCCCTGGAAGCCATATCAGCTCCTGCTGTAAACAGTTACTTTGACATCAGCTTCTCACTGTCCGGATACAGCACTCAAAATGGTGGCATTTTGGGCAAATAATGCCATGAAACTATTTCTGCTCCATCAGAGCCTGAGGAACTCCTGCATATATTTCCATAAATATCACTGGCGTCAGTACAGACCCGACAGACTGTGAGGGGGATCCTGCAGACTGCTGCTGAGTCTACCTACAGATCTGCTCTAGGAAAAGCTATGGGGTTGAAGGGACCTCGACCGAAACCACAAAATAAACCGGCTTGCATGAGAGAATCGGTAGCCCTCAGATACTAGTGAGGCTGGAAACAAGGAGGACCATCCTTCCAGCTCTCGAAATATGCAACTCGTTGTCCCAGGAGGCTGAAAGTAGATGTCATTGAACAGACTCACGGAAGATCAGTTCATTAAGGGCCAACCTGGGAATGCCAAAAATCTCTGAGGATGCACCAGGAGAAGGACCGGTGGGTATTTGACCTGCTTTCTGTCCTCTGCCTCAAGACAACCTCTTCTGGCAGGACATGGGGCACTACCATGGTGGTTCTTGCTGCCAGATGAAAAAGATGAGTCTACCAATGTTTCTAGGCAAAATTTGATTTTGCCTTGATTTTCTTCAGCCGCAAACTTCCCATGGGAAGCAAATCCTCACCCTTGTGTGGGGCAGAGGAGGTGGAAGGGGATCTTCCCTCCCCTCAGCTGCCTTCCTGCTGGAAGCCTGCACCAGAGCAGCTGCTCGAAGGGCATTTCTCTGCAGGGTAGCTGGCAAGGGACAGGGTTAATAGGCCCACTCCATGCATGACCTCTCTTCCCTCTCTCTGAGAGCTTCTAATTACCAAGCTAAAGAAAGAGGGACAGCCATCGGCATCAGCCAGACCTCACCACCCACGCCTGCCCTTGCTGATCCTATCGATCGCAGCCTGCCAGCGAAGAGAAGGGCTTCACCCCCGGGTAGAGGCTGAGGTCTCCAGGAAAGGCAACTTCTCCAATCCCACCTGCTCGTGGAGCGAGCTAATCAAAGCCAAAGCCACCTTGGAAAAAAACAGGAGCATCAGCAGGTCCCTTCTTCCAAAAGGGAGAGCCGCTTGGGGGGGGCCATGAATAAATAATGCTGCTAGTGAAAAGATGCCTGCGCAGCCCCTGCGCAGTGGAGGAAGCAGACCGATGACTCTATTTCTGATGCACCGGCAGCCTGACAATTGGCAAATGAACCTCTGCAGTTATCTGTTTCCCCTCTTTATTCTTTTCTCATAAAACTGGCAGGAACAGGGGTAGGAAAGAGATGCTGGCGGCAGCTGTGTTCAGTATGAAAAATGAGCAGCATATGTATGGGAGGCAGCTGGAGCCCAGCACTCGCTGCAGAGAAGGGACCCCAGGCTCCCTCCTGCTCCCCTGCCACACTGGTTATTTCCCTCTCTCCAGTGGGGCCCCGTGCTTAACCCTTGCCTTGCTCCATCGTTGCCACATGTACGGCGATGGAGCAAATCAGCCAAACCCTGTGGGGCCTGAGGCTGCACCTGACGGTCACCAACACCCGGTGCCCCCGAACGGCAGCGCGTTCCCTGCGTTTCTGGCGTGCCCAGGAGCTTTAAGAGAAGTTGTAGCCCTGCTGGAACGGGCAACATGTGTACACACAAAATAATAGACCACAGCTGCTCCCAGAAGCAGATGAAACATTATCCTTAGTTTATAGATGAGGGACTAGCGCTGGTGAGAGCAGCGTAATGGGGCACAGCACAGGGGCTGCAGCCTGTCCTGAAAAGTGCCGTGTGTCCATCCCCAGGCTGCCTCGACGAACCGCTGCTGCCCTTCCTCTAGAGCCCACTCGGCTGCACTGACCTCTGCACGGTACTTTCTAGAATCGCACAGACAAGATCTGCAGCAACTTGCCCCAAAACGCTTGGGGCACCCTGCGTCGGGGCCAGTGCCCTGATGCCACCCTTGTCCTGCCCGCCACGGCGGCAGAGCGGGAGCTCCCTCTGCCATACGGCTTCTCCCCATCCCTGCCCTTACAGCATCCCCCCCTCAAGTGCCTGGCCACTTGCCACCCTGGCACGCACGGAGACACAGAGGCCACATTTTGTTTACCCTCCTTGCTCAGGAGAAAGCCCAGGGCTGCACGGGAGGATGCATCTCGCCACCCACCTTGAAAGGGACCCCACGTGGCCAACTGGCCGCGGCACAGCAGGGTGGGCAACCCCGCATCTGCCCGCTCCGAACAGAGTCGCAGGCTGTGCTCCGCGACAATGCCGGCTTTGTTCCCAGCTCTGGCACGTCCGAGGGTGTCAATGACACTGAAAAGCTTTGACTGGCCCTTTCTGTTTGTTTTCTTGGCACACGCAAGTATCATTTAAATAGCCCAACCACGGCTCTGCCCTGCACCTCGCGTGTGACTGACATTATTATTCAACAGCAGCTTTGCCCAGAGAATGGGCTGAGCAGAAAATGATGGCTTCTAGCCCCTCCAGCTCCTACGATGCCCGCTTACCCGGGAGGCTGTGCTGGTTTGGGCTGGGGCAGAGTTAGTTCTCTTCACTGTAGCTGGTGCCATCACATATCCCAGGCTGGGTGAGCCAGAGCCTGCCCAGGAGGGCTGCGGGGCTCGTCCCTCAGACGCCCGCGTCCCACAGGACATTGCCTTTCCAAGGGCACGGTGCGCTTTGGGGCAGTCTCGGGGTGGGGGTGGGAGCCATCCCAAACCCTGCTCGGCTCTTCTCCATAGCCGGTCCTGAAGGACGGCTCGACGCTGCGACGCAGGCACGAGAGCAACCCTCAATTCCCCATTTCGTGAAGCATTTCAGGGTTCTTCAAGTTGTTTAAATACTGCAGAAACCTAGAAGGGAAGTCAAAGGCATGGCTGGTTTGTGTAATTTTATAGAGCCTTGAAAATCCAAAGCATTGGAATGCCCTAAGTAGCTTTAAAGGTCACAGAGTCGTATCATTACTGTTTTCACAGCCTGACCGTCGTCCTACTACTTGTTTGCTCCAGGAACACTGCCGTAGTCTCCGTGGCTTTTTAGTAAGTATTGCTTTCTAACTACATTACGTTGTCCTTGCCAGTCAATTTTCTGCTACTCCATCACTTTCCCATTTGTATATCATTATATACGGCTGTCAAAAATATAATTTAGGAACCTGACCGCCAGCGTGAGAAATGAACCCTCCTAAGTACATCCCAAACTCTCTAATTCTGAAAGAAAATGAGCTTTAAGCCCTTTCCCCCAAAGAAGAAAACCACTGTCCCATGGCAGTTGTTGCATGCCAACCCTGTTATCGCACACAAGCACGCCGGCGAGGGGGCTTGATTACCAAGAACATCATCTCAGGAGACAACATGGCAAAGCTTCAGGGGCCACATAAAAATGGAGGAAAACAAAGAGCTGCCGAAACACGCCGCTTGCTCACTCCCCGCAGAAGGCATCGCGTTCGCTCCCACCACGAGCCACCACGGCAGGTACCAGTGCAGCCCCTGCACACCCTCCACCCAGACCACCACGGGACCAGGACGGGCTGGAGTTTAAGATACTGTTTGCATTGAAGCCTCAGCACCATACGTGTGCATTATTCCAATTTACCACTTTGAACAAGGCACATAGAGAAAGCACCAGCCTCCCTCCGGGTCTGACCCTCCCCGTGTTCAGTTGCTGGTAACCTTGGGTGTATCGCTCCGTGCTAAGGCTCCCGACTTGCTCTCTCAAGGCCAGAGAGGAGCCCTGAAGTAATAGTTTAGACTTGATGAGCAAATTTAGACAAACGGGAACATCACAGCTCCCCTGTCTTGATTCCCAGGCTGTGAAACAGAGGCCACAGGACTGCTCTGCCTTGCCCGGAGGCTGGAAAGGAGGAGGTGTGCTGCAGGCAGTGTGGGAGGGAGCCATGCAGGCAGGGAAAGGGCAGACAACTCGAGGGAGGCACCTCTGCCCACGCACACACGTAGCAAGGGACAGGGGCATGGCAGCACAAGCTGGGTGAGCCCGCAGAGGAAACCCCACGAGGCGAGGAGGAGGAGATGGCGTGCGGCTCCGGAGCGAGGTTCAGGCCAGCCCCGTCTCCTGTCAAAGTCAACTCATTGCCTGAGCAGGTTTCCAGCCCAAGGAGAGCCGCATGCAGCACCGGGCATGGCCTCTGGCTCCTGGAAACGGTCTGCTCTCGTGGCAGAGACCGAGGCCGGAGCACCAGCCCTGTGCAGGCTGCAGGGCTGCTCCGCCTCGGAGCAAGCAGTCCTGCACGGACCCTTATCCTTCCCTCCCCAAACACACACACACTCTTCTGGCAGTGCGGCACACGCCGTTAATTAGCTGTTTCATCACAGGCCAGCATTAACACCAGAGCTCTCCAAGATGCAGATCAAACTGCTGTGTCCTCGCCGAGTACGAAGGACACCCGTTAGGTGGGAGCAGGCGGCTTCTGCTTTTGCAACAAGTCACAAGGAAATTTGTCATTATTACAATACATTTACTGTTTTATAGCACTCATCTTTTCCTCCTGTAACAGAAGGTGTCGCCAAGGACCTTAAAGTCCATCACAAACACTAACAGACAGAGTCAGCATCGCTGCAGCTTCCATTCTTTGGAGGCTTTTCCACTGTCACTGAATCTCTCTCCCCTTCCCTTGGCTCAAAAGACTCCCTGGTTGTTGGGGAAACCTGCAGACATGGGATAGAGACAGGCTGGCACTTCCTACCCGCATCTAGCAAACGGAGCGCCTGCGAACGCTCCGCGCGTCCCTGGGATGGTCAGACTGAGCCACGTCACCCATGGAGGGTGAGGAGGGAGGGAGGCAGGGAGGAGGGTCCGTCGGTTATCACAGGCAGCTATCGCTTCCCACCCTTCCCAGCGCTGACAGCTTTTGATGCTCCAAAAAACACGTGGGAGAGACTCGCTCTCCGCCGTGCACTGGGAGCCGAAGAGGTGAGAGATCAGCGCTGTCAGTGCTGCAGCACAAATCCACTCCAGACGTTTCATATGAAAACCCAGAGCCGTTCACATTAGTAACTGCAGCAGGGAGGCATCCGCGGTAGTTTTCACTGACAGCTAGGGTTGCTCTAATTTCTTCCAGCATCCTTGGAAGCTGCGGGACAAATTTGCTGCGGGTGTAATACTTTAATTCATTTCAGTAGACTTATGCTGAGACTAAATTTGGCCCTGCACATTTCACTCCCAAGCCTAGTAATCAGTAGTGGAAATAATTTGCTGTTGGCTGCTCTGATGTTGCCATCTTTTGTGCGTATCGAACTGACAAAGACATCAGGCCCTCAAAGTCCGATTGAAGAATAATTGGAAATCCAAAGTGGCACTAAATGTTATTTTCTAAATAAGATGCATTCAATTACAGAACATGAGGCTGTAAAGCATTAAAAAAGATTAGTTAGAGTAGGGAAAAAGAATATTCAAACCTTCAGAGACATCATTATATGCACAGGATACCCTCTATTCTTTGGGACAGGCAGGAGATGAAGTGAATGCAAAACAATGCAGATATTTCCAGCAGCCCGCGCTGTCCCAGAAGGGCTGGGATGCTTCTGCACTACTGGATTTTCATCTCAACTGTTGCCTGTAGTCCCTAGCGAGGGCTATGTGTTTTCCCACTTCCATGGTGGGAAGCCGATTTTGCTTCCACCAGCACCTTCCGTTACACAAGCAAATTTCCCAGGTTGTTTTCAAACACAGGAAGTTTGTTTCATTAAAGCAAGCACGTATTTAGCCAAACCCTGATGCGCTGATGGCCTGCAGTACTCCACCAAGGCGGCTGGCAGCCCCCGGGCCTGAGCACAGCAAGGGGGTCCTACGGCCATTCCCTTTGTGCTGCCCGAACGCCCGAGGTGCCGAGGTCTGCACAGGGATGTCCCCGTCACTGGGCACCGGCCCCCAGCTCTGCAGGCTTGGCTGGAGCTTTGCTCTCAGCAGCAAAATCCGATAGACACTTGGAGGACGTACGGCAAACCCTGAGCAAGGTCTAGACCAGTTAGACGTGGAGGAGAAAAAAGCTCCCCTGTGTCTGTATGCATTAGGCAAGGCGGGTGAGACGAAATGGATGAAACAAGAAAACAGAGCAATAAAGATTTCTCCTTCAATGTCTGTAGTGAGATGCTGCACTGGGAAGAGAAGGCATGGTGCAAGGGCAGGCGGGAACACGAGGGATTAGAGATCTCTGCAGGGCAGCGGGCCCTGGATGTCTCCAAATCGCCCCCGTAACCTGCAGAGGAGGAACGCGTCCGGCCACACGTCCCGGAGCTGAAAGGCTGAGTCTGCCTTACGAGGTGTCTGCCACGTCTTTATATTAATAAGACCAATAATACAGCAGATGCAATCAAAACTTCAGCAAACACCATAATGGCCATCAAGCAAAGGAGGACAAAGACAACCGTATTTCACACAGTAGGAGCTGGTAAACCCAGGCTTAGAGCAACGAAGTTGCAGGCAAATAAACATGACCCCAAGTGGGATCTGTGGCTCTGGCAGGCACGTTCTCAGCCTACACAAACAGGGAAAGATGAGATGCATTTATCTCAGATACTTCGTTTCAACAGCTTTCCTTAACAGCTCTGGCCCCTCGAATTAATGCATATTGCCAAGCACGCTGCAGAGCAGGCTCGCGGGGGGAGGCGTAATTATTTACGTGTCTGATTGCTGTTTCCATAAAAGGATTAAAGACCAGGTGAGATTTCTTTGCGCACTAGTTTTTACTTTATTTTTGTTTTATTTTTAAGAGGAGCTAATTGTCACTTGAAATCATTCGGGTGCAGATGCAACAAACCGCTGACCTGCGGCTGATCTCAAGCGACGACGACGGTATCTTGGCTCCACCAATAAATACACACTCGCAATGGGGGAGAGGGGAGAACAGCCTACACATAACCGAAGATGGATTTATTCCAGCCTTTGCTATAAGGCTGAAGGCTGGGAAGCCAAATCCCTCTCTCCCAGGGTTTCATTAGCTGGGAATGGCTTTCTAACGAGATTTACACAATCTAGCCCGGAGCCTACACATTTTGCTCTGCACCCAGAGACAATAACAACAGGGAGCTAAAGAGATGCCTCCTTTTTCTCTGGTCACCCATAATTCAAGACTGTTACACTGCTGCCATCAATGTGATTACACAGAGCGCAAAAATAAAATAAAAACCTGCCCTTCTATAGCATTAAGTCTCCAATTTCAACTGACCCAAGCCAGGAAAATTTATAGTTATGGGGACCACATTCAGTCCATTAGGAAAGGATAGGAAATTGCCAGCTGGGAGCTAAATGACATTCTCACCTCTCCTTCCACCAGCCGGGAGCCCAGCTGGGGTGAGCGGCTCCGCTCCCATACAGCGCTGCCGTCCCCCATCCCCGCAGGCATCACCGAAGGGGACCAGGGGGCTATTTCGGGGGGGTCTCCGTGCATGCAGGGTGGTGGCAGGTTGAACTGTGTTTCCGAGCCCCACTGCACCCCTGTAAGGACATGGAGAGCCCCAAGCCAGCCACCCCGTATGTGCTGTGATGGATCAAGGTCCCTCGTTGGATGGAGATGCAGCTTTTCTGGAATGGCGCATCCTCTGCTGCCGCAAACCCACACCCGCCGATACCACGCTGCCGCCTTGCAGCGATGCTTCTCCCACAGGTTCCTCCAGCACCCTGCTTGGACGGGGTGACAGGGACTGAGCTGGGTCCCAGGCCGCCCGCCGGGCCACGTGCCCTGCAAGCAAAGACTCAAAATGGAAAAAATCCAGCCTGTCTGACTACAACTGGAGTTTGCACGCTCCTCTCCGCAGTCGCAGGAATGCTGTTTCTGGCACAGTTTCTCCAATAACGCTATTCTAGTGTGGTCAGCTCTTTTTGGATGGAAGGATTTTAAGCAAATGCTTTTTGTGGGCAGGACTGTCGGCTCACTCACACAAAGGCCCAGCCGCACGATAAGGAGTTATTTTTTAACAGCCATCCTCCTCTCTGATTCCTCCCCAAATAAAAAAATTAAAAAACCAACTTATCATCACGTTCCTACGGAGATATTAATAGCACCCAAGACACTGACAGTTGCCTGCCTCTGAGTCACTTCTTAAAGGGATGGGAAAAAGCCTGCAACAATTGTGGCTTCTTAGGAGACAATGAAAATATCATTCATGAACGGTAGCGCTAAAGACCACCCTTACCGCGGCGGATTAGACGGGAGATGCTCACGCGTGTAGCGCCATGTCCAGCGCAGCTGGGTCTACCACGGGCTGACGGCGTTACACAGCCTTCGCCCAGACAACCGGCAAGAGAAGACGCTGGCAGCAGGGCAGGCAGCAAGCCTTTACCAAATTCTGCCTTAAACATCAGTAGACTTTGGCCTTTTTTGGTTTTGATTTCTGACACAGTAGTGCTCTGGAGCCCACAGCACCGGCCAGGATTGTTAAGCGTGTCACTAATGGAGCAAAAGGCACGTCCCTGCCTCCAACAGTCTTCTGGGTCGACATGAGGCAGCACGGAGCCCACCAACACTTGCACCCATCTCAGCTGCTAAGAGACCCTCAGCGCTTGGGTCTTCCTTCTGGGCCCCTGCACTTCTCGAATCTTATTTCCCCACTGCTACACGGGATTCTAAATGGGTCTTTCAATTCAATTATTTGAAAGCATCTCTGACGTCTTGACAACCTAATTTGGTCTCCTCCAGGTCTTTCACTACCATGTGTGAGAGCGCAGCAGGCACCATCCTGCCCAGAGATGCGCTCGCAACGCAAGCAAGTCGCTCCGGCTCTCTGAGCTCTCAACTCAATTTCTATTTGAAAGGAAACATGAATACTAATTAAACAGCCATAAGGGCACAGAGCAGATAAATATGTGTTGCAAGACAAACTGGAGAGACGCGCTCTGAAGTGGAGCCAGGGAGGGGAAGAGGCAATGTGTCATTGTTTTTAGTGGCACAACTTCAGAATAGCGCTCATGACTTAAAATACTCCTGCAACCAACCAAACTAGCGTTGTCTGAGCATGCTGGACTTCCTTTACTGCCTTAAAACCTTCCTCCTCCTCCACTGCGACATCCATGGCTGCCCTGACTTCAGTAATACACATGCAAAACAATATTTTACTCCATCTGAAGGCTGGGTAAAGCAGTATTTACATGCCAGCTTCCAGCACGCTCCAAAATGCCCGTGCCAACTCCTCCACAACCGAGCAGCCCTCTGGGCTGCAATCAGCAGACTGGAAGACAACGATCGTCTGAAGCATAATCCTTTCCTGCCACCTCTTAGATTAAAAAAACCAAGACCCCAACAGCCCAACAGCTCCATTTTTTCTCTAACAGAGAAAGGTAGGCAGTCATGGTAGGAAGACTGGATTACACAGAGGAGCCCTGGCTCGCTCTCTGTTCAGCCCTTTGCAAACGCAGCAGAAGCCCACTGTTTGAGCCCCTACTCTGGCCAGTGTCAAGCACAAAATACTCTGCCCCGCTTTGTCTGCACAGACAGGGAGCAGCTGAAAGCAGTGCCACTGTCCTGCATGTACCTCAGGACAGCGCTACAGAGATATAACACAGCCACATCAAGGCAGAAACAGCAACAGCCCACTTGAGCTTTGGTTTTTGCCGTCAAAACCAGCACTTTGGCCCTGCCAGAGTTCAAGGAGGTTTGGAGGAAAAAGTTCCCAGTCTGAGAGTAAAAAAACTCTCCAGAATCTATTAATATTCACAGGTGCAACTTGGCAGCAATAACGCACACGAAATCTCTTTTGAAACTCAAGGGCTGCCACAACGGATCAACCTATTGCTCAGTCAAGCCTGGAAACCCGCCGCTGGCTACGGCCACGTCCAGCTGCTTCGCTGGGACAAGCACACTCTCCCCAGGCTCCCGAGGACCCGGCCAGCTGCGCGGCACCACGGCCTCCACCACGCCGGCACCGCCTTCAAGGAGCATCCCGCTTCGTGACAGGCACTCAGGGATTTACTGATGAAGGTAAAATGCTTTCAAAGTGATTTTGTGCACTGAAACCACCTGTTTATGAAGATTTTTTATTTTTTTAAAGGCACATTTCTATGAGTCCGTATGACTAACTGCAGCTGGGAAGTTGATGCTCACATTGATGAAGACTTTGTAAACTATTTGTCACTGCAAACCATAACCAATACCTTTTCTTCCTATATTCACCTCACTGTGACTACAGAGCACCGAACTGAACAGTGATGAAATGAAGAATGGTCCTTTGTTATGGGACTAAGGATCTGGGAGGTTTCAGTTCAATCTCTTCCTCTGCCATAGATTTCCTGTGTGACTTAGGATAGGTCACATAGCATCTCTACACTTCAATTCCTCATCTAAAAAGTTATATTGCTGCTCCATCTCATAGGGCTTTGGGGAGGATAAATCTGTTAGTGGGTAGCAAGATGTTCACAGGCTGGTCATGTTTGCTGCAAAGCAGCCAGCGAAAATTAGGCAGCTGCGATAACTGAACAGGCAGGTACGCGCGGAGGGAAAGGAAAGAGGGAAAACATCAATCTCCCCGTGCAAGGAGCACTTTCCAAGCTTGATTACTATAAAAATTATTTCTTTTATGCCCGCCCAGAAACCTTCAGGACGCCACTGCCATTCCCCCTCACGCAGCCCCCTCCAGCTCTGATGAACGCCGTGCTCCTCTCGCTTTGGCCCCCACCAGACTCGGCAGGGCGAAGCCCCGAGCTCAGCCCTGGGCACGGCTGGGGCTGGCACGCAGCCCCCCAGCCCCGCGGCGCAGAGGGGAGGCCGGAGTGTTTAGTCTGCCAGGCACATTCCTGCGCGCTGCTAAATAAACAGCAGATTATTAATGGAGCTCCTTTTCCTCACTAGCATCGGCCAGAAATGCCAGAGTTATCAAGTGGCTCCTGAGGACGGCGCAGGGACGGGTTTCTTGCTTAGACAGCTCCAGCCAGGAGCTGCGCAGGGTTTGGTGCTCAGGATTTTAGTTGGCGATGCTGAACTTGCTCCAGCACAGGTCCCAGGCTTCCCCGTGAAACCTCTGCACCTTCCTCCATACCCACGGGCTGGCACGCTCTAGAAAAATCTCAACAGCTTCACTACAGCAACGTATTAACAGAGGAAGCGTTTTGCCAGGGAAGGAGGAGGGAAAGCGAGAACAAAACCCACAAGCAGTTGTTTTTCTGCTTTCAACCAGCCTTAACTTTTATATTTAGTCCCAGCTTGAAACGCTATTGCAGCCAGTTCCCCTGGGGCACATCCATCATTTTCGACCTATCTAGAATCTGCAGGAACTTTTTTTTTTTTCCTGAATGTTTCTGAACTTTTCAAATAGTTTGGTGGGAATTTGCTTTTAAAGCCGAATACTTGTTTGGATTAAAGCTGTGCCAGTGCGACTGGCCTAAGGGCCCTACTGGCTGAGTGCATTCAGAGCCTTGGGCTGGGACCCCGTCTGCATTTTTTAGCCCTGCTCATTTCAACATTATTGCATGAAGATATGTTTGTAGCTGTATTTCCCTCAACTGATCTGAAATGAACCAAAAAACCAACAAAACAACAACAACAACAAGCACCGAAGCCAAAACCCAGCCCATCTGATTTTGCAGCACTTTTCAGAATCTTAAGGGATAAAATAGAAAACGGCAAAAGATGCCCAGAGATTAAGACTCAGGGTGGATCTGAACTCTCTTAAATCCTTCTGCCCCTTTGAGCCACAGAATCCAGGCTGATGCTGGAACTGAGGTTCGAGGAAGAGCCAGGAGCCAAGCCTGGCGAGCAGACTGCCGGAGGGGGCTCCCGGCTGCCCTCCATCCCCCTCACGGCCGCCAGAGAAGGTGTCACGCTGTCCCGAGCCTTCCAGGCTCCGAGGTGCCCGCGCAAACCTGCGTCCAAGGGCAGCGAGTGCTGCATGAGACGACTTGCCGTCCTTCCTCGCCGAGTCCTCAGGTCTGAGCTCATAGGGAAAAGATTCGGCGGGGCAAGTGCCTGCACATCATCTGTGCTTACTTCCTGAAAACTTCATAATAATAAAGCGATACTCTATACCGTATCCCTTTTTCCATTTCACCCTTCACTGGATCATTTTATGCATCTATTCCCATTGCTAATTCAAACTAATTAAAGTATAAAATAGAATAATTTGTGCAATTTCAGAGCTCCCCTCACCATATTGTGAGTTATGTTTCTTTTTTGTTAGAGCCTGGTGTGAACAATTCCCCTCCTCGCCGGCTGAATAGCCGCCAAACTCATCTGCTGAGAAGACAAACTACTACAGCAGCCTAGGAAGGGGGGAAGAGAAAAAGTTAAGAAAGCTCTGGTAGAGAGAAAGAGGATTCTGAGGTTTGCTTTTAAATTTCACAGCTGAGCACCAAGTGTGAAATTTCAGATTCAGATTCTCCTTCAGGTAGTTTTCCCTCTTGGGAACACGTCTCTCTTCCCCTCTCATCGCTCCTATTAAGGACAGTAAGGACAGGAGACCACCATCTGTCTGTCCGTCCAAACACACCAATCCCGCAGCAAACCCCCAGCTCCGCAGCGCTCCCTGCACTGCTCAGACTCGGCCCTGAACATCGGCATCATCCGCGGAGATGCACCAGAGACCCCAGCTCGCTCTCAAGAGGGAGCGGGGCAGGGGGGTATCAGATCTGGCGAGACATCGCACCTTCCTGCAGCTATCGAGGAGCTGTCGCCTGGCCCCTTATGAACACCCAATGCACTGGTGTGCTGGGGGACGGGGGCGCGTACGTGCCTGTAAGGGCAATTCTGGAAATATTTCAGGACCGTGGTTTCTTGCCCAAAAAGTAAACAATAGGCCTGTGGAAAAGGAGGAATTGGAAAGGAAAGCAAATGTCGAAGCAAACACACGGGAACCCCGTGGCTGTGACTGGCAGGAGAAAAAACAGACTAATACAAAGAAATAAAACAAAGCAAAACAAACAAACCCGGAAAGCAAACCTAGCAAGCACTCGAAGAAACAACCATATGAGCAATGCCTAAAAACACATCTGATTTAGAAAAAAGAAAGCCGCTAACCCCGATGTTGAATTTTCACATTGGGGCTTTTTGGTTTTTTTTTTACACTTCTTCCAGGGGAGTTTACCTTTCAAGCATTTGTTACCTCAAAGACTTCTGCACTGAACTCCATACCCTTGAATGTTTTGTGTCTGTACATAAATCTCAGCAGGCTCCGGGGCTGGAGGAACCTACTGGGACCAGTACACATCAGCCCCACCGTGGCCAGAGCTCTGCACGCCTGACAAATGGACTGCCAGCAGGGCAGGAAAATGAGACAGCATGCTGTCCCACCTGGCCAGGCTGGGGGGTTTTTTGGTCAATTGATGTTAATTAACTCATCCTTCTTGTCAGGTAGATATTGTTAATGATCTCAGACAAGTTTTTAGCTGAATTTCTTAATTATTCCTAATTGACTACAGGGAGGAAAGCGGAGAAAAACCTGCATCAACTCATGAATTTTAGGAGAGCGTAGCACGAGCAGATGGTGGTGGAAGAGGACGGCACAGAGCTGGTGCAAACCTCCCCACGGAGCACAGCCCTTCCTCGAGGACGGCAGCTCTGCTGCAGCAAGGACCGTGCTGATCCGGGGGGGATTTTGTCCCCACTCTGCGCTCCCTCTTTCATCCCCCTACTCCACTCCCTCTTTGCCCCAGCTTATGGCAATTTCATGCCTTTCTGGCAGCAGCCGTGGAGGAACACAAGTTGGGCAAGTGTGTTTAGGCAGCCCAAGGCGCTGGAGCAGCAGGAGGTCCCAGCCAGGCTGGTGGCACCGGGGGTTGCAGCAAGCCCCCGCCACGCGAGCCGTGCACGGGGCCGACGAGTCCTGCTGCACCCGCAGTTATCTGCACGGGTGCTGGCGCAGGGTGATGGGTGGAGCAGTTCATGGGAGGCAGGATTTTAGACACCTCTGGTGGGATTCAGCTGAGCCATTTTCCCTGTCCCAGTGGTCCAAACTTTGCTAAGATTACGTCCAGCTAACTGGCTGTTCAAGTAGCAGATAATGTAGTTAAAAATTTAATCAGTTCATTTTTTTCCCTCTTGATGCCTCCAGACCCTTTCATCCACATCTCTTGCATTTTTTATTGTGTTTTCTCAGTTCTTTTCAGGACACCATTAGTATTTACAGCCTCACTATTCCAGAATTGATAGACTTCCTTGTTTTTCTCAGCCCTCACTCCAATTCCACTCTTCTAAATCATCCAGGCAGCCCCTGCCTGCCTCCCTCTCAATCAGCATCCAGAAAGTTCAGTCCAAAGCCAAGCAGTTTTCACAGGACTTAAACATCTCGGGGTTACAGGACGGGGAGCCGCACAACAAATCATTCTCAGAGACTCCTGCAGATCTGCAGCTCCTGACACGGGGGCATTTGCAAAGCAAATATTTCACAGCTAACAGAGCAGCCTAAAAGGCACTTTCTTTACCTAAAGCCACAATGATGTATATGGAAGAGGGAGGGGGGAACTTCACTGGTGGAAAAGCAACAGGTCTGAGCGAGCTCTGGCAGCGCCGCCTGCTCCCTCTGCCCTCCGCGGAGCGGGGTGCTCACGGCCAGGTCAATACCGGTCATACTGGTCAATGCCCCCCAGTGCCGATGCACACACGGTAATGATGTCTAGAGCACTGCTCCTCACTGGTTAAGAGACAAGGCTGGGATAAAGCGGCTGCAGGCACATAAAACAGCCCCTTCCACCTCTTCCATTCAAATCACCTTCAGCATCCCCAGCACACCCCCAGCAGCCAGCGCCGGCCGCCTCCCAGCACCCGCGGGCCATTGCTTACAGCAGCAGGCAGCGGCTCTGCCCTCCCCACTGCCGTGCCCTTCTCACCACGGCGTGAGGGGAATCTTTAGGGGATGGCATTAATCTTCGTTGCCTCCCACCGAGCGGTGGGCGGGAGTGCAGCTCTGCTCATAATACTCTGCGTAAGGGCGTCTGAACTACATCAACCGGGTATAAAAATGTCACATCGGCCACCAGAAATTGCTCAGGTGCTCTAGAGGGTGCTCGCTTAAAACCAACAAAGAGTCAGCCCGCGCCCTTTAAACCCTCCTTTCCTCCACCTAAGGCAAGGTTCCCCTGCAACGGGCTCGGAGGGGCTCAGCATCACGCACGCGGGCAGACCGACCATGGAGCGTTTGGTACCCACCGGAGGAGCAAAGCATTCCTCAGTACACCTCAGGCTACAGAGGTCCGTGGCCCTCTGAGCTCTGCTGTGCTAATTGGCGTTATCTGCTTTTCACTGGCTGATTACGTGTTATTATTTCACCACGGGCACAGTGAGTTTCCCAGTCACGGAGCGGGATGAATGAAATCATCCCCCTGTGGCAGAATTAACCACCAAAGTAACTATGGATGAGCAGAGAGCTGTAGTATTTCTGAGGCAATGAAATGTGCTGGGATTTTGGAGGATGCTTACGGAAGATGGGTTTTCTGTTTGCAACGTCCTGGCCAGGTTTCTCATGAGGAAGGTGCTGCCTCACTCGTCGGGGAGCAGACCTGCATCGCGTGACCTCAGCACTTCAAAGAATTTTATGGGATTAGCACAAACAAGTGATAGATCATTAGCTGGGGGGAAAAAAAAAAGGTGTTGGAAAATAAAGAAGGAAAAATATGTCTTCGTACAGTGTGTCTGCACGTGGGGAAGAGGCAGCGAGAGGAGGGGGAGTGCTTGCCCCGAGGTCTGGCTCCTCTGCACGTGCCAGCATCCTGCACCCACCCCTGCCTCCTGCACCCGCTGCAGTCGGGGCTTGCAGCTCTGCCTTCGGGAAGGGAAGAGGTCTGTTGGGCCACGTCTCTCTTCACTAGCGCAGGGATATTCCTTCCAACAAGCCCTGCAGTATTTTGATCACGCCGTTTTAAATTTTGTGTTTATAGCCCTTGATTAGGTGGTGAAATCTTCTGGAGACGGCAGTCCCTGCCCTGGTGCCTGCCATACGTTTGATTGAGCCTCCGCTCATTCCCAGATTAAAAATAACAAAATTTGTTCTTCTATCAAAAGCTGCAAAAATCTTTGGCCCCAATTCTGCTGATGCTTATATAATCTCCGTGCTGAAGTACGTTCCCCATTTCTCACAGGGTTAGCTCTCAATTGCTGAAGGTGTACGTGGGAGCAAAGTCAAATCTGCTGCATGTGAAACCAGAGCTGCAACAGTTTGAACTTGCACAGAGAGCAGATACAGCGAGTAAAAAGGGGTTGCAGCCTCGGAGGCACAAAATTGCTCTCGTCCTGCAGGGCTTATTTAACTGAAATGCACTGAGCTTTCATACATTAAAAAACCCCTATTGTCTCCCCAATGCACAGACAATTAATGCTTCAGGACTGAATTATAAAGCCATTTTTTCTCAATATAGCCAGTGCTTTTCCTGTAAGCTTCAGCCTTTCCCTCTGAAAGCAAGAAATTGGAGAAGCTTTTCTGCACTCGTAGGGGTTCTTGGTGTGGGCTCCGTGGCAGACTTACTATTAATATGGGAAGATTTCTAATCCGGGGGCTCTTGGTAGCCCCACGACATTTGTCACTGGTTTTGCCCTGCACTGCCATTAACCCCTCGCCTGCTGCTTGACCGCTGGCGGCTCCCAGCCCTGGGTGCACCCTCACGTCTCACCGGTCTCAGCGGAGCTCAGCGAAGCAGCCGATGAGCCCATCAAGGCAGCAACGCTACCGATTCCACTTCGGTATTTTGTGGGCTTTTTTTCCTGATAGAAACTGTTAATTGAATTTGTCTGCCCTTGAAAAACAAGCGGCAGCTCACACCGGGCACCGGCTGAGACGAGCCGTGGTGCAAGTCCTCTTGCCACAGCTGTGCCGGTGCCCCCCAGCGCCCACCCACCCACTGCACCCACCGCTGTTTCGGTCGGAGGGCATGGCGTAACTCTGCCCACACCTGGCAGCCCTGCTCCCCAGCCCCACTGCTCTTCCCACCCTGGCACCCCACGTAGCTCCGCTAACGCAACACGTCTCCATCTCAGCAGCACCTAGCGCCATCCAAGCCTTGCTCAGCTTGTGGGCAGAAATGGTGTTTGCTTGCTAGAGCAATGCCGAGAAATGAATTTCTGCTTTAAATAGTCAGGGTCAGAATCGTTTCTCTTTTGCCATAAAAGCTGTTTGAAACCAGGTGCAGTAGGAAGAGAGCCTGTAAAAGCTCCTAATAAGCACTCTTAAATCATGTGGTTAAAGAACTCAGAATAAGTGGCTGGAAGCAAAGTTTCTTTATCCTTCTCTCCCCCGGACTGGGCTGTGCAACTGTTGCTTCTGTGCTTTGTGGGAGTGAAATCAAATGTCAAATATTCTGCTTTGGAAGAAGTTGGCAATGAAACATGAAAGGCTCATGGAGAGCTCAAAAGGACTGCGGATAAATTGGAGCAAGGCACAGACAGGGCTGGGACAGGAGCCAGGGGGAGTGGGGAAGGACTGTGCCTACAACCACAACTCCAGATTTTAGGATGAAGAAACTGCTTTCCCTAATGTATTTCGGCATAAAGCTGATCCTATCTGCTGCTAGCACAGAAGGAAGGCGGGCTTCGTACCGAAATGTTACATCTACTCGTTGTTGGGAAGCATCCACACATCTCGGCTTATTCAGCATAATCAGTCCAACACAGAGCATCTCATTTCATCGCTGGTCTGCACCCAACACCACAGCTCAAGACCTGCTACCGATCAGTATTGGGGAGCACAGGCTTCTTAGCCAAATTCCACAAGGAAAAAAAACCCACCATTTTTTGAAAGATGTGTTTTGACACAGGCACATATCCTATTTCTTTCTCAGCAGATATTTAAAATCACAGGCTCTGGACAATCCCCCCCCAGCATGTTAACATGCAGCAGATCAACGTTAAGAACAGCTGCTCTCTATGTCGTTTTGCTGTGGCAGAATTTCATTTTGTTCCAGATTTCAAGACTTCAGAGGACACATTTACTGTGTATTCTCAGTAATTCTGAGGGCACTTCCCACCATTTACAGCCTCAGCCCTCTGAAGCTGGTGGACCTTTCTCCTTCTCTTGGTACTGACCCCTTTTCCATCTTCAGGCTCCTTTATTAGAGCGCTCACGAAAAGATATATTCTCCCCTCCACATGGCTGAACTATCACATTGCCAGAATTAGGGCAGTGGGGTCACAGGGGATGGTAAAATCCATATGTAATGGCATGCTGGGACTTCTGGACCCAAAGCACGCACCTCTACGAGGGCAAGAGGCAAATCCTACAGTGAGTCCAGCAGGGAACGAGGGACCGCGTGCCCCTGCTCCCGGAGTCTCCCCCAAGGCGAGCGCTTTGCCAGAGCCACGGCTGGAAATGGAATTAACATTCCAGGAATATTCTATTATTTGCTAATTCTCCTCACATCTTTTTGTTTCACAATTAAGCAAATTAGCACTTTGACGAATATTAAGACACTCTTGCCTCACAAAAGATGAGTTGGAAGCATTCCCACTGGATTTTTCCTCCTAAGGAAAACAATTCCTCGGCCGTTTAGGACACACACTGGATTGTTTCCTCCCTGGCATGAGCACGAGCAGCACAGGGCTCTGGAGAAAATGACCACAACATTAACACTTCAATGAAATATTTCTGCTTCAGAGCTTGTATAGATCCTTATTGTTGCCATCTAACCCAACTCCAAGCTGGAATGGGATCCTAAACTTGCGGCTGCTCATGGCAGTTTCTATTGCTGAGTTGCTATAACAAGCATATAATGCCTTCTTTAACCATAGGGATTCATTCGGTTAAGTCTTTTAGTGGGAAGAAGACCTTGCACTCTTCTACAGTAGTTATTCCCTGGCTTTAAATAACTTTTAAGCTAAGCATTTGCCAATTTTTTTTGTTTTGCTGCTGGTTAGCAAAACAGTTTTTCTGGCTTTGGAGGAGCTGTAAGCTCCCCAGTGCAAGGCGAGCTGTTACGATAGCTGCTCGCCCTCTACCTCCATCAGGAGATCTTCCAGCGCTTCACACTGATAATTCTCCATAGCATCTCACTCAGAGCAGGTGGGAAGGAGGACAGGTATTTGTTTACCAGCAGACATGGAAAGCTGTTAGTGACCAGAGGGTTAACTCAACACAAAACAATTTAATGGCATCCAGACACTTTCAGATGCAACACTTCTCTCTCCACCACCCACAAGGCACCAGCTCTATTAATCTGAATTACACAGTCATGAGTAATAGCTAATAAAATGCTCAGCAGAGCCAGTGAACCCAGAAGTCTGGCTTAATGGTGGGGACTTTGTGTGTTTTGTTGTCTCAGAGAAGAACAGAAGGTCCCAGATTATTTACATTGTGCCGGCTTCCCTAAGCAACAGACTCCCTTGGACCACCGGCCATAAATTCCCATCATAATAATTTTGGTTTTGCTTTCTACAGTCTAGTCCCTCTTTGCAGAGCAGTTTAACCTGTTCAGAAACAAGCTCAGAGGAAGGGCCGTGTGGACAATAAACACTGGTGAGTCCCAGAGACACCGGCACAAGGCGGGAGGCAGCGACCCGGTCCCGGGCTCTCCCTCTGGGATGCTGTGACGGCTGACGTGGACACCGAGCGAGATGAGGCTCCCGCTTCCGAGACCTGCCTCGCGGGTTTGCCAGTCCCAGGGAAGAGCTTGTGTGATGAAACCGACTCCAAAGAAGTCGCCTCCCGGGAACAAGAAGTCGTCCCTGGTCTGCAGACCTGAGCTGCTCAGGTTTGATGCCTGTTAACCAGCCCGCCCTTGTCAAAGCACTGCAAACGTGTGGAACGTGTTCAAACCACCCCCGTCTTAAAAGCTATACGGACACTAATGACTTTTCCTTGTAAGACCACGGTGTGATACAGGAAAAAAGCTACTCCCATTTTTAAAATGAGAAATTGTGGTAAAGATTACATGATTGATTTCTGATTAGACAGAGCCAAGAAGGGACGTTCGCTGTGCTGGGGGTGAGGCTGCAGGGTGCCCACCCACCCACACCGTGCTTGGTCCCACCTCTGTGCACCAGCATCACTCGCTCACAACCACTTAAAATATACCAGTAAATCAATAAATAAAGCCATCGTACAGGATGCTCAAAGCTACACAGAACCACAGCCTGCCAGTCGGTCAGTAATGCTCGTGGCTCCAGATCTCGTTCTCTAGGCAGGGTTCAAAGCCCCGCACCACGTTTCCTCCACAGCAGCTCAGCTCCAGCACCTGCAGACAAGAGCAAGCAGGCATAACCCTCTCCCTGGTGCGCTGCTTTCAATCTCTGGTAGGAGGCAGATAAACTAAGCTTCGGCTGGTGCTCCGTCTACCCGCACCGATCTCCGCACCGCGGGGCTCAGCACGCCGCCTCAGCTCCGTGTGCTCCAGCAACACCCTCCTCATGGAAAGAAGCCGCAACCACGGAGGTACAGAGGCAGATGCCTTACCTGTCGCTCCGACATGACGTACAGATACTTCTGATCGATGGAGAAGGCCATGTCTCGAAGGACTGGGCTCCCGTCCTTGAAAATTGTCACCATTTCATACTGAATTCCACCATGGGGAGGACCATCTGCTCGGATCTGGAAGAAGCACAAAGAGATTACAGGTGATTTCATAGCAGCCAAATTCCGATTTTATTTTGGGGGCTGGGGGGGTGAGGGGAGCAGGATGAGGTAGGAAAAGGAATGTAATTCAAAATCTCAGCTCGCAAGCTGGAGACAAAGCTAAGTACTGGCAAGCGACATGCATGCACAGGTGTTAAAGCAAGGGCTCCTTCTCCACTGAAGTTGATACAATTTCTCCAATCCATGAGAAATGATAGAGTTTTGAGGTCGCAAGGTGAGCACACAGGCTGTCAGTGTGCTATGACTGACCACGGGCATCCAAGCGTAACAGAGATTGTAAACTTTTCAGGTTCTCTCCAAAGTAAGCCTGAAAGAAGACTGCAAGACTCCGCAGGCAGCACAACAAAGCCAAGTTACAGAAGAGAGGTTTATTTTTCTCCAGATGCATAAGAAATGAGACTCAGACAATCTCCGTCACCTCTTGCTGCCACAGAAGCCTCCTACAATACCATCCTTGCCTAAAATTTTGGAGGTGCTGCTGCCATCCCACCACTTTCAGATTTGCAGGATTCAGCAAGGCGAGCCCAGTCCAGCCCGTGCTGCTGAGCGAGCAGAGAACTGACACAGCGGCCATATGGCTCGTGCAGTCTGACGGGCTCCCAGCATCCATCCACCCCACCAAAACACAACTCCCTGCTCCGGCAGGAAAACCTGCCCAAACTGTGACAAATCCCATCCCTGCCAGGAGCGGCTGCTGTTGAGGATATGCCATCTCTTCCAAAAGTTAATAATTTATGGCCTTGGGGGCCGTGCAAGGGGAAGGGAGGAGGATAAACAAACAATTTACATTGTCTTTCCTACCAGGATTTGCATATTTGAATAGCCATTTGATGGCAACATGGTGTCTACGTAGCTGAAAATGCTGGCAAGCGTCAGGCAGGGAGAGGAGAGCAGTCAGGTGAGGCGGGGGCTCGGTGGAACCGCGGCCGGCCCCGTGGCTCACAGCGACAGCGATGCCGTTAGACGGGCCAGGAACGCGCTCGGCACCGGGGTGTCGAGCAGCATGTGCACGCTGCCCTGCGAGGGGAGGGACACACGGGGGACTGCCTGTCCCTAGAAAAACCTCTTATCACAAAGATGCCATCTGCTGCAGCCGCATGCCGAGCTGCCTTGCCACATCCCGTTTTGCTGCTCGATTACTCCCTGCCTGGCTGCGGGAGGGAGAAAGAGGCACGAAGAACCGGCTTTGGACAAGTTTAAGCCTTCAGAAGAGGCAGAACGGAGCAGCAGAGAGGGACATCTATTTTTTCTGGTCTATGTCCCCAGGAGGTAAGAGAGCAGGTTGTTAAGCATCTTAAGATTTATCTGAGAGATGTGCCACCCCAGCTGGAAATACATAGAGATCTTCACACTCATAGAGGAGAGATGCTCCCCTGCACCCTCCGCCAGATAAATCCTCTGCTTGGAAAAAGCCCTGATGCCTCCTGCCATGTAAAGACATGTTGGGTACACAAACACATTTATTTTCTGGATTTCTCTCTTTTCTCGTTACCTTCTGGGTTTGTAGTGATATAAAAGAACACCAGGTGTGAATCTGAGCGGCCTGGTTTAACACCCATGGTCAGATCAGGGAGCCTCTGGCAGGATTAAACAGGCAGCCCAAGCCTGGCTCAAAACCCTGAACTTTCAGAAAGCAAAACGCAAAAATAGGCAGAAGGTCAAATCCTGCTTTAGTTACACCTGTGCAAATCAGCATACTTCATTGCCTTCATGAAATTCTGAGGACTAGAGGCAGGTTGAGACCAGTGCCTTACTGGGGGCTGCAAACGCAAGTGACCCGCGCTGCCTGCGGAACCACCATCCCGTGCGCGCACCACTGCCACCTCCTGCACCAGCCTGCGCCATGGACATAGGGACGAGGCAGCAAAATCACCTGAGGAATAAATAGCAGGGACACTGGGCTGTCAGGGACACACGGCCGCTTCCATGCAAACACCTGATTAATGGCCAAACGGGAATGGAAACGCTGGACATGAAGGATCAGCAGCCTTTGTGAAAAACAACTGTTTCTCAGGGTTCCCTCGGGGCACTGGCAGCTCGTTAAATTGAGCTTCTTTCTAGTAATGAGGTCAGACAGGGCTAATAAAGAGAGATACCAGTGGACAAGCCTTGTGCAGGCCAATTCCAACTGGGAATTGCGGCTCTGGGCTGGAGACGGCACCACGTGCGTGGTGGCTCCTCCAGCCTGGACAGGTGCTTGGAGTTGTGCCGGGCACGGGTGTCTTGGGACGCAGCCGGAGCTCTGCAGAGGGTGCTGGGTGCTGCCTGCACCCTCCTGCCTTCCCCATAGGTGTCTCACCAAGCGTGTCAAGGTGAGATGGCTTCGTGCTGCTCAGAGACCACAGGACAAGGGGAGAGCGGAGCCCGTCGGCCTCCTGTCCCCCACGCTGTGGTGTGTGTTATCCCAGAGCCCCGTGCCCAGAGCACAGGGCCTGAGACGCACCCACTGACACCAGGATGCTCCACTGCATCTCTTCCTGAGGGCTTGGTTTCCATGACAACAAATGATGATGTCAGAGAAGAATGATGATTCCTGCGAACGAGGAAGAAGAAAGGGATCATCTTCACAGCAGGAAGCTTCTTGTTGATGTTTGGAGAGAGAAAGAATTCCCCTGCCTAACTTACAGGTGCCCTTCCAGTGCCAAACAACTCCCGACCCATCACTAGCACAGTGGCGTGGTACCGACCCTGCAAGTCTGGGCTCATCCCTGAGGCCAGGCTCCAGGCACAGCGGTGCAGGAGCGGCGGGCAGCGGGACGGGGCTGGGCTGCTGGTGGTCGTGTTTCTTTACATCCCCCTAACACTGTTGGGTTTTTTTTCTCTCTCACGACATGATGACAGGGCATGGGAAGGGCTTAGGAGAAAGACACAGAGGGAAGGGGTGCAGGTTGGAATGGGTGGGAGCACAGTGGAACAGGGAGCAGGCGGGTACAGGGAGAAGCACATCAGTGCAATGGAAACCAGAGGTGTCCAGGATCAGAGGATGTTCAGGATCAGAGGATTCAGAGACATGCTCAGCCACCTGAGAGACAGCAGAGACTGGGAGGACAGATCGCAGGCTTGCACACTCGGACGCGAATCGGAGAAGCCGTTTGGGACAGACACAGCGGTTTCCTCAGTCACTCTCCATGTGCGTTTACAAATATGGATTGAAAATGATGACATAATCTGCAAATCCAAATATCTTCCCTGGCTCGGAAGACACCGGGCCAGCAAAACGCCCCACGTGACAGAGCAGAATGCTGCTCATTTCAGGGAACGGCAGCCCTTCAAAGGCACTGCGCAGATTTATGTGCCTAATACCCCCACAACACAGACAGCAGGCATAAACTCTGCATTATCTTAAGAGATTAGCAAAATACCATGGTGTGCCCTGTATATGTTGCAGCGTAGCACCCACGGTGATAAGCGTATGAGCCGTTCAAGGATCTAATACGACGTGAAGCTCCACCATACCTATTGTACTACAGTTTCTGTTAGGTATTTTGCCCAGCCTGTACAAGAGCTAAGATACATCTGGATTCCCTTCCAGTTCCCTCCAGCAGGCTCCCATTAGAAGACACTGAATCTCTTTGTAGGAACTTTCCACGATTAAATTACCTGTCTGTTTTCATTATGAGTGTTTCAATGAGGCTGACTCATGATGAAATGCCTGATGCCACTAAAACCAGCTGAATAAGTCCATGCATGAAGGGACCAATTCCCCATCCCGGGTCCTAGACGCAAGGCCACCTGTTCATTCCTCCACAACTGCAGCTTCTCCCCACATACGCAGATGCCTCATGGGAGATGGGTCCCAAAGCACCTCGCTACTGGCTGCACCCCTCCACCTGAGATGGCCCATGAAGTCATGGAAAGGGGTCCTGAAACGATGCTCTTGGTCAAGAAGTGCAAGGCACTGGCTGAATTTGCTTATTGTTGTATGTAACGGTGACAAAGTGAAAAGCCTAGTCGACCCTGGAGCCTTAAGACTGCTCCTTTCATGCTGGGATTTCTAGCCCTTCAGGGTGAGTGCTATCAAATAACATTGCATTTGTGTAAAATGGATGTTTCAAGAACTGTGCCAGCTTTGGGAACGCGCGCACTGGAGCGTTACTGCATCTACTGCCTGAAATAGAAACCAAAGACAACGAGGCGCAGCCTTCGCTGCCAAGGTGCGTCTTTGCAGAACTGCCACATATTTGCCATTCGGGTCTGCACATCTCAGCTCTCGGGCATGGCCCATTAGCGCTTCCCATAAAGCTCTAGGACGGATCTCTTGCTACGGTGCAGGAAACTTCGCAGAACGACTGTTACTGGCAGCAGGTGTCTGAACCAGGCTGGAGCGCAGTATAGTTTAAATAGCCTTTCCCTTCCTCCTCCTGTCTGTGGTACTGTGGGGTTTCTCCTACCTAGACCTGGTTCTAAAGGAAGTTTTCACAAGTAAGAGACTCAGCGCTGCAAAAGCTCCCTAAAAACAGGACAAGATAAATATTAGTCCAGATTTTCTGTGCGTGCCTCTGCCAAACAGTCTTTGCAAAAAGGATTTACTTTTGCTAATCCAATTTAATTAAAGTGGGCTACTCTTCCTCCAGACCAGACTAAGAAGGAGGCGAGATGCTCACCATGACCTGCCACTTTTGCTGTCCCCCTCACGAGCACCCTTTCTCACAGCATCATTTTACAGGGTTGCCCATGCTGGCATCTGCCTCCGACAGCCAGAGAGAAAAAAGCACGGCAATCTTTAGGAGGGGAAAATCCAGAATACAAATTGCAAATCTCTGTACAAGAAGTTTCCAAGAGCCCTTCAGACCCTATATGAAATTCTTCTGTGGGTAAAGTACCCCTTAGACTCCCTCAGAGCATTGCTAACATCAAACAACTCTTGGCGCTGGGGGAGCTAGGTTGGAGCCATTTGCAGGTCATTAATAAACCACAGGGAAGCCGAGTGGTTTGCTGAGTATCGTACAGCCAGTCCAGAGGAGGTCTGGGATCTGAATCTGGTACCGCAGATGCATGGGGCCCTGCCTGAGCCGCTGGATAGCATCCCTCCCCGTGCCTCCATCTGCGGGAGGAGGAACCCAGCCCCAAAGAACTGGCTTTCCTTGCGCACACCTCCTGCAGGCAGGAACACCAGGAGTGTGATTTAGCTCACTGCTCTCCACGTGGGAAGTCTCCCCCTTGAAATTTAAGTGAAATAGTAATCCCATTAAGTATCTTTCCTTTAAATCATAGATATGTCCATGAGGAAGTTAATGACAACCCTTACACGCATATTCAATTCAAATCAGCATATCCAATTAACTTCATTACCTGGAGGCTCCCTCATATCCCAGTCTCTTTCTCTCCTGTCACATCTTCTTTATGCATTTTTGCCAAATCAGGATAGAATACATCCGCCATGGTAGGCATCGCTTTTATTTTTACCCCACAGATAGCACGGAGAAGCCTCGATAGATGGGTTCGCTCCAGAGTCACAACACTGTCAGGCTGAGTGGCTCGTAGCAAAACAGCTCCTCAAGACCAAATGATCTGGTCTCCCAGGGAGAAGAAAATCTATCCTTTCCAGAATTACACTGGCTGACTAAACATTAAATACACTCACTAATCCCCATTGGGGTTGCCCTTACAAAACCCTACGGGACCAGCTGGGGAGAAAAATCAGTTTGGTAAAGAGCCCTTTGCAGCGAGCCCCGCGAGCACGCAGGCGTTGGAGTTGCGCCACGACCACGAGGGCTTTCCTCGAGCACTGCCTACTGGTACCATGACCATTCCCTAAATTTCTGCAGACACAGATCTTTCTTTTATAAAGCGCCAGAGAGGGGCCTTGAGCAGGGCGGCCGTGGCCACCAGAGCGATGGGCAGCGGAGCCGGCTGGGAAGGGAACAAACCAGCGGGACCAGTGATGAGCAGCCCAGTGGCATCACATCAGCGTCTCACCTCACGCTGCGCCTGGACACCGCTTGAAGACTCAATTTCACGAGGCACTAACGAGCGGTGGGGAAGTCACTGGCGCTTCGGTGCAAGCACCCGAACTCTCCCCACAGCTCCCCCCTCCCTCCAGCGAGGGCCGCCCAGGCGACACCGCTCTGCAAAGCCCTGGTGTTCAAATTCACTGTTCCTTTTGAACTTCAGAGAGACATGAAAGCCCTATCCAAGCAAACCCAGCCTCGCATCCCAACTTCTCCCTCCTGCTGCTGGGCACAATACAGACAAAGTGTCAAGGCAGTGCAAAGCCAAGACCGCCTCTCTCCTCATGTTTTCTGAGTCCTAATCTCGCTTTTTGGAGACATTTTCCTCCTCCAGCCCCTCCCTGTACTTCAGGGAAGCTCCAGGTGCAAGGAGACAGACCTCCTCTGTCCCTGTCTCGCTCAGATCTCACCTTTCCCAATAGATTAAATTGCTGGGACCCCCTGCTCAGATGATCCCTCATTTCCAGGAGCCGCAAACACCACCTGCATGGGCGGCTGTGGCTGACTTTATACCTACAAAAGGGGATGGGGGAGAGGGAAGGGAATGCTGTGCCGCAGGTCTGGGGCACAGGAGGTAACGTGGGGTCAGCAGCTGCACAGCCACGCACAGCACGGGGGAGGCCGGGTGGCTTCGAGCCCGAGTTTATTCTGATCAGGCTTCATGACCCGAATTATTTATAGATCTGAGGTTTCTGTGAATTCAATACTCATGTCAAAAATGTCTCTATGTATGTGTCTTTCACACCCACATGTGTTTCCCATCTCTTCTGCTTGGGAAATGTTAGCTAAGTGTTCAAAGTCACAACCTGGGAATCTGCAGCTCCCCAGAGGAAGAGCGAGTCAGAGGAACTGCTGGGCTAATTGGGGAAGAGCACAGAGAAACCCCCCGGGGTCCCAGGCGGCTCCGCAGGGAGGAAGGGATCGTAGTCTGCAGCATTGGCACCCACACACGCCGCTAAGCACAAAAATGCCAACCCAGCAAACAAACCGACCCAAATTAACTCTCAATTCCTGCATCTCGAGAGCTAAGGGTGGAGAACTGTTCCTGAGAGCAAGGCTTTCTTCCTAGCCCCGTGTGACAAGAAGGCTGCAACCCTGCCCAGAATCAGCACGCTCAACTAAAACAGAGAGACCTGGATGCTTTCAATCTTACCATTTCAAAGAGTTTGAACCTATCTACAGGGAAGGCAAGGCAGGTTTTAAAAAACCAAACAAAGAAAAACCCACCCTTCCTTCTGTGCTAAAGCTCAAGGCAGAGTCAACAGGCTATCGTACCAGAGATCCCAGCCGTTTCGGCAACCCCCCGTGTCCCCCGGCTAATGGCAACCACTTGCGATACCAACATTCAGGGCGCTGCTTTGGGAGTGCACCCAGGAGGCTGGGCACTCGGATCGCCGCAGGGAAAAGAGCTTCCACTAACACAGTCCCTCCTATTCACAGGCGGATCCCGCGCTGCCTCTCTGCTGGCTTCTGGAGGTGAAAGAAGCCACTTCCTGGGCTGAAGCCGTAGCTCAGGCATCCTAACAGGTACCAGTACAAAACCTTCAGAGGAGATTGCCACTGGAGCTGTTCTCTCTCTCTCCCCTAAGCCTTTATTTCGTTCTTCCACCCTTCTTCTCCCTCCACCCTTCTGGAGAGCTGATCCTCCAAGATAAAACAGGGAGGATGGTACAGAGGCACCATGCAGAGACTAATCAGCAGCCCCCATGTCTTTAATTTATTACTGCATGAGAGGCTCATTTAGAACAAAGCTGCTAGTTTGGAAGATCATTCCTTTAAAAGACTTTTTATTTGAAAAGCTGTCAGCTCACACCTTGTCACAGCCCGACTTGCAGCAGCAGAACTTTAATAACGTGCCACCTCATGCAAATGAGCTGCTAATTAATTAAGTAGTATTCTTCCGGGGATGGATTCATTAGAATCAAATTTGGGTAGGCTGACTGGCTAGGTCATATTGCTTTGGACGGTGCTTTAGATCAGCAGCATTGCCTTTGCCTTGAGTCCCAGCGCTCGGGTGGTTCCCATCAGGAGGGAAGCTCTCTCCCACCCCTGCCCCCTCGGGAAGGCTCCGCGCACCGTAGGGAATCCCTGCAAAGCCACGCCGCAACCCAACCACTTGCACGGCACAGACCAGACCAAGCTTAGCTAAGAACAGTAGTGAGATGAAAAAAATGATTGAATGAAGCGCCCAGAAGATTGCCTTCTCTGCTCTTCAGGAAAGCCAGTGCGGAAGAGGGCCCAATTCAAAAGCAGGAGTTAGAGGGTATTAACTCTGAGGGCTCCAGGGATCAGCTGCCAGGCAGGGAACACTGCAAAGGAGCAGCACTCTTTTTTTGGAGCACTTGTTGCAAAGAGCCCGTTGCCCGGGGTTCAAGGTGATCCGCCTTGCACCTTCCACCAGCATCAAAGAACAACCCATTAAAGGCAGAAGCACTTGAGAGCATCCTGTGGATTTAGTCCCCGGGAGGACAGTTCAGGGCACGTCTGCAGCATGGTACAAAACCTATTCACTTCTCGTTTGTCCCCTAATAAAGAGCCACGATGTGCAATGACTTCCCTTTTCTTTTGTTCAGCAATAAGCACCCTTCTCCCTTTACATCCCTGTATTATTTTTAAAGAGAGGGCTCAGTGCTTCTCTGGGAAATGGGAATCATTAGGTTTGCAGCACTTTGCTGCTTGCAGGCTTTACATTTTGGCACTGAGCAAGGAAATCATCAAAGAGACTAAGTGTTGGCCTCCCAGAGAAAGGAACGAGGTAGGTGTTGCTGTATCACAAGGCACTGCACGCTAACCTTTCCGCAACGTACTCCTTCAGCCTCTGCCATTCTTTCCTTGACTTACCCCTGCTTCTCCCGCTTGGTGCGGCTTCAATCCAGCTCCTTCCCTTAGTGCTGGGAAGCAAATGAAAGCACAGGCAGGCAAAGAGGACAGCTCCAGGAAGAGGCAGAGGGGTTTTCTTCCTTTTTCCTGAAGCACGCTCTTCTCCGTGGCGCTAGCAGACTTTGGCAGGGATGCGCAGCCGCGTTAGCTGGCTGCAACAGGAGCCCTGGTTGCACAGGGGCCAGGCTGGTCCCACTCTGCCCTTCAGCCCGCTGGGTATGACAAAGCCCGAGTCACACCCTGGCTTTTTCTCCTCTTTGCCCTGAGCCCACCGCCAGGCTCCGCATTAGCAGGCGCCCGAAGGGACTCGGAGCAAGGACAGGAGAGGGGCACGCCTCGTCTTTGCTGCCTGTAGGACACAATTAGTGATGCAGGGAGTTGTGAGAAGCATGTTGGGGAGTGAGCAATAGCCACAGTGAAGGAAAACGGGACAGGGCACTCAGCCTCTCTAAGCCTCCAGTGACTGACAGAAAATACAAGAGGAAGCACAGAGCTGGTGCTTATTTAGGGCGGCAACGGTACTGGGTACCTGCTCAGAATCGCTTGTCACATACCATTTGCAGCTCGTCACTAAAGTCCCCAAATAGCACCGTATCTCTGTCACCCATCCACACCTCACCTGTGCCCTTCCAGCTGAATAATCCTCCACTGCTCGGCGTCAAGCTCTCTCCCTACGATCATCCTCCGACAGCAGTACATTTCACAACTGAAGGGATTGGTCTTGCTTAGTTTGGTTTGTTGACCTGGAGTGGCCATGTAAAATGGAATAAAAAGCCACTTAAACAATCTGGTCTAATGTGGAGTTTGCTCTAAACGAGCGGCAGCGAGCTGTGATTCTCCCCAAGGAGGAAGAAAACTAAATGCCTGTCAAAAACTGTCACATGAAAACCCTGCTTCTCCCTAGTCAGGGCTTCCAGCTGATCAGGTGGGAACCAAAAAGTTCCTCAGGAAATATTATTCTCTTTCCTTTTCAAAAAACATCATGTAAGTAATACGTTTCAAACGACATAGACTTCCTGCCCAACGCCTCCCGGGAACGCTGCAACACAAGCCAAACCACCAGCCACTAAAGGCCAAAGCCCAGAAGGAAATAAAAGCATCTAAATTTTGTTATCTTTTGGTCTTATAAACTTGTGGAGAAATCCTGCCTGGTAGGTTAGCAATGCTTTAGGTCTGACAGGAGCGATCAGGTGAACAAGGAGGCCGTGCATATTTTTGGTTTCATTTGTGCATGCAGAGCCAGTCATGCGTTACTGAACAGATCTAACCTTGCTCGGGCAGAGGATGTGAGAAAATTACAGAGCACACAGCTTAGCTTAAATCCCAGGAAACGAGGCTCTCCCACATCGCCTGCTGCTCCGTCCCAGGCGCTGGCCGGCTGCAGGGAACACCGCACGTCCCGGGTTACCACCGCTGCAGATGCCAGCAGGCAGGTAGGGGTGCAGGTAGCAAATGGGTATTTTCTAGTTAAGAAATGGGCCAGAACAAAGGAGTCCAAAGCTCTCACCGGCCGGCGGCTGACCATGCCGTCCGTACACAGGCTGAATTTTACTAAAGCGACAGCTTTGCAAGTGAGGTCACTTAAGGACGGGCAGAGCCACAGCCAAACTGGCACTGCCCCATGGCTCCCAGGGGGCAGCTCCGCGCTGGCGCCGCGGGCGGCCACGCCGCAGGGCTCCCGGCTCTCTCCCCTCCCCTGCGCGCCGCAGCAGCCCGGCTCGTCGGTCTTTAACCACCTACCGGGGGGGACACGCTCTGCGTTTGGGTCCTGTTCACCACCAGGCATATGGGAGCTGGACCAAGCGTGGTTTCGTCAGGCAAGGCAAGATGCACGACGAACTGCCAGGCTGGTGCGCTGCTCAAGGACATTTGGTTATACAGGGCCTTGTACTGGATGCATTAAAGCCTTCTGGTAGGATTCAGACAAGAATAAATCCATGGGAGCTGAATCTCTCCTTATGCTTTCCTATCTGCTCATTCGTGCTCAGATCTCCCAGTGCCCAGCAGACGGAGGCCTGAGGGACCCCGTTCCCAGCGCGAGTGGCACACGCTGAGGAAGACTGCTTTTGGCCCTGTGAGCTGCTTTCCCAAATGCTATTCTGGGGCAGATCAAGGATTTAAAAAAACACCCAAACCCTAAAAAACTGGAAAAAAACACCCCAAACAAAAAACAACACCCCCCCCCCCCAAAAAAAAAACAAACAAAAAAACCAAACAAAAAACCCCAAACCACTCTTCAATCTCTGCACTGTAACTCACTAAGCCTTCAGCATACGCCTTTTCCAGCACCTCAGAATTAATCAGCAGATAAACAGATGAACTGGCTCTGAATAATCTGTATATGCAACACGTGTAATACTGCTGAACGCTGCCTTGGACATGCAGGGAGATCGCTGGGCTCGACGTGTGCATCAGTCCCCGTCTCCGGGGAGTCGGTGCCACTGTCGGGCACACACCGCAGACCTGGGACAGCATAAAACACTCTACTGTGCATCAGGCTAGAGAGGAAGGGAAGGAAGAGGCTGATGGATGGATCAACTCTCTGGTCCTCAGATGCCCAAACTCAGGGGTTAAAAGTTCAAATTCAGCTGAGGAACGAGGGGGAACCTGAAGGAGCTTATTGTTCTGCCTATAGTCTCTGGAGCAGTCAGGATGGTGCTGCAATCGGTACTCAGGGATTGCATTTAACACTTGAAGCACTTTGCAGCTCCAGCTGCGCTGTCAGCGCGGCTCTCACAGCCCTGCAGAGCAGCAGCGAGCTGCAGCCCCCGGAGCAAAGCCTCACCCGGTTCTGGCAGCACTACCCAGGGACAGGCAGGCAAGGAGCTCTGGGCCTTCCCACCTCATTCATGGTGAAACAAGTCACAAAAGAGGCGAGTGGACGTGCCCAAGGCCATGATACTTGCTGCACACAGCGTCCTTGTGGCATACCACGGGGTCATTTCAGCTGACGCCACAGCTCTTCCTCTGGAGGTCTTGGATACCACTGGCACCAAACACAAGAGCAGCCGTGGTAACAACGGGGTGACCCAGCCAAAGCACAGCGGCAACAGTAGCCATCTCCAAATTCGGAGGAGGCAGGAACAGAAGGGCCACGGCTAAAGGGCTGGAACCGAAGAGTGGCGTGTTGGTGTGTACGAGCAGCACATCGCCCCGCAGCGCGACCCTGAACACCTTAGCAGGACCCAACCAGCCCATGCCTGGTTTCATGCCGAAATGTTTTGCTTGTACTTTCCTCTGCACGATGAGGTGGAGCAGATGTGCCCTAGAGCTGTGAAACACCACGCTGGAAGGGCCGAGGCAGGTCTTCCCCCGGGCCCCTGCTTTGTTCACACACCAGCCAGCACAGCTAATCCCTTATCGTGCCCATGGCCCAAAATCAACATCATGAGATAGGTTCAGGCTGGGGTCCATGGACGGGAGAGACAAAGCTACACCACGTTACTGCTTTCGCTTCCATAATTGACCTGTAGATAAACACATGGCTTCCGCTTTAATCCCCTGCAGCCTCATGAACATCAGCCGTGCTAAATTTTTCATGTAATTAAGAGAAAAACCCTAATCCAGTGTAATTAGCTCCCTGATTGCCAACATCAGGCAGAAAAGCGCTGTTTGAACAGCAATTCAGGTCTAGCTGGTTAGGCAAATACTGCGTGTGTGGCTCAGTAATTTAACACTGAAACAACTCCTCCTCTGCTGTCCTTATAGGCTTGCTTTCCTAAACAGTACTAAGTGGTTTCATGACTGAAATAGTCCTGATATCCCTGAAACTGCTGTTCCACCAAGCTCCGGTTACGTCCCTGAAGGGCTGGTCATGAAACAAGGCAACCAGTTCCCTGAGAACCACGCTAGCTGCGGATTTTGGAGTGGTCCTCTCGCCCCATCTGCATCCTTAAGTGATTAAGTGATTGCCACCAAGTTAGTAAGGCTATACCACCCCAAACTGCCTCATGTCAGGACCTGACAGGCACAATTAAGACCCTGAGGGAGAAATAGTCTCCTTGCGAGAGATGTTCAGCACCGCCGCCACAACCTGCCGGAGCTGGAGGCGATAGCAAAGCTTACAAGGAGTTTTACGGTGCAGGTCAAAATTCATCCCGGCCACTGAGCCTTTATGGCCTACAGTGGTATTTTGCTTTTCCGTTCATATACATGAAGGCAAAATGCTAAGAGTAAAATGTTACAAATTTGGGAAGTGGAAGCAGATGGGAGAGGAATAGAGGATGTGGATATACGTGCCAACGGGGAGGCAGGGAAACCAAGAAAACATGAGTAGAAGATACCTTCATTTAACCATTTAATCCATCCCCCAGCAAAAAGGAAAGGAGCTGAACTACTAAAGCCACTGTGAAATATTTCTGTAGTCTTTTAAAAAGTCACCTGTGATAGAAATTACAGACTAGTCTAGTTCTCAACTAGTTACACCTTTCATCTTCAGACTCAATATCAGTCTCCTGAAATAGAGCATTTGAAAGTGATATCGTTCTAAGAAGTATTTGTTGGGGTCTCTCTGAGGAGGGGTTTAATCCTCACCCTGTACTATGTTACAAATGTTTTCGGCTTTTGGTTGGCCATTTTTAGAAAAAAAGGCGTTAGTCCCTGTTTTGCTAGTTTTGGTTAACGTTGCTGTTGAGGCCAAACTTCTGTGCCTGGGAGACTGCGAAACAACCGGCCTGCTTTCTATAAGGAGAAAGCTGGAAATCATTTCACAGCTTCAGCTTTGCAGACTGAATTCTTACAGAATACTTGTTTATATGCCGTGGCAGGCGAAAGCCAACCATATATGTTTTTGCAGCTATAACTCTTAATTCTGACAGAGGCCACAGGCTGATGAAAGGCTGGGGATTGTGCCTGGCTTTGCCCAGTGTTTGGGCTCCAGGCTCTGGTCTCCCCAGCACTGCTCCTCTCTCCCCTCCTCATCACGTGGATGGTCTGTAAACAAACCAGCAGCGAGCAGAGCAAGCTGCTCCTTTGTATCAAAGCCAGGGAGATTTCTTTATACAAAAATGCGTGAAAATTTATCAACTCAAAGCTCCTTTTAAAGAGAAGCCCCTAAGGAGAGCAAGCCCAGATGCTCCCTTGCATTGCATTGGTAGCCAATTCCTCTTTCTCCCTCCCTTCAAACATGCATTATTTTCCATCGAAGGCACTGTAGATGAACTATCGACTGCAAACAGAGCCTCCTGGTTGGATGGCGACGCATCAATATGGATTTAAGTGAGCAGCAATGATATAGCACAGTTTGGTGCTTTGCCATCGTTTCCTTTACACGGGCACAGCTCTTCAAGCCAAGCAAACAACCTTCTGCCTAAACGCCTCCCGGAGGACCTCCAGCCAGCGAGCCCATCTCTCGCAGGCGCCCGGTGACCATGTTTCAAAAGGCAAGGACAGAAACTGCACATCTCCCTCCTCTCCGCTGTGGCTCAGGAGGTGGGAACCTGCCGGCGCGTCGCGAGTCGCGTTTGCAACCACCCAGACCCGCGATGTGCTCGCCCCTTCCCCTCCTGACCACGCTTTCTGCACCAAGTCAAACACACGGACGGGGATGCTTCTGCTAACGCGTTCCAGATGGCGTATCACATTTGCACACTGCGGTTGTCAGTGGTCGCAGCGATCCGGGTGTATTTCATTTTGCTATCTCATAGTAATTATTCCAGCTTTTAGTCGGCTTTGGGGAAATTCTTCCTGCCAAAACGCCCAGTATCAAATGCCAGCAACACATGAGTCTGTGTGTTGATTCGTCTGTGGTCTCTTTGCCTTAGATCTAACACAAATTCTTCTCTCCACCGCCCATGCCTTCCCAAAGCAAGTCATCTCGAAGGTCTGTGGAGAGCTGCTAGCTGATGAGGGGAGCTGTAGGCAGCTATTTGGGGGCTGGCTGCTGTTTTTGCTCACTTTCCCCATTGCACATCTAGTGACGTACAACTGGGCAGTCTGTCCCAGGTCAGCCTGGCAGGAAGCTGGGGCTGAGGCACCAACTGGGGGTATGCAACAGCCACCCCAGCGTCTTCTGCTACCAGCTCATAGGCGATAAAGCTATATCAAAGCTACACCCCAGTGAGCCGGATATTTTCTCAGCCACCGTTTCACCAGAGGATGATGGAAGTGTCTCCAGACACACCCGGGAGTCTTGGGAGTCTTTGCATTCGTGTTGATGAGCACTGGCAGGAGATTTGTAGCTAGGCGGTAAGAAGTGTCAGGGGGTGGTGAAGGGGGCAGAAAGAGGTGTTGGAAGGAAAGGGGGCTGCTCAACTTCACCTATAGCTGGCTTTTAAGTGACCTGAAGGACACACTGGGTTGTGAGGCTCCCATCTTCCACCTTCCTACCCCCAGAAGCTGAAGTTTCTGAATTGCTCTCACTAAAAACAGACCAGGCATCAAACATTTCTAAGGCTTTTAGAGTAAAAGCTATAAACTGAGCCAAAAACCTCAAGAGACAGAACTGATATGAAAAGCTACCTTCCAGGACAGATTTTCCCAGTGACTGAGTGCTGGTAACTGCAGCAGCCTCTTTGCAACTACAGCATGATGCCACTGTTTATCATCCGAGGAGCTCAGCTCTCTCTCGCCTTTCTCTTCCTGTTGCACTGGAGTTAAGACAGTCCCCCCTCCATATCCATACATCTGCATAATGTAATCTGCTGATGATTTCAGGCCTCATATTTTGTCAGTGTCATGATTTATTAGCTATGTGATGGCTCACACTTAGCTGCAAAGAAATCTTTCGGTGACCTAAAACCATTCAAATTTTGCCGGTGTTGGAGTCCCGTGGCCTGGCAATTTCAACACGCCAGGTATTTCAGTGCCTGTTCCTGCAGCCTGCGTTTCTACGGGAGCAGAGCAGGAAGCCTGGCTGGGAGCCGGGTCCTGTTCTCTGCATCTGGAGCCCTGCGATTTGTGACTTAACCGAGCGGCTGAGCCAACCTCCAAAGAGTCTGCTCCTGAGAGGCTTTATGCCTTGAAAATTTATTCTAAAGCAGCTTCAAAAACTCCAGCTTTTATTATTAATATTACTTCTTTCATCAGAGTCCACTTATCTTTTTGCTTTCTATTTCTGTCTTTACCCTTTTACTGTTTCCCTGAGCACTTCTATGGGAACGCTACCGAAACCCAGACCAGGCGACCGCAGCATCTACCCACTCTCTCCTTACCAGCATGAATTTATTTCCATCAAAGCTTCCTTTTTGAATCAAGTTTTCTTCCTTTTAATTCCATCTGTATTTAATCCCAGACAAACACAAACAACAATCTCAGCTCCCTAAGGCCATTACTTTCTAAATCAGCTACAGCCAACTCCAATTAGCAAGCAAGCAACATGAGCAGCTTTGTATGCTCCCGTATCTTTGGGAACGAGCCAGCCCAGAAGGTCCTTTTCCCCAGACTGTCCCTTTTTTCTTTCTGAAGAACTTGCACCGTCATTAGAGTCGCAGGCTCTGCGAGATAAAAGACACTCGCCTTTGCTTTTGCCGCCACGGAAGAGCCAGGGAGGATGGTCAGGGAGGATGGTCTGTGGCTCATTAACACTGCTCTGCAGTTCTGCTCTCCCACACCTGGAGGCTACCTGCATGCTTTGATTTATAAGAGGATCCCAAAGCCTCTACAAGTGCTAAAGGGATATTTTCTTGGTCACTTTAGCTTCCCTCTTAACCCGCACTTGAAACAGCTCCTTCATAGCCTCTCTAAGCCAGGCTGCCGGAGAAGCAGTGCCAGGGCTGCACAGGCAGCAAGGCTCTGTCTTCTCAGGCCATGAGAACATCTCTCAGACATACCCTGGAGAAAAAACGACCAGCCCTCAGCGGAGCTCACCATGTCCGACAGAGGACGTGCAGTAACTCATGGGGTTATTGGGCTTAACGTGATTATCAACTCACTGTCTTCAAAGTGCTTTTAATTTATTTTGGTGAGAAATGCCTGATCTCAAAGGCTGGTCAGATTTAGCCGGCGTTAGCCAGGCTCTGGCAGTGGGTGGGCACTTGCTCTTTAGAGCCCAGACTTGGTGGCACCCCCTGCTCCATCACGGCTCTGCCGGGCTGCTCCTACCTCACTGCGTGCCCGGAGGGTGCGGGGGGCAGCGGCAGAGCTCGGCCCCTTGTCTGAAGGGATACCTGCACCGAGCGTGCCAGCAGGCAGGGGCAGACTCGGCGCTTTAACTCAGCAGATAGCTCTCCCTCCATTAGTGAGCTATTTCGGGCAATGATTTCAAATTAAAATCTGTATTTTATTAATTATGCGTCTGCTTTGCTGCTGAACTCTTTAATGTGTTTCCCAGCTGTATCAATCTATAGCCATGAAAGAAGCCATTAAATCTAAATGCCTTGAGCGTGTAGCATTTCTGCTGGGACACATCCTTCACTGGGATTAGCCCAGAGGTGCGAGGCCCCAGCCAAAGCTGCCGTCTCCCCTCACCCGTGGGAACACCTCCCATCTCACCTAGCGGGAGCAAAGCAAGGGACGTTGCGGGACTGGAGCGGAGGACGTGCCCTGACAAACCCATCACGATTGTAAATGATTGCAAAGCAAAGTCCATCTGGTGACGCTGCCGGGTTTCTCCATCTTTCACACCGGCTGGCAAGAAATGCAAGGAGCCAGCTCTGGCGCTGCTGGGCTTCAGCTTAGCACGCTGCCAGCAGCTGTCAAAGAGAGAAGATGAGGATGAGAGCGAGAATCATTTGCATTGCTGCAAACTCTTACTCCAGCCTCATTTGCTAACCTCAGTGTCGGGGCTCGGAGCACCGACGAGTCCCTCGTATTTCCCCGCTCATCTCCTGTTGCACGCACGTACCGCTTCAGCAGCTGGGAAAAGGATTTCCCCAACTCATGCCTTCTCCTGCCGGGTAGGGATATGAGAGAGAGCAGTGTGTGCAGGCAGGCAGAGTTATTCACCTCTCCTAAGTGGCAAAACTGATTGGGTTTGACGGACATGCAGGGATGTGCTGATGCATTAATGACCAGTTTAGCATGGAAACCGGCAAAGCAATGCACCTCACAGATGTTACTAGGAGAAGTTTATTTAAAGTATATTTTATGGCTGTGGAGAACGTATTAGAACCTCAAGAAAGATCACTTCAGGCTCCTTCCCTAACAAATACACTAAAACCTGTAAAATAAAATAAAACAAAACACACAAACACCCCCCCAAAAAAAGTGCAATACAGACAATTTTATGGACCAAATTCTTTGCCACTGAGATGACTTCATTGCTTGGGTGAAAACTAAAGAGGTCGCCAGCACTTGGAAGCAGAAAGGGCTGAAATGCACCAACCGTACCCAGTTCAGCCCCGCACACCCTGTCCGAGCAGATCCTCTGCCGGCAAATTGGCTATTCGCGCGACCTGCCTTCTCCCACCAAGCAAGCCATTTAAGTCACATTATTTTAGAGTGTCCTTGAGACAGAGCAGCATTAATGGGCTCTACTGTCTGAAAACTGCTCTTGCTTAGATACCCGCAAAGCCGAGCAAGAGAGGCACAAGGCTAAAAAACGTTCCCGCTCCAGCAAAACAGACTTGCACTCGGATTGCACAGAAATTAAAGCAACAAAAAGTCTCTGAAGCCAACCGCAATATAACTGAGAAACAGGCTCGTCACTTTGTATATCCATCTGGCAAGGACATACTTTCCATTTCAGCAAGTGCGAGAATGGGTGGACAGCAAAGGGAAATGTGAAAACAGCAAAGAAACAAGAAGAATGAAAACCTGCGGGACAACACTGCTACCCTGTTGTGAATACTGTACGTCTATTCATATGAAAATCCATACGGCTGCTACTGTTGCATGCACTCTTCTTACACAGCATGAAATTAAAATTCCTCTTCAGTATCATATTGCCAGCACTACAGCAGCAACTTTAGAGTAAGCTAGCAGACAATTTATCCTTTGGCTTCCTCAGACGGGCTTGTGCTGGGATTGAAAGCCAGTGGGGTGAGGGAGACGAGTCTATTGCCCATGGTAAAAAATTCTGCTTCCAAAACAAATCCCAGAGAAATATTGCTGGCCTAGAGTCTGACTGTTGGTGCTAATTTCACAGTGCAGTTTCACATGCATAATTCCCCCCAGGCCCCCCTGCCACTTCCCTTCTTATCTTCCCAGAACAAACTCAACATGCAGGCTAATTTCAAGGAGTGTTTCACCCAGAGTCCAGCCAAATGTCAGTGGATCTGCTGGAAATGCAAATTGAGACAATCATGCAAAAAAGGAGAGCTTATAGATTGTGCGTAAGGGCAACAGAAGGCAAATAAAAGCTGACAGAAAGAGGTAGCGAGGAAGAAATCTCCCGTCTCAAGTTGTTGATCATTTGCACATGTGCTCCGGGAACAAAGATAGATTTCCAAAAACATACAAGTCCCATTGATTTTCACTGCTGGATTGTCTAGGTGCCTCTAAAAACCACATATCTCACAGCTCCTAAATCAGCATCTTGCATTCACTCACACCATTCACATCCACTTTGCAGAGCTGTAAATGACAACGGAAGGGGTGAAGAAGCAGAGATCCGGTGCTGAACTGGGAAGACCAGGAGGTTTTTCAGTGGTTTCCCAATTGCTAAGAGCCATTGAGTTGTCAAAAGCAATTGCAACTTTCACAGAAAGCATTACGTTTTGTGCTTTTGAGAACGTTGGGATGACTGTGGCTCCCTGAGATCGTCTGGGGACAAACTGAGGAAAAGAGACTGGAGACAGGAACCTGACCAGCTCAAACCCAGCCACAAAATTTTTCAGATACAAGCAAATTCATAAGGAAATTCGCTCATTATATATGCAAAGAAACAGCAAGCAAGAGGAGAGAATCTATACTATGTGCCATAACATGATATAGAATTAATCCCCCACGGTTACAAATTTCCTCATAAATCACAAATGGGACGATATCCACTGTATTATATTTTATCACACTTTCTGTCAAAATATCCCCTGCAGGGAGCCTTTTCAGAGATGGTATCACAAGCAAAGCCTTATTTGGGGAAGAAGATTTGAACTAAACAGCAGCAAACTATCAACATGTTCCTTGCGAGACTGCTAGATAGAAAACCCCTCAGAGCAGTGTTAGTGGTGTCTAAGTTAGTGCAGCTCTTTCTTAAATAACTCCGTCTTCTGGTTTTGCTCAGGCCCATATGGAGCAAATATGCTGTTTAGTTTTATTAACAGCAATACTAATACGAGCTGGCTGCTGTGCTTCAGCATGCCCCTAAGTGCCCGAGGGACTGCAAAACACTTTATAAAAGCATCCAACGAGGAAAACTCCGCCACCTCTCAGGTGATACGGGGCAACGGGCGCGTTACACGCTCCGACTTGCAAACCCCAATCGCTCGGCGAGGGCTGAGCTCCACAGCGGCTCTCCGGGATATGGATGTGGGGCTCCTCCATCCCCACCCATCGCCGGCCTTCAAGGACGACGCCGGCTGAGTGCTTCTACTTCGCTAGGCTCCGCACTTTTGTAAGGCGCTCCGGCGTTTTTGGCAGCCACTGAACTGGAAGGAAAAGGGTCTGATTATCTCCTCCACCACCTCTGTGGTGACCCAGACCACTGACCCCTTTCCTGTCACTCTACATTTGCTCTGGATGTTTTACACATGGAAGGGGCAAACCCTTCACAACTGATGCAGGCTGCACCCACAGGCTCCATCTTCTCCACGTGGCACAGAAGGCAAATGCTTTGTTTATCGTGGGGTTTCAGCTCCGTCTCTTGCTCTGGGGCTCGTGATTTGTGTGCCCGTGTTGGAGGAACGATATGGGAGGCAAGCCGATGCTGCGGCATCAGGGACGGTGGAGCAGGACCTGCTGACAGCCCAGATCCAGTGCAGGCTTGGCAGTATTCATCCAGGAAACGGCTTCTTCGCTCCCACTGCCTGCCTAAAAGCAAGCCAGATAATACAGCCTCCATTTTGCCTTCACTATCCAAAATACTGCCATCCTCAAATATCTTTAAGTGCATCCTGAGCTTCTGAGTGACATAGCAACAGTAGAAACCAGCCAGCTGAGACAGACGACATCCCGCAGCTGGGTGGGAAGAGGAGAGGAGCAGAGCACCTCCTTCTTCCACAGCGAGCACCCAAAATCTTTAATGCCTGCACAAGACTGTCTCCAGCTTCACAGTTTCATTGTAGGAAACAACATGCAGCCTTTTGTCTACGGACTTGTCTTGACCCACTGACAGCAGCTTTATCACTTTAACTTAAGCGTCCCTGAGTTAGGGACATCGATCAAGGCAACGGCTTATCAATCAGCTGGCACTAACCTACTCCAACAAGACACTTGGGAGGACGCTCCCCGTACACCACAACAAGCCTTAATTATTTAGGTTTCTGCGACTTCCAATTACTTCTTCAGCAGGGAGGCAACGCGCCTCGTTCTGCAGGGGGACACTGATTACATGGGGGAGAAGCAGGGACAAGGGGGAGGCAAAAGGTGCCATTAGCCCGAAGCACAGTGCACTCCTTTAACGGAGAAATAAAAGCAGCGTGGTTGTTTGGAGGAGCAGACCCTGCCTTCTCCCATGTGTTGCGCCGCTCCACCCCAGGCAGCATCAGGAGGACCCGGAGCCTGAGGGCAGCCGTGGCTGGCGCCCACCCTGCACACCCCTTGCAGGGAAACATCTCCCTGCCTGCAAGTAGGGGCGAAGGCATGGGGAGCAAGTCAGAAGCAGCTCCCCAGGACATCCCGACTACCTCGGTCCAGCTTCACGCACACCCAGCCAGTAGCTCCAACCATTTCCAACAGTGCATTTAAGTTGTCTGTCGCAGATCCTGACATTGCTTCCAGGTAAAAAAAAAACTGCACTGGGTTTACGTTACTTTAACACCAAAAACTGGCCTGAAATTACTTGCTGCTGTTATCTGACACTAACCCTGACTCACAGCTTGGCCTGTGCTTCAGGATAAACCTCTCTGCAGCATCCAAAAGACATCCAAATCCCCCAAAGTTTCTTGGTGCTGCCTGATGCAAGCAGAGGTCTGCCAGCCCTTCCACACTCACCTCTAGCTGAGCCTAGCGTGACCAGATTGTTTGAAAAATGAAAAATAGCCATCTGGGTTCCTGCGGTGGAGACAGCCGGGAAAGTTTCTGGAGAAGGCACCATTCTGTGGGAATCTGCAGAAACATCCCCGCAGCAGCAGCCGCCGGTGCCAGAGGAACGCGGGTGGTTGCGCAGCGCGGTGGATTGCGATACAAAGCCTTTGCCCATGAAACCACTGGCTCCAGTCCAGTCCAGACTGGAAGATGTGCCGCTCTGACAGCGGTTTGGCAGTCTGTGTGGGTTTGGGATGGGTTCACATTTAAGCCCTTCCTGATGTTTTAGCTGCAGGTCAAGGACAGAGGTAGGTCTTCTCAGGGATGGGAAGGGGACCTCTGGGCCACGACAGCCTTTCCCCTGCAAGAGGAGAGAAGTTGGGGGCTACGGGTTTCTAACCCAGCTCCAGCAATCTTTGCACACCCTTGGGCACATCGCTGCGTCCTCCTTTTCCAGTTGTAAAATAGACATAAAGTTTATCCTCCTTTCCATCCTAGTATGTGCTCTTTGGGGCTGTGTACTGGGAACAGCCAGCACAGTAGTGGTGGAGGGATTTGCTTTGTATTACTGCAGTATAAATAAATAATGCACAGGTCCCTGCTGACATCTGAGCAAAAAGCTGGAGTAGAAGGCAAAAGGAAGCATGAAAGAGGAGCTTGTACAGGTGTTCTTTATGCTCTAGTAAAACTGCAGTTCCTTGTACTGAATGCATTTTAAAACTAAAGCAGCACTGGTCAGGCCCTGATCTTTCCTCCAGAAGTTGTAGAGCAGTTGGGAGATGCAGGGAGAAACCTGCACCTTTAAAGCCGGGATGGCCAATAAAAGCAAACTGAACAGGAAACATAAAGGAGTCCGAGAGCATTGCAGCTCCCAGATTATTACCCAGATGCTGTTTCAGCAGGTCATCTGAGCTCCGCTGGCTTTTCCCAGCCTACATAGTTGCAGTGTTATCATCTCCCTATCCTGTTGTTGATGCTGCTGGGAAACCATTTAGGGGGCTCAGGACACATGAGGCTGGAAGCAGAGCCCTGCGAGTCAGGCACACGTGCAGGAGCCCTGGCGCCAGGGCGGTCACAGCTCAAGCCCGTCCCGTCCCAGCTGCGGGGTGCCACCACGACGGGACGCCGAGCAGTCCCTGCAGCACGGAGCAATTCCTCAGGGCTCAGCCCCCACGTTTCGCTCCAGCCCGTTTCCCAGCTGCTGCCTTCCCCGCAGCGAGCCAGAACATGGCACCCACCTCTGCTGCGAGCCCATCCCGCGCTCGGGGCCAGGAGTGACGCCGCCAAGTCTCAGAGAGACCAGTTCGGGTGTCAGCACTGATGGCAGAGCTCCCAGCAGAGAGAGCTGAGCCTGGGGGGTGGACGGGGCAGCCCCCAGCGAGCTCTGGGCAGGGGGCTGGGGACGGGCAGGGGGCTGGCAGGGACTCTGCTCTGTGTAGGTGGTGGCACAGGCTCCCCACGGGCGCAGGGTCCGGGACCCACCTGCTGTCAAAGAGAGGATCCAACACCTCGTTAATAAATTAATCAAAGTATTTTTAAATTAGCTCCGGCGCACTTTGTATAGCCTGTGTTCCTACTCCCGGGAGCGGCTGTAACAGACCTGGGTTTTGGTATATAATTAAATATCAACACATGTATCCTGTGCTCAGCACAGTTTCTGTATTTGCTTGTGTTAATTGGGATGTGAGGTAAAGTGTCTCACAGCAGAATCCTACGTGCTTCCAGACTTATTTTCCTTAAAGATTTAGACAGTCAAATCCCATCTGTCCATGCTCCACCTCTCTCTCCAACTCCTTTCCCCCAAAAAAAGATGCTGCCTGGCATTTCATTTCACCACCTCCTGCTCAAATTAACTCCCCTTTGATGGAGCACTATCTTCGCTAACATCCCCGTATCGCACACGCCCTTCTCTTGGGTGCATCTTTTCTGCAGAAACCCACCCCCACGTCTCCCTCGCATGCTCGCCTGCTCTGAGTCATCTCCCCTGCCCGCCGGTGAGGAGCACGGGGAACCGCGCACGCCTATATACATGCACATACACGCGTACTTGGTATGATAGGTGCAATTTTGAGCAATTTCCCTGCCAGTCTCTCTGCAATCTCATGTAATCTCCCCCCAAAGGGGATCAGAGATCCCATGGTGCCTTTTCTTGGCCATAAAGAATGCAAATCACATCCCCTGATGGTTTTGAATAATGCAGACGAGAGCAACCAGCAAAATCCAGGAAGGCTGCTCGCTGCTTGTTAGCTCACGTTTGTGGTTACTCCAGCTCCGCGTTAGATCAGAGATGCACAAAGGACTTCAGCAGTGGCTGGGCAAGGGAAATAATTTGTTTAGACCATCCAAACTGCCAGCTTCCTGCAGGTCCCATATTTAAAGCTGCTGGAGACCTGTCAAGAGGTGCCCTGCGGGGTTTCGTATTCAAACGGCCTCACCAGTGCCACAGATGACAGCGCCTTGTACTATCTGTGCTAGTGCAGGAAAACAGCGCTCGGCAGGCCAGGGTTGGAGTTTGTCCCCTGCAGGGGCCGGCCACCGAGCTCAGAGGGATGGCAATACAGAGCAAGGGCTCCCTGGGCTGTATCTCGCCCGGAGGATGTCACCCAGCTCCCACCAGCATCAGCTCAGCGCACATCAGGCCAGCTTGCCTCTTCCACATCCCATTTATCTGCATATGCTGGAGCCTGCAGCTTAACGTACCGTTCTTGGGGGTGGAGGTACAGAGAGGTAAAACACAGGCTGCTTTTCTCCTGGCGCTACCAAACACCAGCTAGAATTCAGCACAGCAAGTCCATGCATTAAAAATATTCCCTCTTCATAACACAAACTGCAGCTATTTAACAGTCCAGTTGGCAATTTCACAAGAGCATCATAGCCCAAACACTTCTCAGCCCTCGATTTAAGGTGGAGTTGAAATTCACGGCTATCGCAGGTACACCTGAATACTTCTATCACTCTGGTTCTCACCCTGGACCTTCGAACCTGCCAGGTGGGACGCGGAGCTGAACCGGCCGCCGAGCTCCTCATTTCAAACCTTGTCTCTACCGAGCAGCGCTAAGTCTCTAGCACTGAGCAACACCACCAGGAAAAGCGAGCAATGGAAAAGGCAAACGCAGGGAGGCAAAAAAAAATAAGGAGGGAGCCGCCACAGATAAATTTTACTTTACTATTACAAATGGGACTTGAATTGAAAGTTCCCAGAGGGCACACAAAACTTCTGCAAAATCATTTTTCCTTTTAGAAATTACACCCAAGCTGACAGAACGCTCCAGATTAAACAGATTTGCTCATTCTGGGATTTTGCTGTAATCCAAACCACAATTCCCTGATAAGCTGTTACCACATTTGTGAACTGATGCATCCCACATGCTCGGGCTGCCAGAAGAACCTACAAACCAGTTCCTCCTGGGACCGGTGGCCAATTCCCAGCACTGTCAATCTCCCTTTCACGGACAAAACCAGTAGAAACGGCATAGCCAGGTGAGAACATGACAGCCCTGGGGTAACTGCCATGTACCGGAACAGGTATGCAATATTTATCTGCCTGGGCACATGGGAAATACGTGTGCCTGCACAGCGTGAGCACACGCATCCCCGCACACAGGTGGAGGTGATGGGGAGACAGCTGATTTGAGAGATCGAGCCTCAAACAAGCAAAATAGCTGCAAACCTGAATTATTTCCGATTAAACTAGCAGGCGCTTCCTTCCTAAAAGTTACTTCCTATATTTGGAAAACCATTCCTTTAAAGTGCATGCATTCCATCTCATCTAAACTCCTCCTTCACCATAGCAGCGCTCGGATAAAAAGCCCCCATCTTTCTGAAACCACATTCCCAAGAGGCATTTCCGTCTGCTCCCAGACCTCGGAGCAGAGCAGTGTGGGGCAGCCCCTGCCAACGCAGACCCTCAGCCTTGACCTCACGCCGCCGCCAGCCACAGCGGAGAGGAACCGAGTAGCGCTAGTGCGATGCTGCTCTGGGCTCGGACACGTCACGCACCGTGTGCACGGGCACCCGTGAAAAGCGCAGCTGGAGGGGTGTGCTGGCAGTGACGTGCAAATGGCACAAGAGGAGCCTCCGGGGCACTGACGTGCAGTTCTACCTGTAGGAAATAGAGCGAAGGGAGCCAAGGGGTAGACTAACGTTTATTCAAAATACATCAAAATCAGCAGAAGGGCTTATTTTCCAGGACCAATGGGAAATAGACCTTGCTGCTAATAAAGGAGTAACAGCAAGCCGGTCCCTCTCCTCTCCCCGAGGCACTGAGCACGGTTTGGCTGCTCGTCTGAGCCCTGCTCGGACGTGGCACCGCGTAACCATCCCATGCTACAGGTAAATTGCCCTCAGCACTGCAGGGCTGCCAGAGGCAGAGTCAAACCACCTCCTTAACGGCAAAGGCATCCCCTTATCTTCTCTCCCTACCCACAGCTCCTTTCAGTGAATGCTTTTTCAGTACTTCTTTCCCTTCAAGGAACAAAACACAGCCTTTACTTTCTACAGGAGCCTCAAGAAAACACAAAACTAACTTTAAACAAAGGCTGACATGTCTTGAAACAATTATTGCCCGTCTGGGGGGAGAGGGAGTGTTGGCAAGAGATTATTTTTAGAGATTAGGTCTAGAGTGACTGACAAACCGATATGCAACAGCGTTTGTTTTTAATCCGAAACAGGTTTGGGATAGAATTAAAAAAAAAAATTTAAAAAATCCAAACCCAAAAAAACCCGCAGCCACCCACCGACAAGAGCTCCTCAGAAGCAGGAAAGCTGCAGCCAGCAATACTAATGCGTTTCTCGGTTACCAGCCACCCTCTCCTTCAAAGGAGACATACATTGCTGTCTCCCGCACCAGCGTGGGAACGTGCCCTCCCTCCGCAGGGCTGGGGGACAGACCCACACACCCCCACAGAAGCCTGCCGCAGCAGACCCGCTCGTGGGGCATCGGCCGTGGGCACCCCCAGCCCCCGGGTTTGTGCTCGAGCCTCACGGCAAGACCTGGCAGCTCAGCCCCGTCCTGCGAGGGCTGGCCGGGAGCACCGAGGGGAAGGGATGCAGGGTCCGGGGAGCGCAAACAGCAGCAAATCTGTCCAAAATCAAGTGCTGAGCTGCAACGTGCCGTGCCTGCCCTCGGCACTAAGCACAGAAACAACCAACACAACCCCGTGCTGAGGCTGCGCGTCGCACCCGTCACCCAAGCTGGGGACCGTGGGCAGACTGGCCGCTTCTGCCACGCGGACGTCAGTCAGGAGAAAGCTGTGATCCATCGTGGGCTCCTGCCCTGCTCCAGCCCACCCTGCTGCTCTGTCCCCGCCGCCCAGCCCTGGCTTCACGTTCAGGCTTCCCTATTTTGAGATGCCCTCAGCGAGGCCCCAGCCGATGCCAGTGGTGGCGGGGATTACAGCCCAGCAGCTCTGCAGGGCCACTCTCAAAGGGGTCAGGTCACCCTGTGCCGGGGGCTGCGTTGCACATCGGCAGCTCTATCGCATGTCAGTAAGTCCCTTTGAATCGTGCTGCAGCGATACCAGACGAGACCAGTCTTACACAAAATTCACACTGCTGGAAAAACAGAAATAAAAATATATATTGCTGGGCAGTGGGGGTGGTGAGGAGGACAACTTTTGAACTAATCCACTCCATCAAAGTCAAAATGTTTTCAGTTATTATTAGGATTTACAAATATTTTTTTTCCTTCCCATCGCAGCTGCCAGGGATGGGCAGCGGGAGGTGCTGGGGGAGCCCCGTGGCTGCACCCCACGGCAGCCAGTCCACTGGGAGAGCCACAACCCAACGACTACACAAGCTCCAACACTAGTCAGAGACTGAATTATGACAATAAAAACACTAACAGATGAACAGGAATACACCAGCTGCATGAGGAGCTTGGGGTGAAGGCGAGGGGAATTAAATTAATCCCTTCATTATCAACCTGACCCCTGGAAAAATCTGAAGGAATGGCTGTGAAGGTTCACAGCGGAGCACTAAAGCCAGAAGATCAGCTAACACAGCATCTGCCAGCCCAGACGGGCTCTGCTCTAATCTCCACTGCTCCAGCTGGGACCACGGTCGCTCGAGGCTGCCAGGAGCCAGGCGATCCCACCGGCAAGAGCCTGTGCCGTGCCATGCTGGCAGCCGCTCGGAGGGCAGAACTGGAGAACAGGCCTGCAGGGGAAAAGCACATGGGAAGGCAGAGCTAGCATCGCAGCCCTGCAGCAGTGTTTTCTACAGGAAGACTTTGTTAATGAGTTTTGTTACCTCCTAGGTACAAATTAGCCCAAAGCCCTCCAGCAGCAGGGTGTGCTGCAGGATGTGTGCCTTTCCCATGGTCCTGGGTGGCTTTTGCTTGCCCATTTCCTACCCCTTTAGGAGGAAATTTGGTGGGTTTTCTTTTGCTGCCCCTGGTACCTGCATTATTAACAAAGAACTGGATTGGTATCTATCAATGCATTATAATATACTATTAAGTTAATGTTGTAAGCCTACGTACAGATTTCAATATTAGGTGAGCTTTGTGTAAGTGGAGATGGGAGGCAGACGTGGCCCCTCGGGAAGGGGAAAGGAGGCGAGGATCCTTGGGGATTTCAGGGAGGAAAGGTCAGCCATCAAATGTAACCCAGCAGAAACCTGAAAACCTTCTTGTCTTATCACATCTCTGGTCTTACAGCCAATTTGTTGCTGTCTTCCCAGCCAACTCCCACAGAAAGCTCTGCAAACAGCCCCCAGTGCTGATACAACACCGCTCCAGTGCTGCAGACCGAGGCAGAGGAAGATCCAACCTGTGCCCATGTGCTGAACCTGCCCAAACCTTCACCCCGAACCTGCCAAGTCTTTGGTCTGATGCACAGCCGTGCCTGCCCCACCCTGGCGCTCTTCCGAGCTGATGATGGCTCAGTACTAAGAGCGGCTTATTACAGTTGTTCCTTCAACAGGGTTTTAATAAAGATCTCAAAGAGTTTTTAAAACAAAAAAAACAGAAACCACCCCAAAGAAACCTGAAGAGCCAGAGCACACATGCACAGGAGCGTCAGTGCTTTCTCGCACCGAGAGAAGGGTGCAGAGCAGAGGAGGCCACAGGCAGCGATGGATACAAGAGGCATCTTCGCTGTTCGGGGCAGGGAAGAGGCAGTACCCCAAGGCCAGATGCCACATGGCAGAATAAACCCAAGCACACAGTGTGGAGGGATTTCTGCTCCCAATCCCCTCCGCTGAACTGCCTGCCAAGCGCCCTCCCAGCCCCGCTGCTGCAGAGCGGCTGCTGCCAACAGATACTTAGGTAAAGTTTAGGAAGGGGGTGGGGGGGTGTGTGTCTGGAAGAAAAAACCCCTCTCCTTCCTGGGATTAATAGCTCAAATTAATTTTATTGTGAAGAATAACAGCTGGGGAACTGAAAGCAGAGAGCAGCACCCCCAGCTCGTCTCTGCATCCCCGAGCAGCGTGGTTGTGGCGGTGCCGGACAGAAGAGGCACCACACCTGTGGGGGGGGATTAACGCAGCAGGCTGCTGCATGCTGTTCCCATTCCCAGCACAGAAAGGCAGCTGAAAGCAGATTTATCTGCTGGATAATAAAGGCAAAAGACTCTCAAAAGAGACAAGTTTCAAGCCAAATTGCTAGGCTTGTCCACTTCTCTCTTAATCCCTCTCAAAACTGTTGGCATTATATGTGGTGGGGGAGGATGGGGGGATCTTCACCCAAAAGGCAAAAGAGCAGAAGCCACTGAAACAGAGTTCCCCAGCCAAGCGCCGCAGAGGTGTCTCGGGGGCACAAAGAGGAGATTAATGCTGAAAGGCTACAGCGTTGAGCCAGGCAAGGAATCTGCTGGAAAGGATGGGGAAGAGCACACGGGAAGTATTTTGGATGCCTGACAAGGAGATGTCGGGACCATCTGGGTGAGGGGAGGAAGGGCAGCGTGCCAAGGAGAGCCATGGGAAGGATCAGCCCGGCCAGAGGAAGGCAGGTCTTCTCAGCTGCATGTGTGAGACCTGCTCCCACCCTCCTCTTCCTCTCCTAAAGAAAGCGAAGCAACAGGTTGGATCTCAGAGAAGGAACGAGAGACAGACATGTTGGTTTGATATGGAGGACCTGGCTGGTGCACAGCCATTCTCCCATCCATGGGAGGTCTCTGATGGGAAGTGCAGGTTTGCTCCCATCTGACATGTTTTTGTGGACCCCAGAAGATCTGGGGCCAGTTAAAGCACAGAGTTCCCTTTGTGCAGGTGGAGAGCACCATGCTGGCAGCCACGGAGGGGCAAAGTCCCATCTGGTGGCCACCACAGCTTACCAGCAGCCAGGTACCTCGCTCTTTGCTCTGCCCACCAAGCCAGCACTGGGCTCAGGGCTGGGTCTTCCTACTCAAGAGATGAGATCTTGGCTCCTTGCAGCAGCCCATAAACTGCCACCTGACCTGCCTTCCAGCTTGCTCCAAAGGCACCTCTCACGATGTAGCCACTCTTAAAGGAGGGTAACATGAGAAAAGTAGCGTTATTCCAATATGGCTTTATTCTTCCCTTACTCTTTCATCGTGGAAGCGTAAGCATGGTACAGAGAGCATCAGTTACGTGCTGATATACCATGACCTCCAGAAATTCACCTCACCCCCTGCAAGCTCAGCCCCCTCGTCCCTCACAGGGGGTCAGCAAGGCTTTACCTCTTCTCAAACAATTTGGGATGTGCCGATAGGGAAAGCTGCCCAAGCCTGGGGTACGGTTAACAGGTAGTGTTTGATGACAGCATCCAGCTGGTCTTTCACTCACCTACTCAAGGCCAGCAGAGATAGTGGTGACAGCAGGTTTTTGGGATATGGATGCCTGCCCATGTTGGGAACTGAACCAGGACCCAGTGACTCATTTTTCACAGGGCACTGAGCAGCCATTAGATGTTAACGACTTTTGGCAACTACTGACCGGGGTCAGATTCAAACCAATGACTCAATAGGGAGAGGTTTTGCTTTCCCCATCAGCTGCCCCTGGGAGCCATCCTCCACTGCGCTGCCTCGGAAAAAAAAGGGCTTAGAAAGGAAAGCCAAAGAGGTCCTCAGCTCTGGCGCAGGGTAACCCTATCAACATGCACTGCAGATAGAGGCTGCTTTTTTCCCGGGAAGAATCAAAGCCTCATTGATATGTGAATTATGAATGAAACCTTAAGCTTTTAAACTTTTAACCTGTGCATTTCTAAGAAAGTCTTAATTTAGCCAGAGACACGGCAGGAAAAAACAATGGTTCAGTGGAAGGTACTGGATTTTCTGGCCTTTAAAAATACACCTTTGTTTAAGATCAGTATTTCATTTACTGAACCATTCCCAAGGGAAAAAGAAAATCCTGATCCACGCTGACCAAAGACATGGACCAAAATCTGTTACAATGAGACTCACGGATGAGACTGACTTACACCGACATTGTCCCTCCATCCAATTCCAGCTCCAATTGCTTCCTCAGCAGTGCCTGGGGCTTCTGCTTCTCGCTCCTCCTCTCACCCAAGTTTCACATTTCAAGGCATGCTGTGAAAGGCTTTAGCAACGAACAAACCACCGAACATCTTCCACTGCCCAAGGCCAGGCTGGCTGCAGCACCCCAGAGCCCGGCTGCCACCCACCCACCACCACTCCACGCTCTGCGACACGCCTTCAAGTGTGGTTTAGACTGAGCCTTGCCCAGACAAGCTCAGGGATAGGCTTTATCCAGCTCCTGTTTGCAAACTTATCCCCAGTCAAAGGCATTGAAAACCGGGGCTGGGAGAAAGCTCTGGGGAAGGCAGCAAAGCAATCACAGTGATTCAGTGTGACAGAGGTCAGGCCACCTCACACCAAAGCAACTCAGGGTGGGTCAGCTCAGTGGAAGTAACACTCATTAGAAGAATAAACCATATAATGAAGAGAGGGGGTGCTTTGCTTGGATCTGGTGAGGCACTGGGAGACCTTATATCATAGATTCAAATCCTTTTCAGCTACCACTCCACTGGAATTCACCCAAAAAAAAAAAATCGCCTTGCTGACCAGTGCTGAATGAGATTTTGTTTATTTTCTAGACAACTGCGGGCACATTGCTGCCATCAGCAGCAGAGCTGGCACAGATCTGGGATGTGAGCAAAGCCAGGAACAAAACGAGCCAGAGACTCAAGTCTTCTGCTGCCCTACAACTGAGCCACCTCCAGGACGAGGGTGCAGTGAATTGCCTGGGTAGAAGGGCTGTCCAAGACCCAAACCCAGCCCAGAGGCGCATGGAGGATACAGGCGCCACAGGTAACTCACTGCAGGAGAGATCACCTCTAAAGAAAACAGCTATATATGGCATCACGTCCCTCCATCGGTACATAGCTGTTGACAATGTTATCTGGACACAGATAAATCGGTGCGTTTGTATTTGAAGCCTTTCACACTTCAGAGCATCCTCACTGCCCACAGCTTCCCTTAAATTTTAGGTGTTCAGATCTTCAGAAACATCAGGTTTCTTCTGGTTGCCCAACACCTGCTGGCAATCTGACTATTTCAGCACCCCAAATGAAAGGCAGCTTTGAAAACACAGGCCCAATTATGATATTCCGGGACTGAATTAGCCGTTAGACCTCAAAGCCTGGTGGGTCCGTGGAGCGGGACTTTAACAAATGAGCAAATTCTGCTGATGTGCTTCAGGAAGTTACAATCCCCGGCTCCGAGCCCAGAGGCATTAGCAGAGGGGATATATATCTGTTTCAGCAGCCCAGGACAAAGCCTGTTACATCAATTTAAATCACTGGTGGAGGCTTGAAGCAAAGCAGACAACTGGGTGACACTGTCTTAAATCACCACACGAGGGTCCTCCAGATGGGCTTGGACCCGTTGCAGATCCAGAGCGAGCAGCACTGAGCACAAAAATGCCGCTAAGGGAGGGCTGAGAGAAGGAGACGTGGTGGGCAAGCCTCGGGTCCATCCCCAGGACACGCACCCAAGGCTTGCCCACCGCGTCCCCTTCTCAGGGGCAGATGATGTTGCTCCTCGGGGGGAGGAACTGGGCAGAATCGGGGCAGGGGGAGGCGACACCACCCTTTGGTCTGCAGGGAGTAGAGTCGGCTGTGTCATGAGCTAGCAAAGCTCCTCATTTTCAGAGGGAAGAAAAAAAATTAAAAAAAAAATCTATCAGCCACAAATTATAGATAAAACAGATTAAAGTTAAGAGTGAAACTAAACAAAGCCCCAGGTGGCCCTCTGCCTAGGGCAATTCTGCTAATTTTAGTTTCTCTGTTCTTCCCTGAGCTGTTTGGTTCAATGACTGGATGGTTTTAGAGCGCATACTTTACTGCAACCACCTAAAACATTGCGCACTGCGATGGTCCAACCCGGGCACCAGCGTGAAAGAGGAAGGCAAGGAAGAGCCGCCGTGGGACCCATCCCCGCCACGACGAAGCCAAGGGGCCTGGGTCCCCGAGCCGGGCTGGGGCAGCCGAAGGGCTGGTTGCCGGCCGTGCCACCATGTGCACAGGTGAACGTGACGGCAGGGGACGGGGGGTCCACGCCACCGCGGCCGTGCCCGAACGCGCAGCCCCTTCCAGCACCGGGGCGTGCAGGCGCCTGCACACACGCCTCCCGCTCGCCCCTCTCCGGGGCTGCCCTCGCACAGGCCCCCCGCACCCTCCCCAGAGGCCGGGCGATGCTCCCGCAGCCTGCGGGCACCTCTCCCATCGCACTCCTCCGCTCCCTTGCGGAGAACGCTGCTCGGTGCTGGGGAGGGCGGCCGGGGAGAGCCGTTTTGCAGCCACCACGTTTATTCCACAGACAGAAAAGGCAGCAGCCTCACAGAAGCATCCTATACAGCAGAATGTATTTAAATACCTAATGAAGGAATAAATCTGCGAGAGGGAGACATTTACTGCATGCTTATTCACACAGAGCCTTTGTGCAGGCGGGGGCAGCGGGGGGAGCGGCGGGGCTGCGCACTGCACCTGCGCTCCTGGCCGACAGCCGCTTTGCCAGGGTAATGAATATGGCAGGATCCTATTAAATGAGACTCTACCTGTCAGGGAGGATATTGAGCGCTCCCAGCCTCCACATCCATTCCAGAGGACTTGTCTCTGCTACGACAAGATGCAGCACCTTATCGACAGGGGCCTTCCCAGGGGTCTTGGAGAGCAAACAACGCGCTGGGGGGGGGGACAGAGACAGATTGGGCCACTTTGCAGCACCAGTTTGCCTCTGCACAAGACAGCAGGGCTTTTTCTTTTTTTTTTTTCTTTTTTTAATCCCCTCCAGGCAATATGTCAGAGGGTAGAAGTCATGAACTGGCAGCTCATCCCATAGCACTGGCAGGGCCAAGGGCTACACGAGAGACCCAGACCCAAGGGTTTGGGTGAAGGAGGACAATTAAGTCCTACTTGTGCCCTCGGACCCTGGAAACATGCTTCCTTGAGCCGGGGCAGAGCTTGGGTCCTCTGCTGTTTTCCTGCAGGTGAAAAAGCACATTTTGCTTCTGTTTTTCTAAAGGAACGAGAACAACCCGCTGCTGCGGCAGAGCGGGGAAGGGGCAGCACAAGGCCGTGCAGAGCAAGCTCGGGTGGGGTGGCCGTACCAAGCATCTCACGTTTGCCTGCGTTCGGATGCAGAAATGCCACCGCCCATCGAGGCCGAGCCATACCCCGTGGCCCCACGGAGCAGGAGCTGCCACCAACCTGCACGTTAGAAGCCGAACACCTACGAGAGCACGCGCAGCTCTCCCTGCCTTGCGCTGTCAGAGCTATCGCCCCACACCAACAGCAACCGCGATTATTTCGCCACTTCCCTGCAGAGCAGGGCTGGCTTGGCAGGGTGGTAAGAGCAAGCGCAGGGTGGTGGTGATGAGATACAAGAGCTCAGTCGTTTGCTCGTGTTTTACATTCCAGGAAACTATATGCGCCGGCAAGTATTTAAGACGAACGCTGTGTGACGGAGCAGCAGCACCCACTCCCGTCCCAGCAGCCCCACGCTCGCACCCAGCACCCCCCAGCATCCTTGTGCCTCCAGCCATCACTCAGCTTTCAGTTTTAACTCCCCCACCTCCCAAATACAGCCAAACTCATCTTGCCCTTTGCTTGCCCTTCTGCCTGCCCCTCCTCCCCCACCACACAAAAGGTCAATTTTGAAATTCAGGGGTCAGAATGAAGAAATGTAGCAGGGTCAGGGGTGAGAGAAGCCGCGAGGGGAGGAATTTCACCTCTCCAACCATTTGCTTCCCTGAATCAGCAGCCACAGAGCTCCTGCGCGGCACAGGGGTGCTGGGCTCGAGCGGGGCAGTGCCACGGGGGCTCGTGGGGCAGAGGAGGGTGCTCCCCTCCCGCAGCACACCCGCGGGCTTCTCTCTTGTTTTTTTTTTTTCCTGTTATCCCAAGCTCGATAAGCTTGCAGAAACACACCTAAATGCCAACCCCCACCCCAAGCAAAGCTCCAGCAGAAATAGAGCGAGAGGAAATTAAAGATGTGCTTAACACATCTGGAGTTTACATTTTCTATGTGCGGAGCTGAGCGAGGCACCAGGGAAAGCAAAGGCCCTTCAGGTCCCTCTCCAGGTGCCTGCTGAGGGGAGGGAGCCTGGCTCACACTGCCTCTGCAAGCAGGGTCTAGGGTGAATAAAATATATCACCCCTCACTGCTTATGTCCTCACTTACGCCCTAAATTAGCTTTTGGGTTTTTCCTTTAATCTACATTATCACATGTACTCAGTATCTGCCAGACATCTCCATTAGCTCTCGTTTTCAAACACGCTTCTCCTGCTGCCTAAAGTGCTGCAGCCAGAGCCAGTCACTTTGGGAAACCCTGGGAGGATTCCTCCCTGCTCGGGGGTTTTACAGTGGCCTCTTTCTGCTGAAAAGGTACAAACAACAACTGTGCACAGGAGGAAAGGAACGCACTAAGCACCCCAAGCAGCTTACAATATGGCTTAGAGAGAGCGGAGAGCAAGGGATGAACACGGAGCCGTAACATCCCTCTCCGGAGCACGGGGAATGCAGCGGCTGCCTCACTTGGAGAGGAACCATCGCCGCGTGTGTCCCTGAGCCAGGGTGGATGCAATCATGCCCAGGAGAGAGGGCAGCCCCATTTCAAGGGAAGGTAAAGATCTCTGGCTGAGGAAGCACAGCTGCAATTGGGGAATATGCTGTGAGAGCAAAAAATGCTGTTTTCATGTAAATGTCCCTAATAATAAAAGAGTGAATGAAGAAAGCCACACATACAAACAAGAAATAGTACATTTGTGCTAGAGAAGCAGAAATGATGCTAAAAAGAGAGCTTTATCAACATTTTCCAGAAGGCATCGGCTGTTCTTTAATGCTCCTCGAGGAATACCACATTGATCCTGCTGAACCCGGGCTGCCTGGTGCCTCTGATCACAGGTTTCTTAACAATCCCAGTCTCGACGCAGCACACTTCTCAACCTATACCTTCCAGATTATTCCAATTATTTATTTCTCAATAACAAGACCAAGTTCCCAATGTGAAAGGCTCTGCACAAGAAAAAAAAAAAAGCCTGAAAAGAAAACCAGAGAGGGGCAGCCTGCTGTCCTTTGGCTTCAAAGCTCTGCAGAATGATTTAGCCCAAATATACTCAAGAGGTGCAATTGGTCTGAGAGTCAAAAGAAAGGAGAAGGGGGGAGGAGGTGACTCTGGTTTTATTCCAACTCTGCCATTTACTAATTTAAGCATATGAGACCAGGATAGCTCCTTCACCTCTGCGTGCTCACTTGCATTTGTGGTATAGAGAGTCTCAGAGCGGGAAGCTTTAAGAGCGTCAGGCAAAAAGCATCAAAGAAACGCAGAGCTGAAAGCAGGCAAAAGGATGCTGTTTTTCCACTAATAAGCCACTGGCTGCAGGATGACTAGCAAAAGCAAACATCGCATTAGTCAGCCAAATGTTAACTCAGAGCTGTGAGGTTGCAGGCTGCGAACACTCCCAGCCACTCGGGAAGGTAAGTGCTCCCAGCTGGAGGCACAGCAATGTTTATTTGAAAGACCTTGTTTTACGCCAGTGTCTCTTCCTCACCCTTTTTTCTTTACTTTGAGCAGCTCAAGGGACCAACTCTTGTTCCTTCCAACTAACGGGGATCTCAGGATTGGCATCCTCTCCAAGCAGCAAATGCTAATCACCCTCTAAGTTAGTGGCAATGACCAACTTAACAGGCACTACTGCTTCTAATGAGCTGAGGAGGGGGAGGAAGAGGCCGAGGCAAGACGAACAATTACCACCTACAGTCACAGCAGCGCTTTGTGCTGCCTGACTTGCGCACTTTCCAGGATGCTCAGGCTGGTTTGCGTAAGGCCTGCAGGCAGGTTTATGAGATTAAAGCCCAGCACACAATAAATAATTTAGCAGCTTACCACAAAAAAAAAAAATCCCACACTGTATAATAGCTAGGCTGTATGATGTGTACATTCATTTTAAATGCACATCACTTTCATCTACATGTATCTATTTGATGCAAAGACATGTAACCAAGCGAGAAGGAACAACCGGGAAAGGTGACAGGGTCCCCGGCTGAGGCTCAGGCAGGGGATGAAGGGACAACGGCTGCTGAAGCCACTTACTAATTATTCCAGGCCTGTCCGTGCTGCTGCCTGCGCTCTGCTGTTTGCATGCCACGGTGGGATTCGGTGGGATTGCGAGGTGCAGCAGCACCTTGAGGCTGGTGGCAGGCCCTGGAGCCTTTTCGAAACATGAAAAACTTTGCTGTGCGGGTGCCAGAGCAGGGGCACGGGCTGCCCAGGGAGGCTGTGGGGTCCCTTCCCTGGAGACATTCACACCCCGCCTGGACGTGGCCCTGTGCCCCTGCTCTGGGGGTGCCTGCTCACGCAGGGGGTGGGACGGGGTGAGCTCCAGGGGTCCCTTCCAGCCCCCACCAGTCTGGGATTCTGTGAGCCCTCGGCTGGGAAAAGGGGAATAACTGTACAGACAGGGAATGGATGCACAGGGAATCCTGCCTGTAAAGGATAACTGCCTGGCAGATGGAAATCACAGCCATGTCTCCTTGGTCTCAGGCCAGACCTTTCTGTGGCCAGATCACAGATCCCTTTCAGCGTCCTCAGGGCTCACCGAGCCCAGGGTGGGATGCAGCCACGTACAGGGGTGTAAACCACAATGTGCAAATTCAAATTATAGAGCAGAAAATTGCAAGCTTGAGTAACATACTCAATGTGAGCTCAATAAAACAAGTGGTTAACATGAGAAGGATCCAAGCATCCTTACCCTCACAGTACCACCACGTTTCTCTCCCCCAGCCACCAGATGTGGCTCCCTCCCTGCCTGATTAGCATCATCTGAGATTATTTTTTTGAGACACACCTGATGAATTGACCATAATCTTCCAGCCTACAGTTAAGGTGACAGTGGGGAAAAAAATAAACCCACAACCCAAACCTAAGTGCATGGGAAGACTGAATATATCAGACCCTCGGGCAGCATGCATGCAGGGTGGTGGCTGGGAAAGAGCCAGGAGTTGCTACCATCGCTGGCAATAAAGCAGCGGTCACATTTAGACTTAGTATTTTGTTGCTCTTTTCATCCAAGTCACGGCCAGAAAAACCTATGTCCTCACCACAGACCCCGGCGAACTCCTCTGGAGCAAAACTACCCTGGGCTCTGCACTCCCCAGCCCCTGGGAGCTCCCTACCGTGGGCTGGGCTTTATCTCCCTCCTTTATTGCTCAGGCTGGGCTGCCTGCAAAGAGCTCCCTGAAGGCCTGAGAAATGTAGGCATCTGCCTGTCCATGCATCTCGGCAGAAATGAAAAGAGGGTAATAAAAGGCAGGGGGAGGTGGGGAGACCATGCATCATAACAGGCGTAATGGACTAATGCTAATATAGAGACTGGCCGCATCCAATCCACGCCTGCCTGGCACATTCATAAATATCGGGCAGACGTTCAAGTGATGGATTTGCCTTCGCCAACCATGCAGTATTTTACAGCCCCGCTAACGCTGTCATTGCCCTGGCCGGCAGCAAACAGCAACCATAACAACAATGGGTAGTAAACTCCATTGTGGGATTGAGGAAATATTAAAGGCAGCACCAGTCAGATGCACACGGGAAAGCCTAACAGCGAGTCCTATCACAAGCCACGGCGGTCCTGCTTTTGCATGGCATTTCGCTCCCAAATTTTCCCCAAATCCCAGCCTTTTTGCAGCCGCAGCAGCAGCGCGGGTGCTGTCCCAGTGCAGGGGATTCTTCCTGTGGGTTCCCCCGTCTCTCCCAGCACATTTGTGGTTTCCACATTCGTCTGCCTCAAGGAGGCATTTAGAGAAGCAACATAGCATGGTCTTCTCACAGGATTTCTTGCCACCTGGGGATTTAAGGTCTTACAAATGGACCAAAACTCATGTTATTTTGACCTCTGAGGATTTTAAAAGCCTGCAGAAATATATATATATAGTAAAGAAAGCATGAACTTCTTGACTCATAAATAGAAAGGCAGGAGTCTAACACCACCCTCCCCCCACAAAAAAACAACAACATCCAGAACGCAGCAACTTCTTCAGATTTACACTCAGAGGAAAGCAGGGGACAGTGAGAAAAACTAACATGATTTCACAAAATAGTTCGGTATTTCCTGATATTTTTCACCAAGATTGCTTCAAGAAGAAATGCATTACTGAACTAGATGAAAATGCAGCTCTGCTTCTAGCACGAAACGGAGGAGGAATAACTTCTGCCTCACTTCATGCTCATAAAGGAGATAATTCCTCTTCTTATGAAAGGTGTGGGGATTAATTATCTTCTAATGTACGTTAAAGACAAAAAAAAAACCAACATATGCACACAAGCGGGAAAAACAGCCTTTTTGGTAACTGTTTCCCAGTAGTTACTTTGGCAACTAGTCCCGAAGTGCAGAGCCTGATGCACCTCAAAACTCCCCTTACCCTCAGTGCTCTGAGGTTTGCTCCTGCCTGCACAAACCCCCAGGAGCACCGGGAAAGGTGAGACATGAGGCATTTTTCTGGTTTAAGGCTGTGTGCACTTAATGGAGGCACCAAGAGAGACTTCATGCCAAACCTCCCAGGACCCTGCCAGTGCCGAGGGCGGCACAGGAGCAGAGGCAGATGCTGCAGGGAAAGCCCGGCAGCACGTGGAGCCACAGGGCCCTCCTGCTCCTTCCCCAGGGGCAGGAAACCTCCTGCGGGCATCGCCGGCAGAGTTGGCCCTACACCGGTGGTGTTCAAGGCAATCAATAAGGGTGTTTGACAGGGAGTGCCAGGGCCAAGTCCCAGAGATGCATCTAGGCAAAGAGCCCCTCAAGAGAAACCCCTCTCAGCGCGTGGACCCCCTTGCCTTCGGGGTGCTGGTTGCCGCCGGCAGAGCTGGCGGGATCTCTGAGCCAGGCTGCTTTTCACACATAAGGCTGTCTGGCCACTTGCAGCCTTCGCAAGCTCCACTTCGTTTGGAAACGAATAAAATGTAATTGTTGCACTCAAAAATTTCAAGCTGATTTTTCAAGGTGCCTGAACCTGAGTAAGAACCAGAGTCATCGCCATCTCATGAGCCAAGGAACAGATTAAAGCAGACTCTGAGCCCACCTGGCTCGATTTCACGTAACATTTCCCGAACACTTGCCCCTCAGCTCTCCAGCAGCTATAAAAAGAAAAAAGAGAAGCTGGGATGTATTATTTTACTTGCTCTGCCAGGCAACAGATAACAGAACGAGAGAAGTAATGTTGGGAGAAGAGGAGGCCAATTTCATGCCTTTAAGAAGTAGTAGGGACATTCCTGAACTGCTCAAAACCAGAGTCTAGAGGGACTTGGCAGCTCTGCCCCTTCTCCAGCCCTGAAACACGTACAATAGTGCTCTCCTTTGGCTTTGATCATTTTTCATATTCCCTTGCACAAATTCCAATTAATAAGTAAGACTCCAACTTCAGGCTACTAACCATAAGAAATGTAGGGGACCACAGGGCATTTTGGGGACACATTTCTGGGGTCACAGTTTGACAACACCCTTTTTACACAGATGGAAGCAAAGGGAAGTTACTGAGTCCGGAAAATCCTTCTTTAGGGAGAAGGAGAATCCCAGCTTCTCTGACCACACCAGAGCAAATCGCCAGCAATACAGCAGCAAATAAATACCCCCTTATTTCACATCCTAGGGCAAGAAACAGAGACTTGTTTCTCAGCCCTTTCAATTAAACAACTTCTTCAGTCAAGCAAGAGTCATCTGCCATCTTATGCCTCTGCTGGGACACAGAGGTGTGCGCTCTGAAGGTGATGGCTTGATCACTTAGTCAAAGGACCCGACCCTACAACCTATAGCTAAAACCAGGCATCTCCTTTGCAAGGCATCTGCAGATGGATTCTTTTAATCTGTTCAATAACAGCCTGACGTCTTCTTGGCCCCTCTACTCACTGATGCAACTGACTTTTTCCTAAAGTGCTATGGAATTCGTGCGGGGGCGATAATTAAGGATAAATTAAGAGGATGAGATAACCATCCATAGAATGAAGTCAGGTAAGGACAGGTTCGGCCATATATATTTCATTGTGAAAGACCCATTTTATTCCCACTAATGGAACAAATTAAATCAGCCAAGCTGAATAAAACTATCACATACCAAGACGTAACAGTACACTTGAGGTTCGCCTTTCCCCTGGCTGCGTAATCCAATCAGTTATCACTGTCCCTTGCAAAAGTGGAGGTTCGCCTTCGCTGAAAGCAAGGACAGACGTTACACACTATGCATTCAGACATTCAACAGGTAAAGAGGAACATGTTTCCAATCATGAAAACTAGTTACAGTACTATGTATTCTCCTTCATCACTTCTCCTCCAGACAGACCCCCAAGCAGCTCTTCACAGGCGACCTTGCACACCAGCATTGATTCAAGCCATGTACAGCCCAGCTGCCATTGGGGCAGTACGTTACAGGAGTCCAGAACAACATCCAACACCCATTTATCCAGGAGGATGGGGTGTGAATCGAGATGCACACGCTATCCTTCACCTCAGGGCATCTGAAATAACCAAACCTGGGTTCTTGCCTGTGCACCAAAGCTTACAGTGAAGACAGTCAAGGCAGAGCCCAGCCACCAGACCTAGCCTGGACAGCTCTAACACACCAGCACCAAGGAGCATGCCCCACACCTCCAAGCACCTTCAAGCACACGGATCAAAGCCTTGTCACCAGTGGAGCAGCTCAGTGCTGGGTGAAAACCAAGGACAACGTCACCATTCCTGCTTTTCCCTGGGAGCCACTGCATGTGCCTCCAGGAGCGTACTCAGCCCTGGATGAGTGAACATGGGTAAGGGACGGCGAGGCTGCAGGTTCCCACTGCAGGAACTGCGTTTTCCCTACAGCTGGCATGATGATGAAGTAATACATAGACGGTGCACTGTCAGACATAGAAGAGACATTTATTTATTCTTGATCACAAACAATGTCCTCCATTGACAAACTGAATGAAGGGCACTTCACTGATTTATTAGATCTAATAAGAAACACACCTCTTGGGATGAAATACAAGATTGATTTTTAGTGGTGAGCCATGCTGCTACCCAGCCACTGTGCTCAGGGTGATGAGATGAAACTGGGCATACACAGGGAGAGAGAGAGTTGAAACAGCATTGTGTGGGAAAAATAAATGGAAAGATTTGCACAAGGAAGGGGAGCTGAAATGGAAACAAGGCTTGTGATAGCAGCCCCTCAAACTGAGGGTTACTTTTCCTGCAATCCTTCTCTCCCACTAGGTCTATATATCTTAAGAGAAGAGCAGCAAAACTGCTCAGAAGTTTAAGGGCGACTCCAGTGCAGTTCTTGGGAAACCTCTGAGTCCGACCCTTCCCATGCATTTGCCTTTCAGAAGAGCCCCTCTAAATATAGCAAGTATAATTTTCACATCAGTCTCAGCATCTAAGAGGCAGACCACTTTAGCTGAGTTCCGTGGTTGCAGTTTTTCCATCAGGAAAAAGACAACTAGCACAGCAGTGCTTAGCTTCAGGCCCTATTAATAGTAGTCCTAATTATATGGCTGCAGATTTAATTCATAGCAATGATTAGTGTCAAAATCAAAGGCATCACACATCAATATTGATGGAATCGTATGAAACCCATAAACAGAACAAGCAAGCCGACACATCTCCCCCCCAGCAGTTAGTTGCTGCTAACTGTTGCACTAATGTCTCTTCTAATTTTGCTCGATGGAAATTGTTTTATTGCAGGAATCCACAATTCGGAACGATTACGTCTTTAACATGATCCCCTTCCCCCTTGCTCACCCAGCCACGAAGCTGAGGTGCTTTGGAAGGAGCTAGACCACCAGGCTGCAGGGAGAACTGCATCCCACGTACCTGTGCTTTACCCGAGAGGTCACGGCATCATCAGCGCATTTGCTTTTCACCCACTTAGAGAAAACCGCTGAGGAGCAGTACTGCTCACACCGCGCGGGCTGCCAGGGAGCAGGCGGGGGTGTCGCGGCGGGGTGCAGCTATTTTGTACCGTACACGCACTGAGCGCGCCACGAGTCCCCCCCACTCGAGGCATGCCCCGTGTACAGGCGACTGCAACGAGAGGCAGCCGGCTACGACGGTGCTATGTGAGAAAATTCCTCCTCCAGCACTGAGTTTTAATGGAGGATAGATCCACTGATTCAGCCCCTTCAATAGTAAGCAGGGACAGACACGCACTCATGCGTGACACCAGCCGCACTAGGGGCATCTGACCAGCCCAGGGCAGCCACAGCAGGTACAAGCACACCCTCGACCCTGAGCTCAACCCCTGACCCCAGCAAATGCTCTGGTTCCTTGTAGGAAAGATGCCAAGTTCATGGTCAACTGACTTATCCGATACTACTGACTTATTTGTCAGCAGCTCTGGCACCAACACCCCTCCGGCAGAGCATGGCTATGCCAAACTCAGAGCCGGGCTGTGTGGACTCCGCAGGCGACCTGCCCAGGCTGCCCGCACTGGCCAGACCCCGCAGGGCTCCGAAACCTGCAAAGCAAGCGGCAAGCTCAGCCTGGGAAAGCTGCCAGCCTCGCCACGGGGCTCCGCGTTGCTCCCGAGCAGACAGAAAACTTCTTCCTTTACACGTCAGCCAGTGTTTTTTGATCCTGTCAGCAGCCAGGAGTTCAGACATACCCAGGAAACAGAGAAGAGGGTAGAGCCGGCAAACACGGGGCTGTACCAGCACAGCGCAGGCAGGGATGTCTGGGCAGGCAGGCAGGGGCATGGGGACCGTCAGCATTCAGCCCTTCGGAGGAGAGAGGCTGAAGCAGCAGCCGCTCTCCTAGGGAACGTCGCACGAGGCAGTTAGGTGAATAGCTAATGGGACGACATCAGTGAGATAACGCCGCACTTTCAGTAATGAATTCTCACTGGGGAAGCACAGACAAATTTGAAAGGTTTCAGAGCTGGCGCCCTGACTTCTTTCCTCCAGCTACGCAAAAGTGTCGTCTTTGAAACCCCAGACTGAGGCACCAGCTTGTTGCCAAAGTAAATCAGCGACTGCAGGAGAGGAAATCAGTGTGGCATAGCTTTCAGACATTAATTGTGTAGGTCGATATGCAAGGTGGCAAGCTGGAGGTGGCAAGCTGGAGGAGACAAGACGTCTATCTGTAAATCTCTGGCACTTACAGACGTGTGTACATTTTTACCATCCTCATTTCACATATGGGGAAGAAGAGATATGGAAACAGTCCTGAGCATCCTGAGCACTCGCTGACTTCGAGGCACGTCTGGTCTTGGAACACACACAAAAACGGGAGACAACCTGTTAACTTCCCACCAGGCCTGCAACGCCTGCTCTGCAGTGAGTCTCCCAAGAGCCCCGCAGTTCAATGCAAAGCTCCTTCCTACACTTTGTGCAACCTCTCTTAGGCCATGTAAAAGATAATCCCACATGTCAAATGAGAAAAGACTTACTAAAGTTGTGGACAGGAACACAAGATAGAGGAAACAACGTTGCCAGCCCCGTGCAGCGGAGGATGGGACAGTCATTGCTCCAGTTAAGGATAACAGGAGTCATAGGTCTCGTCAGCTGCAGACAACTCTGATACGTGTTAAATCTGGGTGCTTGGCAGATGCCACGAAAGGCTGACTGCAGCGAACGCCTGGAATTCATTTGCTCAGGAGGTGAGCCCATTTTCTCAGTGCCTAGTTACCCCTGGCTCAAACACAGGTAAAACGTGAAGGATTCCCGCAGCCCTCCTTCCCCACCTCCCCCAGTCCTGCCCAGCCGCCTGACTTCTGGACAGAGCGAAGTGGACGGGCACAAACAGGTCAGCTTCTCATCAGAAAGGTAGGTGTTCGAGGTAGAATAACACAAGGAACTAAACCGTGCTGGAGAGGCTGCTTCTTCTGTAATCCTACATAATTCATGGGATGCGACAGTAAATACCTAGCGTGCAGGCACAAGCTGTTTGCTTTACCTGCCTCTAAATGAGGCACCTCCCCTATCCCCCCCAAAACACTGCGAACAGCCAGTGCCAGGCTGCATGGCTGGCTTGAAGCTTGATAGCATATGCATGTGCAATATGCTGAGGACGCCTCTTCCACCCATTTAGCGAGAAGAATCCCGGCGCTCCCACGTGCCACGGCAGGTGGGGTGGGCAGGGAGAAAAGGGGCTCTGCTTGACAAGCCCACTCTCCCCCATGTTCAAAATTGCCCCACTGACACTTGAGAGGCACCAGGGAGGCACCTAATTTACTACTACTCAGCACTTGTAAAGTGCTGAATGAATATTAATGAACTGATGTAATTAAAATGATGCAGACATTCAAGTGTAGTATCTGCCTGTCCTTGTATCTTCCTGGATAGATGAGGAAGAAATTCCCTGCTGCTTAAGGACACAAAAAATTAACAGCCTGCTGCTGATTACATTTGTTAACTCTTTCCCTGGTACAACGAAGCAGGGTCTGCATTTAGCGGGTTCACCTAACGCTATCATTTCTATTTTAGGTTAATTTGAAGGATCTTAGGTTTCCAGGGCAGAATCTCTAAGGCTGGTTTTGCTGGAGCTGGACCAGACTTCTGCAGAGGCTGATGAGCTGGCTGGCAGCTGCAGCTCCAACTCTAAAGACCAACGGGGTGTGGGGGGGATTCACCTCCACTTACACACCCCAAGGCCATTTCCACGCTCATTTTAAATACACAACTCCGGAGGGAGGACTAGTGAGGACCAAGCTCAGCTGATGCGTGAGTGGGCTGGACCAGCCTTTGCACACTACTTACTGACGAGCGGTTCAGAAGATGCGGGGGGGGGGGGGGGGGGGGGCGAAATCCCAGTTCGACTTCAAAACCCACCCGAGCCCCCCACCCCCTGTGCTGGGGGAGGAAACGAGCAGGAGCATCTCTTTGCCCTGGGCAACTAGCCCCAGCGTTTGTGATGGGGAGGGTGAGGAATGTTATCCTCCAGGACTGATCAATCACCCAACAGTCAGAGGGAAGAGCAGGAGGCAAGAGGCAGAGAGAAGCAATAGGACTCTGCCCTGAGGCTTGGTTTCCAAGAGCAGCCAAGTTAACCCATTCCTGTCTCTGCATGACCAAACATCCTGCCACCATCAGCAATTTTGCCATCACCAAAAGCTTTCTAACCCGTGGTCTTCTACACAAGTTGCAGAAGGATTGCTGGGAAACAACGCAAAACTATCAAAAGACTTCCATCAGTGTGTGAAAAAGGAGGAAAGACCTTGGATACAGCTCGCTGAGGCTCACTCGAACTCAGAACTTGTGAGTCAGCCCCTCACTTATCTCTAATCAGACTGGCCCATTATTGCCGTGATAATTTCTGCATCAGCCCCACAAACACCCACCCCACAGTTTAACGAATGATAAAATGCAAAAAGAAAAAAAAAAACAAACAAACAACAGGGTAATGCTGTAATACACAGGCCTGCAGGAGCTGGCACAGTGCTGAGACCTGTATTATCCTGCTGCTGAAGGCAGTCGCTGGCTGGAAGCACAGGAAGGTGCCCTCAGCCCATGCAAGGGGATGCCCTGGAGCTGTCATGCTGCAGAGCAACGGGAACTGCGTAGCTTTCTTTGGCCCCTTTTCCCGGACCAGGCTACAGCAGCTTCTGCTGCACCTTTCCCAAGGCTCAGTACTTCTCCGCTTCAAAAGAAACCACAGCAACACCGCTTTGTACTAACAGTGCTGATGGATGAACATTGCCTCACCAACACAAGGCTCTTTGTGACCAAAATCCTGTGATTTTTGCTCCTGACTGGCTCCCAGTTTCACGCTGGGAAATATCCGTAAGGCACAGCAGCAGCTACACACATCAGAGACTCCCGAGAGAGATGAGAAATGGATCCTGGCTCTCTGAAGCCATGGAAATAAGCTTACCTTCTTCAGCTTGCCAGTCTTAGTCCCCACGAACACCACGCTGTAGCCGTTGTAGACGTAGGAAGCAACAGAAGTCATGCGGTCCCGGCTCGAGGTGAACAGCGTCACTCCGTCCACCGGCATCGAGCCTCCCAGGGGCTGGTTGATGTCAAGGCCACAGAAATTGTCATCAATGGGGACTGGCTGGAAAGAGGAGGTTTTGGGCAGCTGTGAGTGAAATGTAAAGCAGGGGGCAGCCCTACAGAGCCAGGCTCACACGGGTGGGAGCCACCATCATGCAACCCCCCGCGCAGGGACCCTGCCAGCTTCAGCTGCCTTCCGCAACGGCTTGTTCCCTCCGCCGCCCGAGGCCAAGACGCTGCAGCTGCTCCAACATGCGTTTGGTCAGGACCGAGGAGGAACCCTAAGTCCAATAGACGCTCCCACTCGTTTTCTACATCTACTCGGTTTCTCATGGGTTTAGTCCCACCACAGGGTTATGCAGGAGCTCTCTCCTCCACTCATTTCACCTCCCCTCGACCCAATTTCCAGAGGTGCCAAGTAGCATAAGCAGAAAGGTGCTCAGCACCCCCACATCAGCAAAGGCTTCCCTTGAAGGCCATACGAGCCCTGCTGCTGACAGCTCACAGCAGTGCCAGCACTGCCGTGCATGGGGTGGGACAGGCTCGGGTCAGACACCGGCCAGAGGACAGCTGGACATGACTGATCCCACACCACGAGAGGGGACAGGATGCTGCTGTTCGCTCCTGTTGGGAGCGGCTACCTCCATCTGGCACAAACAGTCCCGCTCCAGAGCGGCGTTAAACCTTCCCCACGTGAACATGGGGCTGGTGGAAAGCACCAGCCTGGCTGCCCTGGCAAGTTGGGTGATCACACAGGGAACGGGCTCTGGCAACATAAAGCCACCCGAGTGCTAAGTAGGAAGATGCACTCTTATTCCTTCCACTGCCCAGCTGTGCGCTCTCCTACAAACCACCTCGTGTGCCTCAGTTTCCCTTCTACAGCTCAGCAAATATGGACACTGGCTTCTCCCTGGGATACCAGTGAAGCAAAATCATTCTGCTGACAGCTGAGTATTATTAAGCTGTATCAGCTGAGATTGCTCGAGCGAATTCCTACATGGCATAGGCAGCGGGGCGGTGACATGGGTGGCCACTCGCCATCACACTCAATCCACTTATTTTCCACAAGGGACATTAACCACCAAATGCTCAGGCACATCTAGTTGCAACTGCAGTGGGATGACTCTCCCCTGTGCAAGCCAGCACTCAAGCTTCTCTTCACCTTCCTTCTTTCATTTAATTTCATTTAACCCACGTTTCTCTCTTTCCAGCAGCCAAACTTAATACGCTTGGCAAAAAAAGGCCCCAGGGATCCCCAAGTCAGCCCAGGAACAATCTGCATGTGAATCAAGATTAAAGAAATCAGCTGAATAGAAGTACGAAAGACACAACCGTCATTTGTATTTATCTTGTTAGTTTGTTGATACCACCCTCCTGCTCAGGGAAGGGCAAGAGCCTTCCTCCAGCTTCCAGAGGCCCAGGCTGGGAGCAACAAACACCTCCAGCAAGTTGCACACCTTTATTCATCTACCTTAATGCTACACCTTCCTTTCTTTGTCATCACTGTCTGATAACAATAGAGATTAAAGAGGAAAAGGATTACTACGCCTGTTTGGTGTTCAGGAAAACCAAGGCACAGGAAGGTTTCATCCTATTCTGCAAGCTCACGTGCCATAGGGCCAGGCACTGATACCGGTTCTTGAGGGCTACCATGGCCAGCAGCTGGAGCATCCTTACCGCTTTCGTGCACTGGACGTCTTTCCCCAGCAGCCAGTTGAGCTCCAGGTTTCCTTCCCCCTGGTAGCAGGACTGCAGGCGGTCCTTGATCTGAGCGTTGACAGCGCGAATGGGGAAGACGCAGAGCGCGGAGTCGTCGGGTGGCTGATGGTACTGCTTCTGTCCCTTGGAGAAAATGGCAAAGAGGACGTCCTCCTCAGCTGTGATATTGAGGGACTTGGCCAGCACATCTCCTGGCTTGGAGAGGTATGCGGCTTGCAGGAGGCGGTACTCTGTGTCCCCTTTGACACAGCCAAAGGGCAGAGAGACATAGGAGTGGAATTTGGGGTCGTCTTTGCAAAGACGGACGATGCGAGACGTGTAAAAGAGATCGCTGGCGGAGTTGATGGAGACACCCTCTGGGGTCTCTGGCTGGACAGTCAAAAAATAGACGAAGTTGCCACTGGCAAAACCATAGATGTAGAAGATGTCAAAGTGTGAAACAAGGGCCAAGGTATCTGAGGGGATTTTGATGAGGGATGAGACAAAGTCACTGTGGAGCTCATAATCCAACATTGCTGACGACTCTGGGTCCCGAGGAAGTTTTCGGCTGGAAAGGGTGGGGAAATAATCCTGCTTCCCATCCACCGCCGTGCCAATGAAGAGCTTCCCATCTTCACCTTCCGAGCGCACGATCACGCCATACATCGTGCCCGTCTTGTTGACGCTAGAGAGGTAGTGCTCCTTTTTGTGTGAGGGCTCTACCAAGATGAAGAGGTCATCCAGGCGCAGCAGCTTGCAGACCCCCTGGTAGAGGCTGCCACAAGCCAGCAGCCGGTTCTCAGAGTAGTCAATGATCAGCAGCTTGTTGACGTTGTTGGTGAGGGTGAGTATCTCGCTGCATGGCTGGACGATGAGGGGTGGGTAGCAGGATTTATTGTCCTCCTCAGGACCAGTTTTATGAGCCACCAAAATGGTCAGGTTACCCGAAAGCTTGTAAACCCTGTTGATAGCTCCAACATAGACTGCTCCAGTGCCTTGGTGGACAGTCAGGTGGTTGAACGTCCAGTCCCGGTTCTCAGAGTGGAAAGTGCTGAACAAGGCATTGCTGGACACATTTCGGGCGAGCGATGCCAGGAAGAGACAGAGCAAAGCCACCGACCAGCCATCGGAGTCTGGTACCCGAGGCCAGTTCTTCCTCTGATCCATCCTGGGAAAGGCAACCTTCGTGTTCCCTGCGCGTGTCCTGTGCCCCAGCAATGTCCCTCACATGGTTCTGGGGGAAAAAAAAGAAACACATGGAGCAAAGGATTAGAACCAACACGCTCTGCAGATAAAATTCAAAGGAGGCTTTCTAATTACACAGTCCTTGAGATAATGTGAAGATGTCTCTGAGCCCAACAAGAATTAAGCAGGTCTCCTAACTTATTGGTAAACAGTTCAGGCTTGACGTTTCACCACTTGGTTCAGCCTCTGTGTGTTAATTTGTTACGTGGTTTAGCTGTTTATAATGTACTCTGCTCAGCCATGGGAGGGGATAATCAGCTTCAGCCCAAGACAAAGCCCGCAGCTCACACACCCAACCATCAATCTGCAATCTTGGCTAAAAGGATGTCTCCTGCAGGGTATGTTGTTAGAAGCAGAGGAAATAAGAGGTGTTTTCTACCTTTAAAGCCGCTATGATTTAATTTGGAAACCTGAGGAAGGAGTCTCTTGCAGGCAAGTTCACTGAGCACACACACAGACCAAAGCTGCCAGCATCTCCCCTCCACCCCTCCCCAGAGCCAGAAGTACCCCTGCAGGTGCTTTTCAGGCACAAACCTCTCACAGCCTTCACAAGGTACTTTGCTGCTGAAAAGCAGCTGCCGCTGGGGTGGGGGCACATGGTTAGATCCGCAACCAAACACTGCCAGCAGCACCACGTGCAGGGGAGAGGCTACCAGGGTGGGAGCCTCGGACAAACCTGCTCTAACAAAACTTCCAGGCAACGATTAAAACCTACACAAAGTGACAGCTTGGACACTGGGTCTGGAAGACCCGATGCCAGACAAATTGGCCCATACGCCCCTCCCGATAGCTCTGTGGATACCAGTCAGAAGTAGAGTCTCCTTCCACTGACATGTTTTCACCCATTCGGACAAGGTGAGGTAAGACTCGAGCTGGAGCCTGGCCAAAATCCATGTGGAATCGAGGTGTGAAAGACAGACAGGTTTGATTGTTTTGTTTTTGTGGATGGTCCCAAAGCACCTAGACCTCATTCAGGCCTGAGGGAGGGCTGGAGCCCCGCTGATCCCCTGCCCCATCCTCCCAGCTCATGGCTGTCAGGCTGGATTAGGAATCACCAGGCTGGAATTTCCTTAGGAAACGGGCGCTCGCCTCGGAGAGGCTCCAGCTGAATGAGGCATGTTTACATCAGAGCTCTCCACCCGCCCTTCCGGGCAGCATGCACACACATGCGGACGCAGTAGCTGTTGAAAAGCACCCTTAGAAGCCTCTGCCTGCTCCGCCTCATCACCTAGCGCCTCTGCTAAGACGGCAGACTCCCCCAGCAAAAACATGAACATTAAAGACAATCCAAATCCATGTATTTCTATGCCTGCCTCATCTAAGGGGGGCTCCAGCTTGGACCATCCCACGCAGGTGGTGTCAGCTCAGTTCCCAGCTCAGCCCCAGACTTCCAGCACCGCCTCAGGCTCCCGCAAAGCAGCTGGAAGCGATGCCAGCTGAGCACACTGCAAGGCCAGCTCAGCAAGGCCCTGAGCTGAGGACCCGGCTCAGAGGAGCCGTGGGGCCAGCAGAACAACGCTTCGAGGCGGGCACCACGCAAGGGCTCTGAGAGCATCCCCGCACCAGCCTCTGTTCCTCCCTTGTCACTCACACACGCCTGGAGGTCACTGAATTGTGTCCCATCTGGAGATGACAACATCTCCAGACCCAACCATGACTTGTGCTCCTGGCCTGGCCTCAGCCTTGCTCATCACCACAGATGTGTCCGACTGCCTGGATTCAGAAAACCATCAAAGTTCTCCTTTATCCAAAATTATGCATTCCTTACACGTTCCAGGCTGGATGATCAAAGGAACCATTTCAGCCTGCCTTGGGGAAAGATGTTCTCCAGCATCTCACAGCACCACAGGGTCACACCAGCTCTGGTAAGAGGCTGAGGATGAACCACCTGCCTTCTCCGCACCGAGGTTCCGACACCACCCTCCACGGCTGTCCAAGCCCCAAGCACACACACCAGGGAGAAATTTGCATTCTCTGCAAATGTGGCTCTTCTCCCCTGCAGGGAGGCAGGAGGCTGCTCCCTAGTGCAGCCCATGCTCAGCTGTCCTCACCTGCGGGCAGCACTGATTTGATTGATGCTGATCTCCGTTTTGGTATTTAAAATAATTCACACTGCTGAAAACCTACGCTAAGCTCATAAGCGAGTGTCACCGAATGGCCACTCTTTAGGCTTGTTAACACCGGGAGCTGGAGACGGGTGTTTCTGAAAGGTGACAAAGGAGCTCTGTCCCTGGGCTGCACGTCTCGGTGTCGCTGACAAGACAGGAGAAAGAGAGCGGTAATGGGTTTCTCATTCTGCTCAGGGATACATTTCCCCGGCTGCTTGGTTCTTATTTCCAGTCTCTTAATTTCCACCTTTGGCTGAAGCAGTTTCTCTCTCTCCCAGCTACGACGCAGACGCTGCTGCATTCTTATTATTGTTTGGATGATTGTGGCAGAAAGCAGCCGCCTGCACTGCGGACCCGAACGTGCCACAACAGCACCAGGGTGACCTCCCTGGCTCTTCTCATTAAATTCCCGACTGAACATCTCAAAACTGTTCTCTGAATTGAGAATCTTTCAAAAATGGCACAAATTGAAGCAAGGATCTGCTCAGAGGAAGGCTCTCCATGCTGCCCGCCCACCCAAGGGCTGCTGCTGACCCACGGCAGGCACCGGGATCTCAGAGCAGCTTTGCTCTCGGATAACGCGGCAGCGCAGCCCAAGGGCATCACTGGCAGGGAGGTACCAGCCAGCAGCGCGGTGCCTCCTTGCAAGCGCACAGGGAACTCCATGCTGTGGAGGAGCTCAAGTGGAGCCCAAGAAAGCTGGCACAAGAGCTGCAGGCACGGGAGTCCCGCAGAGCGGCTGAGCACCCCTAGATCAGAGAAACCTCAAGCGCTCAGACACAGCAGCCCAGCTCCCCTCGGGGGGGGCACAGAGGTGGTGGCTGCAGCGCCGAAGGGCACAGAGGAATCAGGTTCTGCCCTGGGCAGCGCAAAGGGGCTCTCCTCCGAGGCCAAAGCATCCCTCGCTAACAGAAGCCCAGATATAAAGCCTACCTCAGCTTCCCATTCCCTGAGGAGATGCTTCTGGAGCAGAGGGTTCTGGTTCAAGGGAAGTCCAGAAAGTGAAATAGATTCGGCAGAGAATGGGGAGGCTCCGCTGTAAATCTCAGTGCACAACAGTTTTCCTGCTCAGCCGCTTTCCAATTTTTAAAAAAGTTGTTCCATTGCAAAGTCAGAAAAGAACAGGGTAAGCTAGAAAGCAATAGATTTGCATAATTAAATTTTATACACGTATATACATATGGGACATACATATGAAGAGACAGAAACTCTTCACTTGAACCACAGCAGTTTTACATCTTTTCCAGCAACGTTTTCGTTCGGGGACAGTACAACAGCCAGAGCCAGGCTGGAGCTGCCGTGCAGCAGCGCTGTCGGCTGAAGCCTAAACTCCTCTGCGGTGCCTTACAGTGCAAGTTTTGCGGAGTGTTTGTGAACAGTCACTGCCAAAGGCAAGAGAGATCATCCAGGAAGAAGAACCGGTGCTTTCAAACATTATTTGAAGATGACAGAGCATGGCCGTGAACTGACGTCCTACCCGCACGAACCAGGGGACGATGATCCATCCCCGGCTCTGTGTCAGCCCCCTTGGGAGCAGCTCCGGCCGGCTCCCCGCTACCCCAGGGCCGGGGTGGGCGTGCAGGGGGGCAACGCGTGGGCGCAGGACGCTGATTAAGCGGCGTTCAGTGATACAGATATCAAACACCGACAGAAACCCATCGCATGCCCTACAGCGGAGTTTGGGGACGGCTGGGTACAGCTGGGGAGTTAAACACCAGGGAAAGAGGAGAGTGGGCGATTTTAACTCTGATCCCTAATACTATTTGACCATTCATTTTTTCTCTTTTTTGGAAGCGAGTGTAAAATATGGCCTTAAAAGCAATCTGAAGCTATTAGTAACGCAAGGTGAAAGAGAGAGTAAATTCAGGGACACAATATAAACCTAAGCAGCTGAAAGGCCTCAATTAGGCTGAAAGGAGTTATCTGGTATTTAAATAATTATTAGATTGAAGGAATAATCACAGGTCTGAGCCGATTTTTTTCCCTCACTGTCATCCTAATGGAGACTATAATATTATTATTCAAATGCCCATGATTCTCATTGATGGGGGGGAAGAAAAAAGGGCTCATTTAATCTCCGTGCGACAGGGCTTCAGGAGGCCTGATTAGTCATTTCTCTTATTTCAGCTGTCACTCACTCATGGGCACCACAGTTTGTCATTAGTGGCATTTTATGCACATGGAAAAAAAAAAGAAAAGGGGAGGTGAAGAAGGAAAATTAAAGCAAAAACAAAAAGAGAATCTCCTGTGGAAAATGACGGATCAAAGGACCAATTTTGATGTCACCAGCACAGCAGCTGTGCTTGCTTCATAGTGCTGGTAGCTTTTCTTTTGGAGGAGGGTTGGTCTCGTGAGCAGTGATTTACGCGCAGCCCCACGCCAGCACCGCTGAGCCCTCACCGATCGCCCCTGCTCCGTTGGGTCCTGCCCGGGACACTCCATCCCCTCCATCCCCTGCACCTCCGAGCCACAGCAATCGCATCAGCTCTGACCCCGGCACCCTCTCCTCCGCCCTCCCGGCCCCGGCACCCGAGCGCCACGTGCTCCTGCCAGGCTGCCCCACATCGCTCCCAGCCCAGAGGCCACGGGGGTCCCCAAGCACCCCACAAAGGGGGACCAGAGCGGCTGATAAAACCCACTACAGTTATTCTCCTAAGGCCATGTGGGTTTGGAGAGTTGCCTCACGGAATGAGGCCTCCTGAGAAATGAGCTTGCGGGGGGTGGGACGACAGCGGGCCCGTGATTGCTTTCTAAGCTGGGGGTGGATTCTGCCTTTTTTGCTTTTTATAGTCAAATAAGATTCATTGCTGCAAGGCCAGGAGCAGAGAGACTGGCTGGCTCGTACTGCTGACCTCCCCTGCAGGTCATCAGGCTGTCAGAAGTCCCCCAGCATTATCAAAAGGGTCAGCAAAAGGGCAGGCAACACTATATAAACTAAAATACAAGAACAAACCATTTGGAACAACCTCACCCTTGCACCAGCCTGACCCTTTCTCTCTGTGTTGGCTCCATATCATATCTGCCAACTGGAACGAGGGGAAAAAGCCAAGAGCTTGGCCATCTCTTCTTAGCAAGTGATAACAGGCGTGCTGGGTCTGCATCCCTCCAGGAGCCCATCGGGAATCTTTCTATGAAACATTTCCAACTGTTAAAGCTGCCGTAGTTATTTATCCCCTTTGAAGAAGCGATATTCAGGACACATTTGTCAGCCATGGACGAAAACCTTAAAATAATTAATAGGGTTTTGTTTTAATTAGACAAAAGCTCTGAGCCAAACTGCCTGATCTAGGCATCTCTGAGCTCTGGGACCTCTCCAGTCCAGGTCGGAGGTGCGGGTCTCAGTCCCGCCTCCTCGGCCGAGCCGCAGAAGCCAGACGAGCCCCACACCGCTGAACGCCCCCCTTACCCAGCAGAAACCTGCACACCCGCTCCCTCAACCCCTTCCCTGCTCTCAGTGTCTTCGCCTCTTTCTCCAGCAAGAGAAGCCTTGGCAGGCTCGAGCCCCAGGCGGCGGATTTTGCCAGCCACCCCAGAGCAGGGCTGCCGGGAGCCTCCGCGCCCATCGCGCACCGCGGCGGCAGCGCCGAGGAAGAGGAAACGCCAAGGTGCGGCAACGGCGGTTTAGACCCAGGTAGCGCAAAACAGCCAGCGCAATCATTTCCTTCAGAGTTTGACACCAACCGAAGTTACTGGCAGCTTGATATGAAGTAATTACAGTTTTGCGATACAAAACAACAAGGAGGGCTCCTGGCACCTTTTAGATATATATTTTTTTTAAGAGTATTTTGACTCCAACCATGATAAAAGCAAGCTGCAAATCACCAGCAAGGTGCCTGGCAGCGGGCCCGAGGTTTCTGCAGAGGTTACTGAACCACGGGGACTATGAATACCAAGCCTTTCCTAAAGCATAACATGCGACACTGAACCCTTTGGGTATCAGGCTGAAAAACCACCTTTCTCCCTCACCCTTCTGCTTCGCTGCCCCTCGGCAGCGCCCGTCCCCGCTCCGCAGGGCTGTGCTGGCAGCCGCAGGCAGGAACCGCGCCGGGAGCTGCGTCCCCCCTTCCCCAGAGCTGCTTATTCACGGGGATGGTATTTGACGGGCTCATCAGCTTTCTGAGAAAGAGTTAAGAGGGCAAAATACAGTATTGTGATTATTGCTTCCTCCAGTCCAGGGACAAGGAAGAGGAGGGGAAGAACGAAACCCAGCCATGAAAAGGCATTTCCCTGATAACAAACACGATTGCATGAATTATGCACAAAATTTGCTCATATTGTCCAGACTTCGGATATTGTTTATACAATGCATACCGGATAAGCCACCTCACCCCGCCATCTCCCTCTTGAGCACACACATCCCAACGAGTCTGGTGTAAAGAGAAACAGAAAATCCCAGGGAGAGACCTGCTGTAAGCCTCATCTTTGCAACTGCATTTTGGAGAGCACGGCGCAGCACCCTGCCCTGATGTTACTCCCGGCTTTGTCCCAGACTTGCTGAATAGACACTGACAAGTTGTGTTACTCTGTCTCAGTTGTTCCACCTGTGAAATGGGAATAATGCCCTCATACACGAGGCAGTCAGACAATCGATGGAAGACTCAGAAGGGAGTTACCAGGCACAAGCTGCTGTAGTAAAGTATGCGTAACGGACCGGTTTCGCGCTTCTCGGTGCAGCTCTGTTCATAACCCCTTTGAGCAGAGATTGTTCAGCAGAGCAGGACTACCCTCCCTGACGCTGGTGACAAGCAAACGTGGGCACGGCTACCTCTGGGACCCAAGGACGCTGAAACATCTCCACGACAGAGCAAGGAGGCATTTCTGTAACACCGACAAAATGATCACCACCTCCAAGGGAGCACTGGCTCCTCTGGCAAACCTAAAGCAGGCCGCAGCTGTGGCTCTGGCATGGCTTACACCCAGCTGTGCACTGCAGCTGGAGCCATTTAACCTACCAACCCCAAAATATGTCCAGAAAAATTCATAATCAACCTAGGACACCTAGGTGGCAGAAATTAGACACCTTTTTCTTTCCCTGTACTGATACTTGACACCTGCTATCTGAGAAACCCCAGCTGGCAGCTATTGAGCTTCAAGTACACTGCTGTGAAATAGCTTATAAATTACCTTGCATCAAGAGAGGTGCTGGGAAAAGAGGACTTTATTCACCATGCAGTCCCCGAGGACAGACCCAAGGCTGGCGACAGCACCACGCACGGGAGCGCGGAGCAAAACAGACCCTTATTTTCCTGGTTGCCTTGAAGTATGACACACAGGGAAAATCTAACACTTCTTAAGTTTCATAGCTGATTTATTCAAGTTTTGGGAAGTCTCAGTTTCATCCAAACCTGTGTAAACAGGTCAATGGCTTTGGATAACATTAAATCATACAAATTTGTGGCCAGAAAGTTGTGAGTCTTTAATCCAGTCTCCTGCTGCAAGGACCAGCTATAATCATAATTCAAGAGATGTCTCTCTAAACCATCCTTAAGGACTTCCAGAAAGAGAGTCCACAACCCCTCCAGGCAACCTAGGTCAGTATGTCCCTTTTAAAAAGGGCTTTTTCTAGCTCCTACCCGAGTTCCGACGGACTGAGGTTTATCCACCCCTCTTCACTAGTGCACCTGAACATCATTTGATTATTCATGGACTTTATTCCCAACAAAATAGAATTTAATGGATGGTGACCTTAGGTGCAAGCAGATTAAACGATCAAATGATTTGCCCAAGGCTAGTCAAAAGGTCCCAGTGGCAAAGCGAGGAGTTTTATCTCCTGAGCCTCAGCCCAGCACACTCTCCCCAGGTGACATCCAGCTGCAGTTTATTACAAGAGAATATTACAGTGCAGCACAAGGGAAGATCACAGAGCGGCCACCGAACTGGAGGAGAAAAATAAGCAGCAGCTTCTCCTGGCCTCACTCCAAGTGCACCACAGGCAAGTGAAGAACCCCAGCTTCAAATTAAATGGGTCCCCAGCCACTCCATTAAACAGAAATCCTGAAACAGAAATCCTTTGGCTGTGCCAGCCCCGTTCAGCAAGCGGTGTTCGTTATCCCCAACACTCCCTACGGCAGCCAGATGTATTTACACAGTAGCCACAGTGCTGTTACCTAAGTAAACCAGGAAATTGTACATTTGTTAAAATTAGGTTCTGAGATGCTGAATCCCCAACTGTGCAGCTATAGATTTCACTCAGCCAGCAGCACTGAAATTATTAAGGCCACGCCACCGCCTGCGTGCGCATTCAGGCACATTTCCCCACTCAAGAGGTGTTTACTGGTTGGGATGCTCCACGTGCCCCGAACGGGATTAGCTTTTCAGATACAAGCACCACCAGCGATAACCGCCGAGTCAACCCTACATGGTGGTGTCCGTCACCGCGCCTTCCCCCATCGCACTGGGAGGGCAGGGGTGGTACGGCGCCAAACCGGGGCAGGAGCCGTCGGGATGAGAAGCGGAGAAACACGCAAAAGGAGAGGTTTAGTCCTGCTGCGCGGCCAGCGCCGTCGTGTCACTGCTTCGCTACGGATGTCAGCTGCCAGTCACAGTGCTGGCATTCCCACTGCAGAAGTGGAAGAAATTATCATCCAGGTACCACTGCGGGATCAGGAGGATTTGGAAAAGCAGAATACCACTGAAAAAGCCCTTAAATTAACAAGAAAACTGAAGCAGACAGGTTGATGCAGGAGAGAGCCACACAGCACTGAAGAACCCTTCAGGGACCATTAACCAGCCCTCGTCAGGCCTGTCTTAGTGGAAGTATGTGCTATGAACTGCAATCAACACCGGCTTTATCAACAACATGAAGGAAGTGCCTTTACCTCTCGAAGCCTCCTTACACAGGGTTCTCTGCCCTTTTAAGTGCATCACTGGGGTGCTTGATGCGGTTTTTGAAAGTGCTTCGAGGTGCCTGAATCCTGGGAAACGTGAAGCATCTTCATCCCCTGCCCAGCCTGCTTCACTGAGCGTGGCAAGCAGCGACCATCACAGAGCTCGCAGCCACAGGGGCGGTGGCTGGGTGCTGGCAGGATCCCAGTGGGTCTTGTGCATCAGCACCCGGGGGGCTCCCAGTGTTGGCAGCCAGGTGCCCCCAGCCTTGCGCTGAGCTCCAGCCAAGGACCTCAAAGCCTGGAGCGATCTCAGCTCCGTTCCACCATCAACTGAACATCATCTCTCCTACAACATTTGGACATCAATGTCTACCCGAGAAAGCGGCTTCTTCCCACTCACCAGCTCCATGCTCCTCTGCCCTGCTTTTCAATTTCAGAGCTCTGGCAGATCACTGATTAATTCAAGCCTGTTTAATAACCCTTCTGTTTAGATGAAACAAGCTGTCTTGTTTTCTTTATTTTTAACACTAACTCTTGTTTCTTTGCTAAGGATCTTTCTGTCATTTAAAAACTTCTCTCTCTCTCTAACCAAGCCGATAATAGGATGGAGAAAGCATCTGCTTACATCCACATATGACATCAGCCAGAAGTTGCACCACGAGGCTAAAGAGGGACTGGACACCTTGATGGGTAAAAGGCCCTAAAATCCTGAGCTTATCCTGCAAAATCATTAACACCTCTCCACTTGCTGTGGCAGATCCCTGTGTATCTCAGACCAGAGCGCAAACGCCAGGGACCGTGGGGTCCCTACAACACGGCCAAGAGGAAAGGAGATACGGGAGCCAGAGCACCCCAACGCCTCGCACAGCTCATCCGCAGCGACCCACTGCGCTTCTCCACCCTGTTGTGGGTGGGCAACGTGACTCAAAGCCTGGAAGCCGTCGCGGCGCTGCAAGCTCTGTCCCACGCCGTGCCCCTGGCGCAGCAATCGATTGGCAATGGTCGGGCGGGCGCGGAGCCCGGCAGCTGCTCCCACCACCACAGCCTGGCCTCGCAGCCCTCTCCCCTCCGCCGGCCCCAGCTTCACTTGCCGTCACCTGCTCTCCCGTGCCATCCTCACACCAGAGGGGTTTAGAGGCATCGGCTGGGTTGCAACGTGACCTCCTCCCTCCCCACTCGCTGCCCCGGCCCGGCCGCAACCCCCAAGTGTTGCGCACAAAGAATAACAGACACACAAGGACCCGGCTCCCGATGGGAATGACTTGGAGCCTCTCAGCTGTCTCCTGCCTCTTTGAATTTCAAAGCTGCACTTGTCTGTAGAGCAACTGAGTCATTTCCTTCCTATATCCAGCCTATCGGACTGGATCCAGCAGTGCCCGGAAAACAATAAATCCTTCAAGGACTTGTAAGGCCATATTTCACAGGAATGCAGCAAGCCTGCCTGCTTGGAGAGCTCCTCTCACACCCTTTAATTCAACATTCCCGTGGAAGCTGTCTCACCCTGGCCCCGTCCCAGCACGGCAGTGGTCCCCATCCTTGCTGCTCCCACCTCCCAGGGCAGCACTGGGGCATTGGAGGTCCCTGAGCACGGACCAGCACCCCTGGCCCACGTGGAGAGACACCACCTCATCACCCCTGACCAGATGCGTCACCGAGGGGCTGATGGATTAAGAACCGATAATGAAATTTCCTTGATTCCATAAAACATACAGAGGATCTAAAAGGGGAGAAGTTACAGCCAAATTTGCCTCAGGACTTCACCAAAACTTTGGCACACCAAGGGAAGGCTGCAGCCGCAAACGAGTTTGTTCTACAAAATACAGCGGAGCAAAGCAACGTGCGAGAACCAGCACAGGTTGTAGGAATTGAACACTTTCACGTGTTCAGTTGGTTTCCCAGATCCACAATACATTTATCTCAAATTCTTCAGGATTGTTGGGGACAAAACCAAGGCAAACCTCAAAGATCTGGGCTATATATGGCCAGAGAGCTGCAGAACTTGCACTGAAACAACAGGGTTGAGATGCTTGCTGAAAAAGAAACACTCCCCGCACCCAGATTTGAGTTTCCATGCAACTCTGAGGAAAATTGGTGCGTTTTCCAGGGTCACATCAGTGCTGCTTCCATTGTCTTTTTAGAGGCCCAAAGCAAAGCCCATCTGATTTACATTAAGATTCATAACACCTTCGACCAAATGATCCCACGTACATCAGAAAAACTAAACGACAAGGAAATTAATATTATATCCTCTTCAGTAACAAGATGGCTAAAGCAGATAATCTGGCAAAGTGTCATGTTTATAATGGAAATTTGCAGAGAACATAACAGGGATTGTCAGGGATGAACAAACGAGTCAACATTTTGCTTTTTCTCAAGTTAAAATTTGCATTGTTTGTAGGAAAAACACTCTTCAAATCTTGGGAGGAGAAGGAAATTAAGACAAAGTTGTTTGATTTTCACTAGGTCTTTGCAGCTCACGTAAAGGACAGTGGGAGAGCAGGCGCTGGCGGGGAAGGCGAGCTGCCCAACGCCCTGCGCTGGCAGGGCTCGCACCCAGGGAGATCATACCTCTACTTACAAGTAAATTAGATCTCGTATCAAAAACAGGATTGACATACATCTTTCTTACAGGTCTGCAAGGAAGTGACTAGTTAAAAACCCCCATATTGCTGAATTCACACTCAGAAGTGAAAAACTTCAGCTGCAAAATCACTTCGATCCCACCCAACTTGTCACTCCGGAGGTTAAGCTTCCCAGTGACCCAATACCCTGGGCAGGGCTTATTTTTTTATTAAACAAGTTATACAACACCCTTGGAAGCCCTTAAAAGGGCCTCTGTTTTTGTTCCTTTCTGAGAATTTGTTCTAGCCCTTCTCAGCTCGGCCCAAGACAAGTTATGGCCACCTCCAAGTCAGAAAATTTGTTTGGTGGAACCGATGGAACAGGTTTGTCCCTGTTCACACAATTTACGCCTTGAAAAGCCAAGTTACGCAAGCACTTGTACCAGCGCCTTATTATATCCGAGTGGACAAGCAAAGGGGCTCCTGATCTTTCTTCCAGGGAACTTGGGAGTGCTTGCCCATGCTCCTTGGTTGCTATGAGATTTTAAAGACAGTCTAAACCTGTGACCACCAAATGGGCCTTTAATGCAATTCCTGCTCCATAAGGCTCCTCATCTGCCAGTCGAGCCAAACGCTCCACTGATCAGAGGAGGGCTCATCACTGCAATTAACTCCTTGCAAACTGTGGAGAAAGGTTTGCAACTAGGAGAGAAAGAGCCTGCAGAGAACCTTTTGCTGCTGCCTATCTCAGCCAAGCAGATTACTTGCTGTGGATGTTTTTCATTTGGCCCCTCCAGCTTCTCTAACACAATGGACGATGCCTCCGTAATGTTAAATTGTTCTGGAAATACAGAGGGGCATATATCAAAGATCAGAATTTTTAGGTTTTGGGCCAACACAGAAGCATTTTTCATTCCACGGTGGACTTTGAGAAGCTCTTACCCCCAGTTTGCTTCCTCCAGATTTTGGAAGAGCTTATCCCCCATATGAGTGTGTAAGCAGCATCTGTGGAAAGCACTCGATATACAACAAACTGATTCAGAAAAGTAACAAAGGAAAAACAGCTCTCACACCACAGCTTGGCGACAGCAAGCAGCCTTGCCTTTCTGGCTGCCCTACATCTCCCAGAGCCACTGGCTGAACCGAGGAAGGGATTCAGGGATCTTTGTTCTTACTTGTGCCCTACCCTCAGCATCAACACTTAATAAAATGAAAACAGCAGAAGAAATGCCCGGGGTCCTGCAGTAGTACAGGTACAGTCTGCATCCCTGCGCACTGACAAACCAGCACTCTCCCGTGCCCGCGTGAATTCTGATAAAGCAGGTGTCTACTACATCCACAAACCCACTTCTCATCAGAACTGAGGATAACCGGGATGCTCAGAGACTGCAGTCACACCCAGCCGTCCCGAATCGCCCAGCGTAACCAGCAGGAGCAAACTCCGAGCTGGGGGTTTGATGCCGGGCCCTCACCGTGCTCCGACACGGTACAGTCAGAGCTGCAACACCCCGACCATGCCCGGGCCCTCTCTGCGCTCAGGAGGGCAGGAGCTCCTGGATTTTAGCTTCAGCACAGATTTAAAAAATTTTCAGCACAAGAAAAATTTAGCCAGTTCGGAAACCTACAGCCGTGCTCCCTTTTCCTCCCCACCCCGCCTCTTCGCACTTCCACTAAAAATCAAAAGGAAATTCACAGGCTTTTTTGTTTGTTTGTTTAAATACCATTACAGGCTGTGACATAAACCAGCAAAGGCAGGAAACACGGTCATGAGGGCAGCGCTCCATCCTCTGCTCCCGTCACCGCGACTTTTTGGGGGACTTGGCAAATGAATGAGTAAAGGAGACAGCCCGCGTGTTTTATGGAGTTGAACTGTAACATCCCTGTTAAGCAGCCAGCTTACCATTTCTCTGCTCTGACATCCATAAATCTACCCAGCCACGGGGAACAAAGCTCTTCACATGAACTGGCTACATGTGCATCCCTTGTATTTGGCTACCTGGGCAAGCAACCAGCCCGCTGTGGTCTGCGGCACTCACCTCTGCTTTTGTAATATTCTCAAAGAAGTGGGAAATCACCTGTTTTGGTAACATGACTTGGGAAGTTTTAATCCAGCTACCAACACACTTGTGCTCATCACAGCACCTGCTTTTCCAACAGCCAGTTCCCAGAACCTCAGCTTCCTGCTCCCCGGGTGAAAAATGGCCACTTTGGGCTCTAAAGAAAATCTCAACAAGGGAAACTCTGAAAGTCCAGCAATCAGAAAGCAAATAAAAATAATTCAAAGCCACTGCTTTATGATTAATCTCAAAACCATGGAGCTCAAACTCACTTTTTTGAAATCTCGTTCCCAGGTTAACAAGCCAAAGCGATGTTGAGCACGAACACTGAGGAAAAACCCTGCACACCTCCAGATTTCAGCTCTTCTCTCACTGGATGCCCCGTTTCCTCCACCACCTCCAGCGCACCACGCCGCACACGAGGGATTGCTCCGAGCTCTCTCTTACCGATGACATGAAACCGCTACAGAAGAAAAGCTACGCATAAATCTCTCCGGGAGGCATTTGTTCCCAGGCTCACTGAGCCTGGAAATAACAGGGGAAACTCGTTCCATGCTGAGTCAGGGTCTGACGGCGACTCCTGGACCAGCCGCAGTGGATCCGCTTCCTTCCCCGCGCGCGTCACGGGCAGCGGAGCGAGCGAGCAACAGCCCGGCGCTGCCCCAGAGGTTTCCTGTTTTCCCCAGTGTCGCACAGCTTCCCGAGACACGGTACAGGGAAACGGGGCTCCGGAGCCTGACACCGAGCTGCTGCGGGAATTAAAACTGCTGTTTTTCAAATGCTGTTAAGAGCCAGCCAGAAGCTGAAAGCAAAATAAGCTTTTTCCTTTAACCTTCGCCAATATAAGCAGAGAACGGCCTCTCCAATGACCGTCACTCCCCATCCAACCATCCCTTTACTGGGAAAATGGGGTTAAGGTTTGCCTGTGCATCCCAAGGGCTTCCCCCCGCAGGCATCCCTGCACTCCCATGCTGAGCCTCATGCCTAAGCTGAGGCTGCAGCAGCCGGGAGCCACCAGTCCAAGCCCTCAGGGAGCCCTCCCGGCCCCTCCAAGTCACCCTGGAGAGGCAGACGCCAGGTCCATGCTCAGCTCCCCCTGCCTGCACCCACTCTGACCCACTCCTCTGAACAGCCTCCTGCTCTCACGGATCTTTACCGGTGTAACTGTTCCCACAGAGGCTTCTGCTCGAGCAGCAACACCCTAAGGCAGCACCAGCCCTCGCTCCCACCAGCATTAGTGGCCACGGCTGGGCTGTAAGTGCAGCTACGGTGTTACGTGGCACCGGCACCCACCGGGAGAGCCCACACTGCTCCCCACTGGGCCCGAGCAAACACCCACTGATCCACCATCCACTTACTGTGCTCGGGAGGAGGCTCAGCCTCAGAGCGGCCAGGAAGGAGACTGCCCTTCCCGTCCAGCTCCCAGCCGCAAGGCGCCGGGCTCGTGCTCCAGCGCCAAGCCCCCGCCGTGCCCCAAGCCCCCTCCTCGGCGGTGTGGCCCCGGGTCAGCCGGTGGCTCCGTTAATGAGCCCTGAGAAAGGAGCAACAGCAGCGGGAGGAGGCGAGGTGAGAGGTCAGTGTAATATTTACTCAGACATCACCTTTCACTTTTATGAAGCAGGGAAGTGGAGCAGGAGCAGGAAAAGGGCTGTGAGGGATGTTCCTGCCTGGGAAGCCGCCGTCACACCAAGCACAACACGTAGCCAGCTCCAGAGAGGCTCTGGAGAGCCAGGGCCTGGCTGAGGTGGGAGCCCTCCATCACACCTGCGGAGCCCCACCGAAATGGCACAAAGCTAGGGACGGGCTCTGGGCTGTCCCCACCATCGCTGCCACCTGCTCCCCCGCTGCTCAGGGGGAATAGCTGGGTAGGCAGGGCCTCTGAAAGCAGAGAGCCTTGCCAGGTCCCCTGTGCTCAGATCCCCAGCCAGACCAGAGCCTATCGCACCACAGGGCCATCCCTCCGCACTGTGATTTTAAGGAACCCACAGGAGACAAGGCACACGTTGCAGGGAGCTGACATAGAAATGCATCAGCTGGTAACAAAATTTTCCCAGTGGAACTGTTGTTTTGAAGAACCATCTCCTCTGCCAAGCGGCGAGATGGTACCAAGCACACCTCCCCACACAGGGCTTTGTGAAGGCAGCCCCACGCAGCGGGCAGGGCTGGTCCCGGGGCAGGATCGGCACGGGGACGAGCAATACCCACTGCTGCCCTGGCACAGCAGGGGCCCTTGCTGGCAGGGTTCTCCCGGGCTCACTATCGCTCTGCCTTTTAAGATGATCTGGACTTTTTTTTTTTTTAATAATGTGACTCTGATGCCTTTTATTCCCTGTTCTGAATGTCATTTTAGCCCAGGCAAAGCAGGATTAATTTTTCATAATATGATAAGTTTACCTCACTTTTCATTCCCTCCCATCACCACCTTCCAGTTCGATTTCACCCAAACAGAAGCAGCGATTACAGTGAGAAACATGAGATCGCCTCTATCTGATAACGGAGGGGAGGGCACCTCTTTCCCAGCACCCTGTTCCCAGCACCCTGGCAGCCCCCCAGCATGTAGCGCCAGCATCCCTGTAGCCAACACCAGGCTGACAGCATCGCTCTGGCCCCCTGAAAAGCACAGATGGATCATAATTCAGACTCAAAACCCAGCAGAGAAGATGCAGCAAATTAGGTACGTCACTGACATATGTTGCACTCGTGTGTTTGGTAAACTTGTGCTTTCTTGGTGAAGTCCTGCTAGAGCAGCCTCGCCCCCACCCGAGCAGCTCCCAGCACTTGGGCTCGGACCACGGCGGGCAGAGGAGCCACAAGCCACGCCGGGGAACCACGCTTTCCTGGACAAGGAGCATGGGGAGGCAGCCATAGCCAGCCTGCCTCGGCCGGGAAAGTCTGAAAAGCACTAAAATCCTCCTGGCCTCCCCACCGACAAGCGCTGGGTCACGCTCGCAGCCCCTGTAACCCGTGTTCCCCCTCCGAGGGATGAGGGCTCCAACACCAGCCAGAGGCTCCATCTCAGCACGCAGCTTTGCCAGTCGCTGGTTTTGTGTTCATTTTTCAGTTGGGCTCCGCCAGCCTGATCCGGAGGATCCCCTCTAGCGGGATGAGGAGGAATTTCAAGCCCACATCCCACTCCCATCTCCTCCCAAGCTCTCTCTGCACCAGCCGCCTGCTGGCCCTGCTGCCCAGGGTGGGCAGCGGGCTGCAGCGGGGAGCCGGCTCACGAATTACTTGCCCCATTTTGCCAGAGCCATTTGGGGTGAAATCAAAGCCAGGCTGGAAAGGCAGATGCCAGGGAGGCAGCGCAGACGGGAAAGACAGGAGGAGGGAGGAAGAAGACAGCAGACAATCCCTTTCATGGCAGCAAAGGGGGGGATGACTTCCATCAGCAAAACAACTACCTTTGACGCTTATGTGCCACCTGGACCATATGCTTCACCAGCAAGCCTGGGTGCTTGTTGCAGAAAGCGGGCTGGAGGCATTGCAACCACAGCCAGGTTGGTGCAACGGCATGCAGGGGGCCAGCCGGAGGCACCCACTGCTCACTGGGCACACTCGCAGCCTGCCTCCCTCGCTGGCAGTAAACCACACAGTAAATCCATATATTTTAACTGCAGAGAGAGAATCTGAACGCAAGCCCCAGGCGGCCGCCTCTACTGCCCAAGGACAGCACGCTGCCCTCAATTCTGCTTTTGTTCCCACTTTGCTTTTCATCCCGGAGGCTCCCTCTGCACCACTTCTGCAGACAAAGACCTCGTGGCCTCCTCGGACCAAAACGCCTTCAAGTCTCACGGAGCCGAGCCGTGCCCTCGCCCTGTCCCGGGAGGGAAGGTGGGCACCCAGTTAGCAGAGCTAAGGAGGTCGCACACGGGATGCTCCTGGTGATAACAACACATGGGATCCAGCCAGCGGCATTTGCGGCTCAGCCCCAGGAAGAACTTGGTAGCACCTTTTCCCCCTTGGCTCCCCCTTGCCCTCCCCTTTGCTGTTGTGGCGGTGGCCTCCTAGCCAAGCTGGTTAAGAGATTAACACTCTAAAAACCACATTTACTCTAATTAGCCATGAAATCTTTGTAACTAAGTGAAAAAATGTTTCCCTTGAGGGATTTTTGTCCATTCATCACTGTTTGAATTGCCGGGGGTGGGGGGTGGGGGGGGAGAAAAGATGGGGGAAGAGATAAAAACCCCTCAGATCTAATGAATTAATAGCAGAATGCCCTGGGGGAGCAGCGGGCTCCTGCGAAACACGGGCACCTCAAAGGGGGCTTTTCACAGGCTTGCGGAGGGGACGCTTCTGAATTATTTCGAGTTAACAGACTGTAACACAATGCTCCGCTCCCTGTACGAACTGGGCAGCTTGGCCAGCACACTGCGCTCCTCCTGCGCCTTCCGCAGGGACGGACAGACGGACGCTGCCTGGCTGTGCGCACGGGCAGCTGGGTGCCCCCACCCCACAGAGAGCTGGGGGGAAGGTCAGGGCTCTGCTGGCAGCACAGCCAGCACCCCCGGTTACTCTTTTACTGGGGAAAACATTTCAGAAAGAGTTGGGGGGGGGGGGGGGGGGGAGGCAGAGAACCTTGCCACAACTTAGGCCCATAAATATTTCATATCGCTGGAATAAGAACGATTATATTCCTGCCAGCACTTTTCTTGTGTATTTTAAATGTGTCACCGCCTTCTACTTTCTCCCCCGTTTGTGTTTCTCGTAACAGGCCCATGAAATAAAGATTAGCTGAATAATCAAGAGTGTTTAGAAATGTGAAGGGGCCTGTCTCAGGAGCACTGCATGCTCAGGTTCATCTTTTTTCCTCTTTTTAAGGATGCCAAACACAGATGGGGGAGCGCAATTTTCACATGCTGTAAGAGACGGGCTGGAGCGGGAGCGAGCGCGGCGCCCGAGCGTGCGGGGACGAGGTGGGCAGAGAGCACACGCTTCCCCGTCAAAAGTGACAGCCCCAACGCCATGCGGAAGAGGGGGGCACTCTCCCCCATTACATATTTATTGTTCAAACTGCAGAGGGGCCAATTAAAACAGCTTGATCACTGCCACGTTCAGACAGACACGTACAGGCTCAGAGAAGCGGGGTGAGAGAGGCAGGTGTACGTTTTCCTGCCGCGATACCGTGCCGTCCGCTCCTCTGAGAGCCACTGAAACAACCTCAGCTGAACAAAGGTACTTCTGAGCCTCAGCCCAGCTCCCACAGGAAAGCATCGCTTTGGCACCTAGCAGCAAGCACAGCTTTCCACCTTAAGCCTTCCTGCCACATGCCCCATGCAATTGCTCTGTATTGGCTTTTGCTTTCTTTCCTAGCTCAGCTCTTCACACAAGCTGCCTACGGCATGAGACAGTCTGCACCTACACCTGCCCTAGCTTCTGGGCAATTATTCCAAGACACGCTCCAGACTCCCACATTTAGCTGCGACAGGAGCTCCCAAAGTAAGTTCTGGAAAGCCTTGTAGTGGCAGTTAAATTGGAGATCTCGGGAAGATACTGCAAATCACAGGTTTCGCAGAGACACCGCGGGGTCTGCGCAGCAAACCGCTCCAAATGTCATTTCCATTTAGCTGCTTTGCAAACCAATTTGTCACATACTAATGCAATTTGCTGAAGAGAGTTAAAAGAGCACAGGGCAGTCGCCTCTTCTCCAGGCTCCCGCAGCCAGCCTGGATCTGCGTTTCCCCTTTTGCATCCAGCTGAAGTTCCCTTCTGCTGAGAGGCAGGGGAAGCTCAGAGTTAACACGAAGAGCAAGAGCAAGCGTGGTAAGAGCACGGGGAAAAGCTGTTTCTATCATATCGGTGGATTGAGTGCGGATCTCATGCAGCATCTGTTACCTGTTTCCACCGCACAAACTTGTTATAAGCCGGGGGGAAACTCCACAATTAATTACATCAAACAACACTACAAAGACAATGAAGAGTAAATTGGGTTACTTTATCTTCTTGCAACAAGCACTGTGGAGATTACTAGAAGAGTTGGGAAAGATGACTGGTTCGCTAGATAAGCCATTTCACGACAGCAGCTGTACGTTCACGTTACTCATTGCTTGCACCAAGTTTCTTGAATCAGAGCTATTTTATCTGTTTCCCCTGCACCGCCCAAAATATCACGTTTAAGCTTTGAGGGTTCTCAACTTGACAACAAAAGGCAAAAGGGCAGCAATAAAGACACAAAAATGTTGCATTTTAAGGGATCTAACACCTCTGTGTTAAAGGAAAAAAGCTAAACATCTGTTCTGAAGGTGGCACAGATTTCTTCCGAGGCATCTGTCTTTCAGCCATAAAGTAGGTCATTCGATTTAACTTTTAGACACCGTATCAATGAATCCACCCAGAGAAGGAGAGACAAGACCATCTCCCCGAGTCAGATGAGAACTATTCAACACATTCAAGCCACCAGTGAAGCATCAAGTGCTCAGCAGATACCAGGGGAGCCCTGTCAGCAGTGGGTTTTTACACCGTGGTACTCTGCTAACTTCGCATTCTCTCACCTCCAGCCAGTACCTTGAACCGTAGGTCACAGATGTACAGGGTTTTTTCCCTCCACCACTTACTATTCACCTCACTTAACATTAACCTATTGACTTTCTGATACCCCTTAGAACACAGATTAATTGAACATCATTCACTTCACCTCCAGGAACGCAAAAGTATCGGCCGTGGCTCAAATGGAGACAAAGCCCGAACGCCCGACCGTGCCGGGTTAGAGGCGGGTCACGACCCCAGGGGACAGGGTGGCACCTCGGGGCTCGCACAGGGTGGCCTCCGCTGCCATCGACACGCACCGCGCAGCGAGCTGCGGGTTTGGGGAAGGCTCGGGGCCATCCAGCGGCGCTGGGCTGGCCCCGAAGGGAGCACAAGTGCATTTGCCGTCCCTCCCCTCATCGCCTTTCACGAAGGGTCTTGCGAGGATTTAGGAAAGTTTTAATAGGGATTTTTTTTTTTTTTTTTCAAGATTCAGAGGTGGTTTTAAAAAAAAGCCCCTCGTTGCCAACAATAACTTTTTATGGAAATTAGTTTATTCTGGTGCACCGACTGCTCCAGACCGTGACTGAGCGGTAACAAATGACAACGGAATTAACGAGAAAATCCACCGAAGTACAGCGTGTACGCGCACGTAACGCGGGGCGGGGGGAGGCAGGGGACCGGGAATGGGGGGGTTCGGAGGGGTGACCCCAAGGGACACACACACCCCCCCCCCACCGGGCGCCGCCGCCGGGCACCGCCGCGGGTTCCCCGGGCACGGTGGGTACCGGGGCCACCCCGCACCGCCCCGCAGCCCTCGGTGCCACCGCGGTGGGCGGCCGGGGGGAAGGGGCCGCAGGCAGTATGGGGGGGGGACGGACAGACGACACGACAAGCCCAAACCTCCTCCGCGCAGCCCCCCGGCCGCCCACCGCCAGGACCCCGGCGGCGGGGATGCCCGGGGGAGCCCCAACCCCGGGGGACCCCCAGCCCCGAGGATGCCCCGGGGGTAGAAGCCCCTCGCCAGCCTCGGCCACTCACCAGACCCCGCAGCTCCGGTGCCGCCCGCCTTCCCGGGGGTGCCGGCTCCCCGGCTCACGGCGGGGTGATCCACCGGGCCCCCGACACCATGGAAATCCAGGGCCGGGCGCCCGCTGCTCCTTCCCTCAGCCTGGCTCGGCTGGGCTCGGCTCAGCTCCGCCGCCCGCTCATGCCTCCGCAGCCCCTGCCCGAGTACGGCGGCGAGCGCCGGCTCCCCTCCGCCCGCCCCCGCGCCGCCCCGGCATCCGCCCGCCGCCGAGCCCGGGCGCGCTCCCGCCTCCCCGCCGAGCCCCGGGCACGCTCCCGCCTCCCCGCCGAGCCCCGGGCCCGGGCGCGCTCCCGCCCGCTCCCCGCGCTTAACCCTTCCCCAGCCTCGGCGCCCGCAGCGGGGCTCGCCCCGCCCGCAGCAAGCGCCGTGCGGAGAAGGGAGGCGCGGCCCCGCCATGTCCCCCCCTCCACGCCCCCAGCCCCACAGTGTCCCCCCCACCCCCCAGCCCCGCCGTGTCCCCCCCTCCTCGCCCCCAGCCCCACAGTGTCCGGCCCCGGCCCCGCCACGTCCCCCCCTCCTCACCCCCAGCCCCACCGTGTCCCACCCACCCCTGCGCCCCCAGCCCCACCGTCCGTCCGTGTCGTGTGTCCCCCCCCCCTCCCCCAGCCCCACCTTTGTTCCCCTCAGCCCCCCCGGGGGGAGCGAGACGCTCGGGGAAACCGCGCTGAAACAAAGCCCGACAGTAAAACTGGGTGCACTGGGAGTTGCCCCACCTCACCTCCGAAGACCGCGCCCCACCCCCACCAGCACACCTGGGCTGAGGTCAGACTGTGATGGAGGTAAAGCCCCTCACCTGTGCCCCCAGCGGCCCCTCATTCCCTGGGTTACACCTCCCACCTGCCCTGGGAAGGAGGCTGCTGGTTTCTGCTCCCAGCTCTGACCCCCTGTACCCCCCCGGCACACAGTTTTGGGGTGCATAGTGCTGCCTAAGCTCTCTGATCCTCATGTGGCAAATGGAGCTGACACCTCAGTCCTCCAAGGCCGTGTCACCTCCAGCAGCGCAAAAGCTGGGTGTGTGGCATAGAGCCCCCAAAGCCACCAACCTTCACACCTCCCAGCCTGCCAAAACCACAGGGGCCACGGCCAGCTGGGACAGGGAGCCCTGCAACCACCCACTGCCAGCAACCAGGGGATCCCTCCTTGGGATCAACTGGGATCACCACAGAGCCACCACCTGGCCTCTCCTGTTGGCCCAGCACAAGTGCTTGAAAAATACCTGGGAGCTGTTGGGCACCCGGAGCGAGGAGCACCTTCATCCGTCCCTGAGCCACGCTGGCTACCTGCGTGGGCTTACAAGGGCGTGGGAACGCCTGCCGACGGGGAGGCAAAGCCAGCCCCAGGGCTGCGGCAGGACGGCGCGGCCACGCTGCTCCGAAAGCCCGGAGGCACCATGGTCCAGCTGAGCAAGGCGGCACGGGAGAATTTTGAGGAGTGCAACTGGTGGAGGGAATCAATAACGTGATGGATTGCTGTTTTCCATTTCTTGTCATCAAGAGTTTTTTAACAATTTATGTATTACACGTTGGAATATTCGCAAGAGAAAATTACAGCCATCAACCTGGGCCTCTTCCACAGCAAACCTAAGTGACTAAACCAACCCACTCTCCTTTTGGAAAGCAGCTCAGGGGCCATTCCTCTCCAGCCCCTCTCACCTCCGCTGCCGTTAGCGTGGCGACAGGAGCGGCCTCGCTGCGTCTTCCCCGGTTCATCTCATGGAGGGACATGACGTGCAGTGCCTGGTGCATGTAGCAGGATCCTGCAAGGGCAGTTTTGGGGGCAAAACACCCAACCACCACTAGTTTTGCTGTTTGCCCCAGGTAGGGGTTTCAGGAGCCTCTTGCAGGGGGTCTGGCAAGGAATGCTTTTCCATCCCACTGCGCAGCTCCTGATCCTCTGCTTTCCCTCTCCTGGGAGGGCTGTAACCCAGCGCCTGCACTGCTGCCTCTCCAGGGAGAAAATGACAGGTTAGCTTGCCCATGTTCCTCCCCATCCTCGTCACATTCACCATCCTTCACAAAAGGATTCCCCTTCCGATAGTGCCTGTATAACCATCAGTGGAGCAGGGGCGCACACCCCTGCACACCACAGCCCAGCGCCCAGCCCCACGCCCACGCAAAGGGTCCCCTTGACTTCACTGGAAGCTCTAGAGCGGGGGATTTTGACATCCTGGAAAGACACATAGGTTGCAGCTGTTTAGCTCGAGAGAGGAAACAGAAGACACTCAGTGGATGGCAGCATTGGTTCCTCAGCAAGATTTACTCTTTCACTATTCTGTCCCTAATATATTTACTGCGTCGTGCATTCACAGCAAACGGTACTAAATCCTATTACAAATACCATCCTTGGCTAAATGCGCATCCCACTAATGCAATTTCTCCTTTTGCAGAAAGCCATACAAGGCAGGACAGAGTGTTTCAACAACCATTTCTCTCCCCTTTGCAGGACTGTCTGCATCCTGTCTTCTGTTTATTATTTATTGATGGTCAATTATGTTCCTGTATGGAGAGTCTGTCTCAAGCTAATTACAGGATTGCTGGGCTGGGGAGCAGCCTGTGCACAGGGCATGTGAGCAAAGGGCTGCACCAGCATGTGTGGAGCGAAACAAAACAGGTGGAGATTCACCTGGGCTTGCTCAGGTGATGGATGCGCTGCTGGGTTAATGAGTTGCCTGTGTAATAGGCTGGAAGAGTGGGCCAGCAAGAACCTCATGAAGTTCAAAAAGAAGTGTAAGGTCTTGCACCAGGGGAAACATAATGCGGGAGCGCAGCACAGCCTGGGACCCACCTGGCTGGAGAGCAGCTCTGTGGGAAGGGACCTGGGGGTCCTGGTCGGGGGAAGCTCAACGTGAGCGAACAGTGGCTGCTGCGGCCAAGAAGGCCAACAGGCTGCTGGGTTGCATCAAAAAGGGCATCGCCAGCAGAGAGAAAGAAGTCATCATCCCACTCTACTCAGCGCTTGTCAGGCCACCCCTGGAGCGCTGCGTGCAGTTCTGGTCCCCGCTGTACAAAAAGGATGTGGCCAGGCTGGAAGGGGCCCAGAGAAGGGCCACCAGGATGATCCAAGGACTGGGAAGCTGCCGTACGAGGCTAGGCTGGGAGAGCTGGGTTTGTTCAGCCTTGAGAAAAGGAGGCTCAGAGGGGATCTCATCACCATGTACCAGGACTTAAGGGGCAGCTACAAAGAAGATGGAGGTTCCCTTTTTACACGGGGTCCCATGGAGAGGACAAGGGGGGCTGGACACAAGTTGCTCTTGGGGAGATTCCCATTAGACACGAGAGGGAAGTGTTTCACAGCGAGGACAGTCACCACTGGAATAATCTCCCCAGGGAAGGGGTTGACTCAGCCACGTTGGACACCTTTAAAAGTCGTCTGGACAGGGTGCTGGGCCATCTTGTCTGGACTCTGCTCTTCCCAGAAAGGTTGGACTAGATGGTCCCTGAGGTCCCTTCCAAGCTGGGATTCTGGGATTCTGTGTGATTCTGTGATTAGCAAGCTCTTTGCTGAAACAACTGGTGGAGAAATCCTTCTGTGGTTATTTGTGTTCACCTTTTCCTGAAAAGGGTGATAGGCCTAAGTCTTGGAATCAAAGTCTGGAGCCAAAACAGAAGGAAGGACCCGCCTCTACTTCAGTCAAATACATATGGTGACAAATGGATAGAGGCACGTACACGTACGTGTGCAGCCTGCGGCCGCAAAGCTCCGCACAGCCTCTGCACATGCAGATTTACCCACGCCCACAGCATCACCACACAGAGACACCAACTAAACAGCCAGGAGCGCAAACATTAGTCCACGCCTGACACTCTCCATCGCTGTATGTATGTGAGCACCCGGCGCTGGGGGACAGAAAGGGCTCTCGGACCGCGCTGGGACACGGCAGCGTGGGATCCACCTGGGTGCCGGGGGCTGCATCCTCGGCAGCAGGGTCACCGGCACAGGCACCCACGGCTTTGCCGAAAACAACGTGGGTGATGCCGGTGTGGGCGCAGAGCCCCTCAGCCCGTCTCCCAGAGGGCTCTGAGCTGGGGCATGAAGCAAAGCAGGAGCTCAACAACCACTGGCCAGGCTGGAAAGGTCAGCTGGAAAGCCATCTTTAAGCTCCTGGCACACAACTTCTCGTCCACGTTCCCTCTGACATAGGAGCTTTTCTGCAGGGCAGGATCCCGACCGCAGATGACAAAGCAGTCTTTAAGCAGCTGGTGAAGCAAGGCATCAGCGAAAGATCGGTCTCTGTTTCTAGCCTGTGTATTCACAATTTCTCTCTGTCCTCATCTTTGATAAACTCCCTTGCTTCGGAGCACAGGGGTCATGAATCTGTCTGAGCCGTGTGAAGCAGCGAGCCTTTCAATCCTTCCAGCAGCCGGCTCTTCAGATTTGCTAAAAGTCCTGGATAATGTGGCTTTACACATTGCCTCTGGCACTTCTCTTGGTGCCTGCAGTTGCAGCAGGACCCGCTGTCAGTATTTGCTCTGCATTTTCCATTCCCAGGGTAGTAAAACAGATTCTGCTCTTCCCTAATTTCTAAAGCAGGAAAATACCCTTTTTTTAACCTCTTCCCTGTGTCCATTTAGGACAAGCCACTGAGCTCAGGAAAGCGCAGCCCAGGCCTGTGGTCCCCAGCCAGGACTGACTTGGAGCAGCTGCCGAAGCTGTGCGAGGGGAAGAGCACCACCTATAGGCACCATCTATAGGCACGGGATGCCCGGCTGCTCGCCGGCAGAGCATCAGTCGATAGCACAGATGCCAGCAGCTGACAGCTTCTAGTTACTCGCATCATATCTATCCATGCAATATTCAGCAGAGCTAATAATTATTCAGCACTAATCACTACAATAGAAGAATCATAGGCAGTTATTTAGAAATGATTGTTTCCACTCCGTTATTACCTATGACAGAGAAAGGAAATATCAAATAGTCAAACCCACATGTATATGGGAAGCTGAGTGAAAGATCAATGGGAATTTAACTGGCACTTTATGCTATTCTTCCTCTTTAGAAGAACCTTGTCAAGTAATTTTTTTTCTCTCTCTACTGTTCATAATACCTTCTTGGAAAAGGAAAAGCATTTTTCTTTCCCTAACACACCTCATCCTTTCCCCCCCTCAGGTTTTCTCATCAATGTGAGCTTCGGTTCCTGCCTCCGTATCCCCTGGTTTGAACCGAGCCAAAATTAACTCAGAAAGGTTTTTTTCTCTTTCTAAAATAAACTCTGTTTTCATTAAGTGCAAGGGCAGGAGAACAGAAAGTCTCCAAATCCTGAGTTACAGAGTGTCTTGTTACTGTCAAAAACACAATTGCCGACAAGTCTGTGCTGAGGTTGTGTCAGAAATTCAAGGTGCAGACAATATGCCATTTTTAATCGTCTTCCTACAGCTAAGAATTGCCTCAGCTGATAAAAGGGGGATCTTACAGGGAAGAGCACAAAAGTAACCCTGCAAAGACACTAGTCATATTTAGTGATTTAAAAAAAACACAACATGGAAACATTGGTCATATCGGCCCGGAAGGTACCTGGATCGCCTTTGCCCGGCTCTTCCTTTGGCTCTGCAGCATGGCCGCTGCAGGGCTACACACCACACAGCTCCCACCTCTTGCTTTGAATAAATATTCTGCTGCATCCTTGTGTTGCACACGCCTGGGGCCGCACAACTCCCTCCGAAGGCGCTGCCAGGAGCAGGGAGAGGTTTTCCATCTCAGTCATACGCTAAGCAAAACGGTCCAAAAAAAGGTCATCCAAAGAGGCTGTCAGCTTTGTGACACTCTGGGCTGACTCTGGAAGAACTGTTTGCAAAATCATTGACACAGTGATTTGTGAGCCCATCGCCACCACGCAGGGCTGGACAGAGGCATCAGGACAGACGCCGGCACTGGTGGGTGCTCAGGGACAGGGAGCGGGGTCCTTCCCTGGAGATGGGCCATGGGGCTGGGCATCCACCCATCGCTTTTGGAACCGTTACCCATCCCAGCTGCTGGCCCGCGATCCAGCTGTGCTGCCTTGGCCCCCAGAGCAGCCCCTCCAGATGCTGAAGCGACGCTCGAGGCCAGGAGCTGCTTTGCTGGAGCCTCGTGGGGCTGTGCGGGGCCGGGCTGCACCTCCACCCCCAGACCCTGACGGTGGGGTGAGCGATTACAGCCCATTGAGTCAATTATCGACCCTCTAACGAAGGAGTCTTGCACAGCCTTTGACATGAAACAGAAGACCAGCGCTACTCTGGCCTGTCACGTCGAGAATTTACAGCTTAACGATTTCCTAAGGGCCAAATCCTGTTCTGACATGAGCGCACCTGCTTCGCCATCGACCAGAGGCACGTTCTCCAGCGAGGAAGGGATGCGTCCCTGCTCATGGGGTTACTTCTGAGCCGCACACCAGCACCAGCCGCGCCTGGTCGTCTTCATTGGCTGAAGCAGAATCATCAAGAGAGACTGTGGGTTTTCCCGTCATTGGTTTGTCTACATTATTAATTATTTACTAATAATGCAATTACAAACAAGCCCACTGTGCTTGAGGCAGCCTTTGAAGATATCCAGCCTGTGTTTGTTCTAGTAACCAGGGAAAAAGTCTTTATTGCTCTGAACCCCAGACACTCCCAGCCCGAGGCACATTATCCACCATTATTCCAAGATGCTGGTGACCAGCATGATCCTGTTTCCTCCCACCTCCATCCCAGGCTGTTGTTGGTGAGCCCTCTGGGCAGCTTTCGACGTTCCTAGCACCCACGGCTAGGAGAAGAGTTGCAGAAATCCTCAAAAATTGCAGCAGGACCCACTGCGACACAAATACCCAGTGTTTAAGAGGTGGGTATCCAAGGAGGGGGCGCTTTTAACCGCGAGCTGTAACCGCGGTTTTCCAAAATCTCTGCTCTAAATACCTGCATCCGAGTTTCCTCAGGACCTGCTGAAGTTTGTTTGCAGGGTTCCCATTTCCCCAATACGCTGAAGGGCTGTCTTGGGGGAGAAGTAACTATACAACTCAGCTACTCACACTTCAAAGCCTGAAAGGTGGTCGCTGTGATTAACAAGCTCTTTTAGCAATAAATCTCCCCAGCACGCTCATTGCAGCATGTTCATTGGAAATCTTTAGTTCCTTCATCATAAAGAAATGAGTATTTCAGGCTCCCTGTCCTAATGAACATAAAATACCGAGCATATTGTCAAACACGCTGTGGCTCTGCCTTTTATTCTACAATAATCCTTTTAATTTTTCTGTAGGCAGTGTGTATTACTGACAATGTAAAACCAAATTAAATGCAAAACTAAATTATTTTAAACCTTAATTTCATCTCTTTTCCCCTCTTGTCTGAGGAGATTGAGATTTTTTTCCCCTGCATAATGGGGGGGCGGGGGGGTGGAGCTGGAAATCCTTTGATTTACGGGCTTGTGACTGTTAATCTGCTGCTGTGAATTCTGCAAAGCATTTTGTAAATGACTGAGGAATGCGGAGCCTGAATTCTGCTTATCATTTCATACTCTTTCCAGTATTTCTTAGGAGTTTTTTCAGGAAAGGGAGGGGAGGGAGATGTTCATACTCAAATGCAAACTCAGAAGTTTATAGCAACTCCTTTTCAGGGAGTTCAGCCAAAGTCGGAGCAAGGCAGAGCAGGTACACGTTCATTTTAAACATTCTTATTATCAATCTTGATACAATCATGAAGAAAATAGGCTGCCAAAGTGGGGGGGAAAAAAGGAAGAAAAAAGGATACTTCAAGAGCACCAACCTTTTAATTTACCTCTTAATTTAGCGGGACACCTTTCCATCTAATCTGCTTCTCCAGAACCTCCTTCTAGCGCTCTCGGTGCACATGTGCGCACGAGCGATGGGCAGGGTCGTGGGAGGGAACCGCGGTTTCGTACCTCCAGGGAGACGTTCTTCTGGAGACCAGGCTGCCCAGGCGCCGAGCGTGAACCGGGGCTCCCCTCTCCTGCCTTCCCCCATCGCACCTCCTCTGCAGAGAAGTCTGCCCTGAGTCAGAAGAGATGTAGCACACGGAGTGCTTTAGTTCATGTGCGTAAGCAATTATTGCAGAAAGGTCTTCAGCTTAATTGATGTGTTGGATCATGTACGATAAGTGTATCCAGAGAGTTTTCACATCACAGGCAGATGTATAGAGAGGGACCTCCTATGATTCCTTTCTTTGCCTCAATACCCAGCAAGGGGCCCAGGAATATTGGGGGATTAACGTCACAACAGAGGGAAAAAGTCTGCCATTCAATCTATTTAAACATTTTATTTCACCAGCGCACCAATTAAACATTCCCTGTCTGAAGAGACCACGGATTAAAGCAATAGCAACGCTGAAAAAAATAATAATCTCTTTGGAGAGCTGTCTATGGACGGATCTTTTCTCTCCAAATGATCAAGGAAAATATACGAAACTGAAAAAAAAAAAGACCTCTTAGAAGTAAACTTTGGGGCTATGTGAATAATTTCTCCCTTCCTTGTCTGCGCTCCCTTTCATGAGCTGCTTTTACTTTCACTGGCACCTTCTCCCTTGCAGCCCATTTGCATTGCCTTAATGAAAGGCAGCTGGCAGCGCGGCAGCTCGCCGACGGCCGCCTACGGCCCTCGGTGGGGTCTGGATGAAACGCTTCGGGTGCTGAGCCCGAGCGCTCAGGTCTGGGACGAGAAGACGACACCACGCTCCGCTCCAGTGCGGACAGTCCCAGCTCATGCTGGGATCAAACCTGTGACCACAAACCAAGCCGTTCCACTTCAGCTCACACCAAGACCGGGAGAAAACGTCGGGTTTCCTCCAGCGAGAGCCCCGAGAGCTCTCCCAGGCGGTCTCTGCCGAGCTGGTGGTGTCTTAGCAAGCTGGTCTGGTTTTAAGCAGTTTCCTTCTCACTAAAAAAAGACTAAAACCACCATTTTTTCCCCCGAAAGGCCACTCAGGGCAGTGGCAACGGCACCTCCCTGGTGTCAGCCTGGTGGGCAGCGGTATCCTTGCTGATCGGGACCCGCGACGAAGTCCTGGGGAATAAAAAGGAATTAATAAAACGCCCGTCCAAACCCCGCGTTACTCTTACGCCGTGACTGACACCAGAAACAATAGCATGCGGTTTGCAAGCTGTGCACCTGCTGGTCAGCTGCTTAAGCAAAGCAACTCATGATTTCAAATTGATAGGAACAGACTAGATCATAAAAAAGGAGTCCAAGTGTATTATTTTTCCCAACTCAAATCCCTCCATGGCTGTGCCAAGACCTACTTCCCGCTCCTCTCTCTTTATTTGGATAAGTGGAACGTTTAAACGAGAAAGTTTTCCTTGGCAAATACGTACCGGCAGCTGAATCGGACCGGCTAAATATACCCGGCCCAGACAAAAGGAAGAGACTGTTTCTTATTACGAATGCTCGTATTTTTCTATCCCATGATTTCTGCTGTTGCTTGGGCCAGAGGTTTAGCTCAGGGAGAGGGGAAAAGGGGCAGGGGGAAACCAAATACGCACATTTCCCAATATCTGATCGACATCTCTGAATTCCTCAGCACCGCTGGAGCCGCAGCATCCTCTGACTCCACCTCCCATGGCATTTCCAGGGCTTGAAGCATTTCAAGTTACTCATGGTCACACCAAAAGCAAGGCTTAGAGCCCGTTTCTCTGTCTGAAGGTGTAATTCCCATGCGAGCAGAGCCCTCGCCTTGTGTTTGGCCGTGCGGGCGCGGCCCGGGAGCCCTCGCACCCCTCGCAGGGGGCACCGGCAGGTTTCCCATGGGGGTATGACCCTTCCCTCTCTCGCCTCTCGGGATGCAGAGAGGAACAGAGCACCTTTGCAGAACTCCTTAGCCTAGAAATAATTCAAACTAAATTCAAATAAGAGGAGGCTTGAACAGAGCATCTATAAACCTGGATATCTTACTTTAAAATTATTTTATCATTTATTTCTTCTGTGGCGCCGGACACCGAGTGTGAGAGATACCGGGTACCCATTTAGCAGTTATGGCACTTGCCATAAACAAGTAAGAATTTACTTTCTGTTAAAGAGGCTTTAGAAGAATTACCTCAAGATGCTGCAGTGAACGTTTCGTGGAAGAATCCCAGCTGGGTCTGTGTTCTGCATTGACAAGCTCTGGGCTATATTTCGTTACAAGGTATTTCTTAGTGAAAAGCAGAAGAAACTACAACACTGTCCCTTGCAAGCAATCAAGAAACATACGTTATTAACAAATCTAAACAAAAACAATAAAACAGAGCCAGAAAAACTGAATATGCTTAACACTGAAGAACAAAAGAAACGGGAACCATTTGTTACCTAATAAAGGAACTGGAAAAGAAAGTCTTTGACGGTAAGGAAGGACGATTTGCTCTCATGGGCCAGTGAACATCCAAATATATACAAGCTGTTCGCAGCAGACTGATTGCAGCCAGGCCATAATGCTATTGTACATGCTCTAAAAAAAAATAAAGGGAAAAAACACTACCACAGAGAGGTACTTCAGAAATAGATCATGGTCTATTAATTAAAACAGATTATTTTAGTGAAATCTGTTTTTCCCCTCTCTTTATTCCCATGTTTTCTTTTATGATAATTTTGCGTCTGTTTAAGTTGAATTCCTTGATCTGCAACATCTTTAGCTTTAATTTTTTTCCCCTCTTTTTCTCTTACCAGTGAAATGAATTCAAATCATTTGCATTTATTGCAGAGAACATACAGCCTCATCTGTAGCCTTTAGTCTGACTGAATTGCTTTTCTGCTTCACAAGGCACACAGTGGAAGCTGGAGCACTCCCCCTCGCCACTCCGCTACAGCCAGAAATAACCTAGTTGGCACTTCCATGTTTCTGTAGTATTTATCATATTGATCATATATAAAATAAATAAGCAAAATTATATTATTGGAAGCAATGATCTGATGAACCTAGGGACCAGATCAATCACTTGGCAGAGACTTAAAAAGAAGCAGCAGCTTGCTCTCAGCCATTTCCAAAGTCAGTTTTCCTTACAAATAGGTTTCTCGTCGACCTAAGCACCCTGGAGAGAGAATGTGTCCTTCCACTAGACCTCCTTCGAAACTAGGTGTACTGGATGCTATGCCAAATCTAACTTCTTTATATACTTCCAATTCTTTAATTAACTTTAAAATCTTCTTCAAAAAATACTGTATTCGTTTCATGGATTTAGCTTAAAGAGACCCAAAATACTCAGAGGGAATCATGATGCATGAAAACAGAGCTGGCCTCGGACTAGACCTATTTCTTCAAATAAGTTTGTAAAAACTATGGGTAACTATGGATATAGTTGGATATAGTTATGTGGAAATAGAGCATTTGCACAGCTTGTATTTATTACATTATCATTCTTCCTGCAATCCTGTACAGCAAATGCATAACTGCTGGAGCCCGGGGAAGGAGATTGGAGACCCAGATTCAGACAACATGAAAACTGAACTCAGCAAATACATCATTAAAACATTAAGCTTGTTCCAAGTGGTTCTCAGGAGCTCTAAAGCCCCAAGTGCTCCATTTCTCGTAGAGTCATAGAATGGTTTGGGTTCGAAGGGACCTTAAAGATCATCTCGTTCCAACCCACCTGCCACGGGCAGGGACACCTTCCACTAGACCAGGTGGCTCAAAGCCCCGTCCAGCCTGGCCTTGAGCACTGCCAGGGATGGGGCACCCACAGCTTCCCTGGGTAACCTGTGCCAGCGCCCTCACCACCCTCAGAGTGAAGAATTTCTTCCTTATATCTAACCTAAATCTACCCTCTTTCGGTTTAAAGCCATCACCCCTTGCCCTATCACTACATGCCCTTGTAAAAAGTCCCTCTCCAGCTTTCCTGTAGGCCCCTTTCAGGTACCTGAAGGCTGCACTAAGGTCTCCCCGCAGCCTCCTCTTCTCCAGGCTGAACAACCCCAACTCTCTCAGCCTGGCCTCGTAGGAGGGGTGCTCCAGCCCTCGGGTCACCTTTGTAGCCCTCCTTTGGACTCACTCCAACAGGCCCGTGTCCTTGTCTCCACCATCTTCCAGCTCCACAGTCTCTTCCCTGGAGAAACTGGCTCTCGAGCAGAGAAGATGAAGATCTCTAGCAGAAATTAAAATGGATGGCAGGGGAACCCCAAAGCAGCGGTGGGATCCCAAAGAGAAAACCTGCTAAAGTGTGTGCCTATGTTTAAGCACAGGCATTCTGTTATCTCCAGCAGATGCTATGTGGCCTTCGTAGGTAGCGATGGACCTCAGCAGGTGCCTGAGGGCATTGCAGTGAGGGTCATGCGGAGTGGCCGAGGCACCCCGAGGTGGATGACAATTGCTCCAGCGCACTGCCACGAGCCGCAACCCAGCGACGGCTGATGCCACCGAGGGGGCAGCGCCCGGGCTGAGGCTGATCCTTTCCCAATTCTTCTAGCAGCTTTATCAGCAGCAGCAGATGCTGCTGTAGTCAGATGGAAACAACACAAGGAACTTTCCACATGGCGTCTAGTCAAAGAGAAAAAAGAGGATCTGCTAGAGGCTGGCTGGGGATACAGGGGAGTCTCACTGCGGAAGCAGACACAGCTATTTTCAGGTCGAGCTTTCCCTGCTGCAGTGCCACATACGCCACGGTCCCAAAGCGCTTTGGGGCAGTACGAGGTCCTGGCTGTACCTCTCCAGCCGAGAGCTGTTGTACCTATGTCGTTGACAGAGAGGCAAAAGAGTGAGGCGGGGAAGCGACAGCAGGAGGGGATGCAGACAGGAGAAAAATCTGAATGTCTTGGCAATAATCTCACTTCATAGTCTATACTTGTAATCTGTCTAATGCCTTGGGATTCATATTTCCTCTAACTTCCAAGGTGACATATTTAGAAGGCGCATTCACAGTTCCTCAAGTGGCAATATCTTGGTCTTAATCCTTCTTTCCTATCTGTCCCTGCAAACCTGGAGTAGCAGCCGGTGAAGCGTGCCAGATCCTTCACAGTGTCATCGAGGCCCAAACCTCCTCCCCTGGTCTGCGTGAGGTCAAACCCCCACCAGTGACCTCGGTTCTCTTCCCATATAGTCCCCAGTGAAGGAGAAGAATTCCATGAGAAGTCAGCGTGACTGGGGGAAGACTCGAAGCTATTGATTCCCTTATCAGATGTAGGCGATAGCGGTAGTTAAACACCACGTAAGCTGTGTACTGGTTGTCTGCCCTTGGGTTTATTCCATGAATAAATTGCAGACAGACAGACTGCTTCCCCAGTTGTGACTGCAGTCTCGTGGAGTAAGAATAAATTAATCAAGCCTACCTCTTTTTGTAAGAAAGACAATCAAGCTGGCTTTTCAAAGTGTAACTGCTATAAAACCTGCATAAAAAGGGAAAAAAAATACAGCTGGGACATACACATAGGCTTTTTAACAGCTGTTTTATAAATATGTCTAATAATTCATCCTGTCAACATGCTCACTTTTCCATTACAAGGAAATATTCATAAATGGCATTCCCAGTGCTGATGGATCCATTTCCTTAATGAAATACACACAGTTTACTTTACAAAGTTTAATTGCTTGAAGAATGGGTGTCAGGTTTCTGTATTCGATCTGCGGTACTGAAATCCTTCCAGCTCACACGTAGAACAAGTAAAGAAGTTAATGGAGCTTTTGCAGCCGTGGCTTAGTAGCTAAGCCACCTTTAAGCAATAATCCCAGCAAATATAGATGGAGATGCTGGAATCTCCTGCCTTCTAGGAGATTTTAAGTAGTAGGAAATTCAGTCCTACTAATTGACTGAGAAGGAGATTTCTATAGGGAATGCCTATAGCGTTGAAATCAAGTCATTGATTATATTTCTTAGATATGAATGCCTGCAGCAGGACTGCGCAGCGAGAAATGCTGAGCTGGAAAAGGAACAAGCTGGATGAGAAGTTGCCGGGTCCACGCAGGGATAGGGCGACAGCATCGTACAGGCTTATGTGGGCTAAATTGTCATATCAGTAACACACACACCGAATTTCTGATGTTTGTCACCTTCCAGCTTTTACCCATTAAATCTGTGCTAAACAGACGGCTGAAATTACTGAAATTACTGGAGTGTCTCCGTAGCCTTGCCTCTGAGTTAGCAGAGGAGAACCCTGCATTTTCCCACCAGCAAGATGCCTGAATCTCATCAGGGATGTCAGACCATGATAAACCACCCCCAAATGGGGAAAAGCACGGATCTGAAGGTGTGGTTTAGCAAACGAATCACCACGCACAGGACCTGCACACTGCAAAGCTCCTTTCTGTTAGCGTTTCTGGCTAACGTGGTTCTTGGTGACTGTGTCGTCCCGAAGATGGAAATGCTAAGCTTTGTGCACATACTACTAATGATCTAATCACAGAACGGTTTGGGTTGGGAGGGACCTTAAAGATCATCTGCCACAGGCAGGGACACCTTCCACTAGACCAGGTGGCTCAAAGCCCCGTCCAACCTGGCTTTGAATGCTGCCAGGGATGGGGCACCCACAGATTCCCTGGGCAAGCTGTTCCAGTGCCTCGCCACCCTCATAGCGAAGCTTTTCTTCCTAATATCTCACCTAAATCTACCCTAATCTAACCCGAAACAAATGGCGAGACATTTAAATCAAAGCCTGAAACACATCACTGAGCCCATTGTGGTGGTGTGGCTTTCAGAGACATTCAAAAATGTTACTAGAAGCTAAACAAGCTCGTTTAAGTGTGATGTCTCTCCCTCTGTACGCTAATATGGAAAATGGAAAGTAGCCTAGACAATGTCGTATGCTTTCGACAGCAGGCAGGAAGGTTAGCTGGATGCCAATACTTAAAACACAATCAATCATTTCTAGGAGTAGTCTGAGTGTGTAAGCAAACCTCCCTGCATGCCACAGCAGCTTTACATTGCTGAAGATTCTCCAGTTACGTAAAATTAAGCTAAAGACTTACTACTGACTCAGTCTGTGAGGTATATGACAGGACCATAGGTGCAAGAGTTTTCCCATTAAAATGAAATATTACATATTAAATAAAATCGTGACCGCAGCATCTTCTGGTGCTGTCCATGACCTGTTAGCTGGACTCCTGGTAAATTTTAAGACCACGTAGAGATTATGCTCCACAAAGTTCCAGCTACCGTCAGAAGAAAATGGGTCTGGTTTTGGGTTTTTTGTTTGTTTGTTTGTTTTTAAATTTCTGTGAAGTATTGTTGTTTCATGGTATTTCACACTGGAGATGACTTTTGTCAGAATAGCTCCAAAAATTTGTTGGGATCTCGTGGGACAAAGAATGATATAACCAGATGAGTTGGTTCATTCCTGCAGACTGTGTGTTCTCCATTTCCACCTTGGGGCGGGCTTGGGAAGGGCTGACAGCCGAACGGCACATCCATCTCCTCTCGCCCTCTGCGTAGGACAGCGTCTGCCTCCTCTGCTCCAGCATCAGCGAAGGCTGTGCCGTGGTTCCCCTCCTGCGGCACGGTCCGGAGAGCTGTGCCTCGCAGTACAGTGACAACCATGAAGTGCCTAAGTAGCCATAGATTAGTTACAGTATTTAATCAATTTGTGTAACATACACAGAGCTGTGAAAAGCCTCATTGAAGCTCTTAAGCACACGAGTAGTTTTAACACACTTTTTGGCTCAGCACCGGGGTTAGCGAGAGGGGCTGCCCGATGAGCAAGCTTGCTGGGCGCAACGGTGGAGGAGCCCTTCCTCTAGCCCTGGCTGCTGGGCGAGAAGGAGGGCGTCCCACAGCACACCAGCTTGTCCCGTAGGTAAGTTCAGCACAGGGATACCTGCACCGTAAGTACAGGGGGATGCTCCTGTTCTAGCAAATAAATATCCGTGTGCTGGAACCACCACGCTCCCGGCTGCCGTGGTCCTGCTCTTGCCCGCATGGTCCCGGGCCAGGTGCCCCACACACGGCAGAGCACTGGCTCCCTCCGAGCCCTGCAGAGACCCTGCCAAGGGGTGGCTGTGCCCCTGATGGGCTCCGGCCGCATCGTCCCCCTGCTCAGCACCGTCTGTCTTGTGTGTGTCTGGCCCTTACGCAAGAGGAGGGAGGTGATGGACGAGCATCCCCGAGGGGCAGCCCCACGGCACAGCCTGGGGACTCGCTGCTAAAGGGGTTGGCAATGGGGGGGGGGAAGGGCTCAAAGCCTCCGCAGGAGGAAAGGCCAGAGGTCTGTGTATCCACCGGCATGGTGGTTGTATTGGAGAATAGAGGTCTGTTTGTTTTTACTTCTGGCTGACTCCAGCAAAGCAGAAGTTGATCATATGTGAAAGAGCCAGGATTTGAACAAGATCTCAGACAATAAAAAGGGCAAGGCAGAGGACCCTGCAGGAAGAAGACTGATGTGGTTTTATTCCCAGATGCCCAAATGGAGGCATTCTCTGCTGCTTCAGATGTTAAGGTCAGAGGAGGACAGATAACTGAATCCCCTTTTAAACCTCATAAGGTGAGTGACCCTCATGTATCCCCTGTTTGAAGGGGACAGACTATTTTTCTATGAGCCCTCATAGTACATAGCAGAAACAAGGCTTCATTCTCCTGAAAAATCAAGCTGCAAAGGCTTGCTCTGCTCAGGTTTCCAGAAAAGGGGTGTGGGATCTTCCCAGGACCTGGCTTCCAGCCCGCCACAGCAACGCCGGCTGCGAAGCAAGGTGCCGCTCGCAGCACTCTCGTCCCGCAGCCCAGACGCTCGGGCTACAGCCTGAAATAAGAGATCCAGCTCACATATTTTTTGAAAAAGAAGTGCTGTTTAACACAACCAGCACAGGAGGCAACCTTGGCTGAAAGAACCGAGCAATCCTCCGCCACCAACTGCAGCGACAGATGCCGATTGCGCTGCCTCCATGCAATGGTTTGTACAAACCGGCGCGGGAGCTCCCGCCTGCCAGCGCCCACATCCACGCAGTCGGGAGGCAGCTGGAGAGGAAGGAGCTGGCCGTGGGGATTTTTGGAGTGGCCATCTACGAGAGCCACCGGCGTCCGGCTGAGCACGGGCACGGTGCGGCGCGGAGCCAGACGGGCTGCTCGGCTTCGGTGTCGGGCTGCGGTGCTGCCTGGGAACAGCCCGGCGGGGCTCCACTCGCCTCTTGGCACCCGAGGGCCCTGCGCTGCTCCCCCGGCGGCATCGCAAGCGCTCAGGGCCATGCTAGGGCTGAGGGTTTGTATGGTTGGTAAGAAAAAACAACCTGTTTCCCCCTTCCCCTGCTCCTACCCTTTCGTCCCATTCCTCTATGCTAAAGTGATACCAGGAATAAAGTACATCTGGTGATTTACAGAGCAGCAGGGAGAAAAAAAACCCACAAGGACTCTCCAGTTTGGGTTCCCAGATCATCACATGACGCAGCCATGAAGATAAACACATGCTAATCCTTGACTGGATGAGAGCATCTGACAAGGTGGATTTTTAAGCCAGAAAGTGTATCTGTTGACATAAACCCTGGCGGCTCTGCGTGATCCACGGAGCCTCTCCTCAGACAGGCTCCCCCCACCACGCAGGGCAGCGGATGGTCACCCAGTCCCGCAGCACCCGCGTCCCCGGAGCCAGGCTCCAGAGGCCCAAGGACTCTCCATCTGCCGCTGGAGCACAGAGTCACTTACACGTGAAAATGGGCTTTCAGGCTCCGATCTGATCCTCAAGCTCATTCTGAGGCAAAAGACAAAGGCCTGAAATAACAGAGACTGGTCATTTTTGCCTTCATTAGGTGGGCATCTAAAGCTTCGTTAGGTTTACACAGGGAATTAGTAAACCCCTCCGAGTGCCTGAATACTCTGTCCCCAAATATCAGGCTCTGCTGTAGGCAAATGCTGCAATTTCCCAAGGAACCTTTTCATCCATTTTTTATACGGCTCACTTTCTTCAAAGGCAGACTGGGGCTGGATGTGAGAAGGGAAACTAATATTTCACTTTCATTCTGTTGCATTTTAATACTGAAGTTTGGCACCTGGCTGAACGCTGCCCCAGTTTGCCAGGGAAGACATCAGGAGTCAGTGGGTAACTGAGATCAGAGGCATTAGTGCAGAAGAGGACAGAATCTGGTTAATTATATTAAAGGCTATTCAATTTTTTTCCTTTTTATTTTAATATCGAGCTTGCTGTTTGGTCCTTCCCACACCATCAAGTAGGTGTCCAGTTTGAACAAGGCAGGCGGTTAATTAAGAGCTATTTTGTTTTACCAAATAATACTCTTCGGGGAAGAGCGAAGGAACTGAGCATTGAAATGTTTAGAGCGGTGAGCCCTAACATTTACATAATTTAGCTTAATTTCCTTGGGACTTCAGCAGGGCTGACAGATGACTAGTCTCCACCAGGAGAGGGTTCCTCCATGGTAAAGCAAGGATAACGCCGGTAGTAGGTTTTATCTTTTTGGCTCTGGTTCCGTATAAATTATTGTTCAGCCTGAGCAAATCTCGCCTTGGTGGCATGATATCGTATCAAAAGGCAGATGTGGCGAGCGCTCTACCCAAACAGCGGATTACTGCAGCGGTGACTGGCAATGCGGCCGGGCCAGCTGCGGGCACGCGGTCCTGCTCAGCGCCTGCTCGCGACACCCCCGGGCCTTCGCAAATGCCGCTGGCACCCGGCATCACACGCGCGCCGGCCTCGCAGCAAAACTGACGACGAGATCCTCACTGGCTGCGAGTGATACAGCTCTGCCGAAGTCAGCGGGGTATTTACGGAGGCGTATTTAAGCCAGCTGAGGATCTGCCTCAGCTGTAGTTTGTAGGAGCAAACCCAGGAGCAGCCAAATGTCCTGGCTCCAGAGACGCTCGGGCCAGGCTGCGGCACGCGCCGCTGCTGCTGGCAGGGGAAAGCTGGATTCGGTGTAAAGGGTTGAAACGTTTACAGTGTGTTTCTATGAGTCTTGCGGCTCTGTTAAAGGTTTTCCACTTCCCATCGTGGAAAGCTGGGTGTCTCCATCAAGGCAGCGTTTAATGGAAGCAAAACCTCACCAGTAAGAGTTCAATCCCGAGAGGACGCAGAAGCTAATTACGGTTTTGGCCAATCTGCAGTTTTTTTCCTCTAATATAATTTTATTAATTTCATGCAGACTTCCAGTTGTGGGTAGTGTGTCAGTCTGGGAGGATATCTCCTAGCAGATAAGCTACTTCATCATTAAAACAAAAATGGACGTTGTTTCTGGCTTGTGTAACAGTTTAGATTAATGTCCTATCTCTTCAGTTCAGGAACCTCAATTTAAACGCTTTCCTGTTCAACTTGATCAAGAAAGAATCCAGGCTGGTCCCGGCACAGAAATTAGTCTGTACGGTCTATGTTGTTAAAAATTAATTTTACCTGATGGCTCCTCAAAGCCAAGTGAAACACAGCCAGGAGCTGCGCCGAGCCCTCCCACCCATCACTCCCTTCCGCTGCGCTCACTTTCCCTTTCTCCTCGTCTTCATTGTTTCTCATTTCTGCTCATTTCTTTAAAAATGTTTTGGTTTTAATTAATCCCATAAACAGCTACAAACCAATGTGAAGAAAGGAAAGATTAGAGGCTGTTATCTGTTAAGGATAGTCTGCACGAGGTATTTTAGATAAAAGACGAGGGCACGGCGTATCTACAGAGCTCATCGTACTGTAATTAATTCAGCCACAGGGTTACACCCCGGGTGGGTTTTCACGTTGGGCTTTTCTTTACAGCACAAATTTGTTACCTCCCTCCTCCCTCACAAAGAGCCTCACTGACATCAACTCTGAGCAAAATAAATTTTACTTGACCCGAGTGTGGTTTTCACCTTTGTGCAGAATTTATTTCTCCTGCCTTCCTGATCAGCATCACCACAGGCTTCAAGCAACGCGGCTGGGAACCCGTGTGCTTGTTTTTTATTGCCGCCTCCAACCCTGACAACTGACTTATGATGGGCCGAGAGTGACTTCTCCATTCTCATCCTCTTGCTTGTTCTCTTGTAAAATGAATTCTAATTAATAAATGTCGGAATGTCAGCTTGAGTTCTTCAGATGGAAGGCAGTAAAGATCTACAAGGTGTCATTAATTTAGAATTAGCTTCAGAGACATCATTTCTTTAGCTTTATAACTGTCTATCCCTTCACCAATCCATCTCTATGCAATTTTACATCATGATCATTTACCAAAATATCCTAGAGGCTGTGATATTTTAAGCCTCGTCCATTTTTCTTTGTGGTTGCTCTGATTTAGGATGTGGACTCAGGAAAGACGGATCTGCCAGGCAGCGAACAGGCTCGCTGTCAGGCACGAGGTTGGCTTCTTTAACCCTGCGAGAGCCACAGCAAGTTACAGTCCTGTGCAACCAGACAGCATACGGTGATTGTTGTTTCTATCAAAATCCTGATCTATAATTCATCTTAAAATGCTTTCCCTCCTTGTCACTCCCTTTATGCATCCCTCCGAGAACACTACAGTATGTATATTTAATTGGGGAACCAGAGCAGTGCTCGCGTCCAAGGTGAATAACTTTGAGGACTGGAGGACGAGAAAATTGCAGCACGCAAAGTTCTCACACTTGTTTCCCAGACTTGCCTAAACCAAAGCACTAGGACGGGAAGCCATCGCACTGCTGCAAAGAAGCAAAATCGTGACAGAAGTCGCCAACGTTAGGCAGGTAAAATAGCCGCAGTAAGAGCCTGTTGTAGCTATTCCCTTTTATAGGAGGTTACAGCAGCTGCCTCAGAGCCTACATCACTATTTTCCCTGCTTTCATTGTTTTTATTTGTTTTTAATAAAAGGGGTTTAGGAAAATAAATACAAATATTTCATAGAAAGTTTAGTATCTGGAGAAACTGCTCACGCATGCATTCCTATATTAAAAAAAAGGATGATTTAATTAATCCCATAAACAGCTACAAATAAATGTGTAAGTTGGCAGATCTTTTTGCAAAAACCCACCCAACTCTCTCCCTCTGCCCCCACCTAATTTGAAACCACGTTTGTTGAGTTAACGCTGAGATTCAGAACACTTTTCTTTTTGTAAAGTGACACCCCCTCTCTCTAGTTCCTAGAAAAACCGTTGGAATCGGCAAATTTCTGCAAAACCTTTAAATTACGTGTCCTCACCCCCCAAACCACTGAAACCCTCCGCACGGCGCTAGTGGGGTTTGGTGTCGAAACTCTGCCTGAGCAAATGAGCCCGCAAGCGGGACCTGAGAGAAGCGAGGGGATTTGGAGACGGCGGAAAGCCGTCCTGCCCTGGGCTTCCTCCACTCGGAGGAGCGATATCACGGCGCGAGCCCCTTTGCAGAGCACCCCGCCGTACGGGTGTGAAACCGGCGGCTCCCGAAGCCAGCGGTGCCTTTGCTGGGCAGAGCGGGCGCGCAGCCGAGAGAGGACGCGAGCAGGACCCCGGGCAGGTCGGCTTTTCCGACAGCTGAGCTCATAGGCGAGCTCAGCAAAACCCCAGCAGTCTCGGGATGTCTTGTCCTTTTTTTATTATTATTATTTTATTTTTGCATGTTTATTTCTCCTTGGCAAAGCAGTTTTGGAGACAGCTGCAGGGTGTGGAAAAACTCACACGCAGCCGTGCTCCATCCAGCCACGTGGAGGACGACCTTCGGAGAACCGCACGGCACAAGCCTCCGAGCGGTTCTGTTTAATGAGAGAAAAACTGATGCTCTCATGTCTCTTCAGTCGAGAGCTCTCCTCAGGGGGTTTCATCTCCGCTTCTCCAGGAAGAAAATCAGAAGAGTGGGAGGGGCGGTGGGGATACACGCACTCCTGTCGATATTTGGAGGTTACAAAAATCTTTACAGGAGGAAATGCCCACAGCACTGGTGCCCGCGCCGTGTAGCGGGGACAGCAACACCCCCTTCGCCCGACCGCTCCTTTCCATCTTTTTCCTATTCTTTTTCTGTCTCCCATTCCCCCCCATCCTCTCTCCCTACCGCCATCTCCCTTCCCCCTGCAGTCCGAGGGCTCACAAACACAATCCTTTTTCCTTGCCAGTTTTGGAGATTAGGTTTCCCAGCCAACTCCCGGGGAGAGAGGGAAATGGGAAACGCACCCAACAGGGATGTGACAATGTTAATAGGAAGACAAGTCACTCACGCGGTCTGCCACCGGCACTCTGCCGCATTGCCCTTTCCTGCTTGACCCTATCTCATCTTCGGAATTTAAAACAACTTAAGACCATGTAGCATAAATGTATGCCTAATCTCATTACACTAATAATTCATAGGTCTTGATCTGCAGGAGTTTTGCAGATAAACGGGGAGAGTTTTATAAAAGAGCCCATCATCTTTAAGAAGTCGCATTTGGAACGTGTCTGCTGCATCATCCAGCAACGGCGGCTCCTAACCCGTGCCACGGGGCTTCATCCTTTCAAATGTCACATTTTAAAAAGCCCTTGAATTAAAGCAGCACTCAGACAGCACCTGGGTTGTGTGCTGGCGAGAGCTGCAGGCAGCTGTGCAGGGTGAGACCCAGAGCTTCCCCGCGATGCTCCGCCGAGTTTCGCTCACACTTTGTAGTACATTTTATTCCCCAGTTCTCTATTCTCTAACTTCCTTTTTTCAGGAAACAGATTATTACCACATCAAAAATCACCTATACAGGGAAAACGGTGGTCTTTATTGTATGTTTCTCACAATTTCTGTGCTGAAAACCGGGCAAAAATTCTCCTGGGCGCAGTGAAACCAGGGTTTGGGATGAGGCACTTGGGGCTCCTGGTTCGGTACCTGGGTAATTGCTGCCGGTCAGAGGTTTTCCTGTTACTGCCATTATAAAAAAACCACCTTAAGCCATTCAGGAAATGCGAGCGTATAAATTTAAAAGGTTGAAACAAAACTGAAGGACACTCAGCACGTACCAGAAATACCTAGAGAGACTTTTTTTGGAAAGCTAGCATGCCCGCCGGGGCTCTTCCCCCATTGCAGTCCCCAGCTCAGACCCATTTACACCAGCGGGGGTGCATTTGCTGTGGTTGCACACCAACCACCCTCACGAGACGCAAGCGCTCTGTTCAGTTGAGCAGCTTGAAACTTTTCTTGCTGCTCATGTGTGCTCGTGCTGCAATTACCACTCGGTTGGGGAGGACAGATACCGGGGCGGGGGCTGTAACACGCTCCGGGTTTGCCTCTGCAGCCCGGCCCAGGACAGCTGCTGCACGGTTTGCTCAACACGTCAGTTATTTATTGGCTTTACAAAAGCAGGAGCTAAATCCTGTTCTAACATTAGGACACACATGTAGTACAACTGGTGTCACGTACCCGCTGCATAGATAAGGCGAAATCTCAGCGATTATCCTGGCCTCAGCTGAGACCAGTCACCAACTGCAAACTCACAGGATCCATGGTAATTTATGTTGCCTGGAGATCTGGGAGTTTTGTCTGACTCAGAACCAAATAAATATTGAACAAACAGCTCAGGAATTGTCCCAGTAGGTGGGAATTATGCTACAACCAAGCTCATAAAAATGTAGATATTAGTAATGGGAAAGCAGCAGATTTTTTCCATTTTAGCCTCCCAGTCCTAGCCCTGGCCCGTTTTCAAATGCCTTTGGCTAGCACGACGCGGATGTCTGTACATGTATGGCCGCTTCCCACACAAGCCATACAAATCCCAACTCGTGGAGACACACAAATACAAAAGCAGTCAATCTACCCAAAGAAACAATTAAAAACGGATGTTATTAGGCTACATTAAAACCGGGTGAGGCTCAGAAATGAAGGAGAAATTGCTTTGCATTAGTTTCTCTGCATGTCATCCTGTTCCTAGCAGGGTTTTAATAATAAGCATACTTATTTGAATAGTTTGCTGATCACACTCATCAATCCTAAAATGCAGACTCCTGCCAGAAGAATTTATAACCCTTTTAATACAGTCTGACACAGGAACGCGCTCAGACTCGTGTGAGGAGGAACCGGCGCGGCGCTTTGGGCAGAGGTGTTGGCTGCCACCGGCAGCACCTGGGACACACAGTCCTCTTCCAACGGGAGGGAGAACGGGAGCCAGAGATCCTCCTGAGGAGCAGCCATGGCTACACTGATGGTTACCTTCCAGGGGGCACCAGCAGAGAAGCAGAATCAATTGTTTGTTATAAACCAAACCAAAGCAAAACCAGGTATTTGTTTTGTTGGTGGTTTTGAGAGTTTGCCTGTTTTCTTGGTGGAGACTGCAGAGGCAGCAGAGCATTTTCAGGCTCTTTATTACACAGAAGATACTTCTGGGAAACAGATAAAAAAAAATCTTTGCTCTTAAACTTTAGTTCCTTCTTAAATGTTGCCAGTAGAGAGCAAAAATACAGGAGAACGTCTGCAGATTTAAAACAAACAAACAAAAAAAAGCAGTTGTGTAAAGACCTGGAAGCAGCCCCTGGCTCCAGTGACAGCAAGAGCTTATATCACCCCATCACATCTAGCCAGAATTACTTGTCCCCGTTGGCTTTTTTTGCCCTCTTAATCCTTTTCTGCAGCTTTACTGTGTTCTTTAGGGTCTTTTTATTATTTCCGGGGGCTTAAGTCAAGTTTTAAGTCAGGCTTTAAAGGGCCTTATACTGTTTGTGCCTGTAATTTCTGGGAACCAACAAATGCCAGAATAAAGTTATTCGGACTCTGGAGGAGCCATTTGGAGGGGTAATGGGACATTCACAGCTGCAACCGATCCCAATGGTGTTTGCAAATAGTTGCAAGGAAAAATATTAGTCCCCAGATGATTTGTATGTGCTGAGGTTCTGCACCAGATTGGGATATTCACACCTAAAGATATTGCCATTGGTGAAGGATCTCACCTCGAACCTCATGAAGTCAGTAAGATTGTTTTAATGAGCTTTCAGTCGCTCAGACTACGCCGTGGGAGCACCTGCTCATGGCTCACAAAGATGCCTGGCTGCGTGGCTGCGCCAGATGCTATTAAATAACCCTGGTTTTAAATCATTTAAGAAGGTGCAGTAGGGTCTCCCTTAGTCCAGCACTTCAGCAAATGCTTATTTTTAAATCCACGAGGTCCAGTGGCTCCTGCGGGAGTGGGCAGAACCCGCAGCCCCTCTCTCAGCAGCTGGCTGAGGTTAAACTGCAACAGTGCCAAGCAGCAGCAGCAACACAGAGCAAGGCACTCGCATCAATAAACACACTCAGTTATTCCTCAGGTGTTGCTTATTTTTTAATTATTAACGAAGATGCTCCATACAATGCCAGTAGGTACCCAAGAGCCTATTTTGCAGCGTGGCTGGTGGCCAGGTCTCTCAAGGACAGTGCTCTCTTCTCTTACATTTCTGCTCAGGAGTGGGAACAGACTGTTGTTCTCCCTCTGATAAGTTATGAGCTCAGTGAAATTTGTTTTTCATGTGTAATAAAGTTGCTGGTGGTGTGCAATTTGCATTTAACTTGGCTGTATGCACGCCGACTGGGACTTCCAAGCGTTGTTCACAGAGCTAAAATAACCCAACAGTTACGTGCCATTTCAAGCCTTTCTAAAGAAAAGAATCCATGAGAAAATAATTTTAAATATCTCCAACAGACTCCCACCAGAGGATATGGTTTAGTGGTGGACTTGGCAGTGGTAGGTTAGCGGTTGGACTCGATGGTCTTAAGGGTCTTTTCCAACCCTAACGATTCTATGATTCTGTCTCGTATCAGGTCCCTTGATAGGGCCTAGAGCAACTCAGAAATTGTTAATAACAGGCAAGCCCTACTTTGGGGCTTGTGGAGAAGCACAGAGCCAGGCTGCAGCAGTGGGAGGATGAAGGAGTTGCCTTTTTCGTGCTGCTGGATAATCTGGGGCTGAGCTGAACCAAACCTGTAACACACAACCTGTGCCTGGGATGGAGCGCGGCCGCCCAAGAGCATAGAATCATGGAGTCATTAAGGTTGGAAAAGACCTCTAGGATCGTTAAGTCCAACCCAACCCAACGCCACCAGGTCTCCTACGCCATGCCCTGAAGTGACGCGTCTACACGGTGTTTGAACACCCCCAGCGATGGTGACTCCCCCACCTCTCTGGGCAGCGTGTGCCAGTGCCTGAGCATCTCGGACAAGGCCCGTTTGCAGAATCAGGAAGCACAACGCCACGTGGAGCCCCACAACCATCAGAAGAAAAGGGACCAAGAGGTCCGAGAGCACCATGTTGCTCAGAACGATTATGCGCTCTTGTCACAGAAAGATCCTGTGATGCAGGTCTGGGGAAGAAGGTCAAGACACCAACGACTGTTTGAATTAGTGTTCCTGGGAAAAACCATACCCCTGCTGCTGCTGGAGAACATCACCTCGCCCTTCAGCCCAAGCCACGCCAGCTGCCCTCATCTGAAAGCAAATGAAAGAGGGGCGCAGTGCTCCCATCAAACCAGGCCAACCACCGAGAGGTTTCCCTTAACAACCACGGGACCCTGACCCATAGACAGAACCGCTCGCTGGAGCTCTCTGCCCACCCCTGCCTTCCCAGGCCCTGCCCTGGGAAACCATCTCCATTTCATTTGCAAGCTGATTTCATGATGGAGCAGAAATGCCAATCAACTGTTCAGCCATCAGCACGAGAGCATCCCCAATCTGCATTAGCCAGCTGGGCAGCTTTCCAGAGCATCATCTACAACACATGAATTATTACCCAAACATTACTGCTGTCAGCACATTCCTCTCTATACAACTTCCTATTATTATTTTTTTGGCGGACAACCCTGAAATTTTAAACAGCTCAATCTTGCTAAAGTAATGCAACTGCCTACTGCCTCCAGGATGAACTTTTCATAAAAATCAACAATAGTCCTTCTACCGAGAATAGCAACAAAAGCCCCCAAACAATCCTTTTATGCTTTTTCTTTGTTGGTTTTGGTGTCTTTAGCAGCTCTGACTTTCATTCTAATTTGCAATAACAGCCTTTTATTTGTCTTGCAGAGGAAAAAGAGACTTAAGGGATCCTTAAGCTTCAGTGACAGAGTACGAAGCAGCGTATAAATCAGGCCGCAGACGGCAGGGTCAGCGGCGCTGCCGCTCGCATCTCAGCTCATTAAGAAAAATGCGTGTCGAGTACCATTTGCTTCGAAACTGTTTGCACTGCTGTGATTCATTCAGCGAATCAAGTCTCCAAGAAGCACTAGAAATAGTCTTAAAAACCCTGAAAATAGGGTTGGTAAATCAGTTACTTAGCCATTACTACTCCTTTCCATGACAACTGCAAAAACCCTAACGGCTGGAGCGAGAAGCGACCCTCTGTGCAACGGCGAGTGCCGCGCAGCAGCTTGGCGAGCTCCTCCCTGGGCAGGGTTTGGACAGACGTAAGCACCTGCAGCGCCCCAGCCTCGGGCTTGAAAGTTACGCTCAACATTTCAGTTGATGTAACATACGAACGGAACAGAGCTTTTCAGTACTACACCCGGATCTCCCAGGCATTCCCAGTCCCCTGGGAAGGATCATTCCTTACTTCCCATGTCTTATTTATCTGAAAGGAAGAACTATGGAAAAAAAAAAAAATCTCAAAGTTGCATTCCCATTGAGATGAAGGTAGAGATCTTGCCATAATGACACAAATCAAAGCTTTCATCTAGTTTCAATAAGCAAATTACCTTGGTAACTCTTCTGGTTATGGAAACTAGATGTATGTATTTCTTCCAGGTCCTGAGCAGCATATGTGCTATTACATAATTAACAGATCGCACGTTTCTTTTTTTAATCAATCATGGTTGAATTTACAATGCAAACTTTTAGCATAACAAAAATGTGAGCGATTATCCAAAAATATTTATTCAAGATTGAAAAACATGTAGCGTATTAATATTTTAATAAATATTAAATATTTATGCCTCCTTTCCAAAGCTTCCATAACTGGGCTTTTAATTAATTTGTCATAAAAAACATTGTAGAGCCAGGTAGACTTTTAAACGTTACTATTAAATTATATCTTTAAGCTTCAGGTATTCACTTCTTTCTTGGGCCAGCACGGAGCGGGAAGAGCTCCAGCAGTGCCGGGGAGGCTGCACCAGCATGGACAGATTCTGCTGCAGGCCAGGAACGGACGAAAACCTGTTCCCAGCCTCTTTCACAGCACTTCACAAATCGTAGGGATACACCAGATTAAATCAGTATTCGCATTTCCCCACAGCACGGAGGGAGAAAATGGGAGGCCGTGACTACGGGAGATGCAACACTTGGGAAGAGGCGGGAGCCAACGGGGCAGAGCAGCAGCCCGAGGCAGGGACACATTCCCCCTCACCTCTTCCCTCTCTCCCATACCGGGAGTGCTTTAGTGCCTCCTTCCCTCCCCCGTAACCTCCTCCCACCTCTCGGAAAACGTGAGCTCAAAGGACAGATGCAGAATCCGGGATGCATTCCCAAATTAACCTTTCAAGGAGCGAGGAGCTCACGCTGGCTACGCTATCTCTGCCTCTAGTCTATAACATTGCTGCCAGCAGCAACTTTGCCGCAGCGCCCGGGCTCTCAGCCTGCTGTGCAGGGAGGAACCGAGCACCCGGTGCCTGACGCAGACAGGAGGAGAAGCTCAGGTGAGGAGCAGCCGTCCCTGGCACAGCCGAGCTGGCCATTCCCGGGGCAGGTTGGAGCAATCTATTCCCTGCGCGCCCACGCCATCTCGCATCGCAGCGACGTCTCTCCACTGTTACAGTCACAGATTGCGGTTGCTGGGACAGCGATGCCCCGATCTGGGCAGATGACAAGAAGCCCAAGCTCTCTACATCTGCTTGATCGCACCACGAGCTGGCACAGGCGATCCCGTCCTGCTGCCGAGCTCCAACACCGCGCCGGCTGCCCAGGTTAAGTAGGGCACGTCCACCCCGCCTGGTGTGGCACGCCGGTCCCCATGCCAGCACGCACGGCACCCGTGCCAGCCCCCTCCCCGCACCCCCCCGGCACCAGGCTTTGCAAGGATGCGTTTTCCTTTTTATAGCCCCCAGAACAGCTCCCGGCAGGAGCAGCTCGGTGCCAGAGGAAGGTCGGCCAGAGCCCAGCTCCGTGCCCAGGGATCTGAGGAGACAACGCCGCGTCTGAGCTAGGCTTGGCAGCGCTGCGAGTCAATACAACCTTTTGCTGCTTGCCACAAAGCTGCCTAAATTTCTCCAGCAAGCTGCTGCAAGGAAAACAGAAGTCACCTTTCCTCAAATCACAGGAAAGGAGCGCACACCGCTCGCTCAGTACTTATTTGACCTGCTGGCAGCCGCAGAGTTGAAGGAGAAAGCGATGGAGTCAAGAACTGAAATGCTGAAGCCCGTTATTTTCAGGAAATTGTGCTACTGGAAGCCCTCGTAGCTTTTATAATCAACTCCCTGTGCCACTGAGCAAACTCAACTCAGCAGGAAAAGGTTGCCACAGCCGTGTGAGCTGACCCTGCGCTTTCGGAGGGGGGTGCTGAGTAAGAGGGAGCAGTAGCTGGCCATCCAAAACAGGGAAGGACTGGGGTTCTTAGTAAATTATTAGGAGGAGACCTGCAGTCAGGTTTTCAGCATCTTCTATTAACTTTAGCCTGTGTTTATGTGACATTTTGGACAAAGACAGCATTCCTCATTCCTTGCATTTTAAAACTCCTGTCATCTGTTACAGAAATGATGTCACATAGCATCCAAGTGCCAATGACGGACCTCCAGAAAATCCCAGAGACTCCAAATGAATAGGTTGGCCCCAGTAAGAGACTTCGGGTCAACCCACAGGGCTAACTCCATACGACTGAGAACGTTTTGCCAAATGAGCACTGAGATAAATCCCTCATTGTACTGCCCCGCACACAGCTTGGCCACCTGGCAATACCACTGCCCTCGGAGCGGAAAAACAGATGCACAGAGCCCAGATCCAGCTACGTGACTTCCCAGGAGCTTCACTGGTTTCCTCCCATGGACTGCAGCTAAACATTACATCAGCCCTCCACAAACTGGAAAAAACAGGACTTGGGATTTTTGGCTAATTGCAGAGCCACCGGGAAGCTTTTGCACAAGCAATCCAAGTCCGTGTCCATCTCTACTGATTTGCCTGCAGGGAAGCATTCCTCTCCTTACACCAGTATGCCTTGCCCTATAGGGCAGTTAGGTTATTAAATTCTGTACGTACAGACAGTGTACCTATGGAGCAGGAGGTGCGGACCAGGAGGCAGCACCACGGGGCAGTGGCCCCCATGCACTGCGTGGTCCAGCTGGGTGGGTTGCCCTCACCTCTCCAGCTCCGCTCCACGCTCACAGCCGGGGCACGCAGCCAGGCTGCAAGGAGGCAGCACAGAAATAACGCTAAGGATGCAAGCCAGAGCTGAAGCCCCCTGAATTACAAAGGCAGGCTGGGAATGGTTGAAGGCATCACTCTTCATAGCACTGCTCTCTTCCCCCTGCTCCTGCTTGCCCAGCAGCAGATAACCCTCAGTTAATTGTTCCTGGCTTAATTACCTCTTCCCAGAAAAAAAGAAAGTTCACTTTACACAGCAACTATCGGAAGCTTCGGGGAAGGAAATGTTCTTGCCTTATGTCCTGTGTACACCCTGCTTTATATAAAGCACCTTGCCTTATGTACACGCTGCTTTCACTCTGTGGAGGACCTGCATTCTGGCGGTGCTGGCTGAGGCTCCCAGCATGTTTTGTGAGGACTGTCAGAGCAAGTCCTTCCGCCCTGGGGTGCTGAGCATGTCCCAGCACCCGGGCTGCTGCGGGCCAGCCCTCGGGGATGAAGCCCCTCAGCGCCCTCCCTCACCGCTGCCGATGGCTGCGGCCCCCGGCTCCCTCGGCTGCTGTCAGCACGCTCGGTACAGGCAGTCGAAACAGTTTGATTGCGTCTTCTTGAATGTGGCCAACACTGATTTTATGATATACTTAACACCCCATCCAATAGCTATTAGTTTTACTGTCAAGCACACAATGTACGCGATCCATCTTTCTTCTCGGGCGCACCACGTGTCCCCTCTCAAATGACATTATACTACAGCAGTCTTTATTTGTTACCGTGGGGTTTTTAAGCACTAAAATTAAAGCGCTTATCTTTTTGGTTTGTTTGTTATTAACGGCATACTTTATTTCACTGTGATCAGCTCGTGGTTCCTGTTCAGACACTGCAGAGAATGGCTTTGACTTCCTCTTTGGCAAGCAAGGCTCTGCAGCACGGAGCTCCGGCCGCGGCGCTGCCCTGCGAGAACAGAGCCTTCCTGCTGTCTGCTTAGGGGGAATGGTGCAGGGAACAGCCAAACCCTCCAAAATCCCGTGCACAGGCTGGAAAAACCTTCGTTCTTTTGTCACCGTCAACGCTTTTTCTTTGTGCATCGCTGCAACGGAGCAGCACGCCACCATCTACGCTTTCCTGCAGCAGGCTTCGGGCTGCAGAGTCCTGCACACCACCCGCTCCACAGGCTGCTCCAGGGCAGATGAGAGCTACGACCATCATCCTGCATGGTGGCACTAGTAAAAACCACCTGTAGTGACAGCAAGTACAGCCCAGTTTCAGGATTAGCCTGCATCGCTTTGTGCCACCACTCCCAGAGAGACAGCGGTGCTGGGAAAGCAGGCAAAGCTTTACATGCCGCTTTGCTAGAACCTACCCCAGGCCTAAATGAAGTCATTTGCAGCAAGAATCATGCCCGTTCTATTTACATGCGAAAGCATTCAAGGTTGTACAAACGTCCACCAAAGCTCAGCCCCAGACTCCATGAAATGCTAGGGCTGTCACCCAGAACAGGACCGCATCAAAAGCCTCCACGAATTATTTCAGAAGCATTAACAGAACAGTTCTCTCGCAAAAGTGTTCAGGCTCTCTGAAAACAGCCTTAAAGAGGCATGAAATCTTACCCTTGCAAAAATAACAGTTAGCACTTGAGCTACCAGCCCCTCAATCCTATCTTCACTTACTGTAGGTCAGCTAGCAGCCAAAAATCAACAACGCGAACAGAGCTAAGACAATTTATATCGTAGGTAAATCGTAAAGTGCTTATTTTCCCCATTTGTTTTCTTGTCCCATCCGAGTTTCCTTCCCCCGAGGAGCCGCTCGTCAGAACATCCGAGCGGTGACCGACGCGGTACATGCGGCTGCATCGTCTCTCGGTGGTGGATGCAGGCTTCTGTACCGCAGGCAAGCCACGCTGCTTCAAAATCTTTTTACACGGAGGACAGTAGAGCAAGCTTTGTATGGACAAAGTACTCGGATAGAATATTAAACTAAATAATAGCAATTAATTAGGCTTGTGTAAAGCTATTAACCTTCAAATCCCTATAGAAATAATACGCAACGTTCAAATCCTCTGGGATGCACATGATATTACCCCATTCCATAGAAAAAGCAGCGGAGATCCAGAGCAGTGCAATGATTTTTGCCCAGGGCGATGCTGTAGCAGGGCGGGGGGAGGCTGAAATCACTTCCAGTTCCACAGACCAGGCTGTTGCTTTTAGACCACACTTGGGTGGGCGGATACAAGCGATACCTACAGACACACATGTTCTGAGCACTCCATTTTTGACCTGTTTATTACAGCCTGGCACACTATGTTTGCAGACTAGCATTTGCATCATATGAAAGTGCGATTTTTCTGGAGCAGGTGAACCCTGCACTCTTTTTCTTCTCTAATCCTGTGCAGCTCATCACGACAGTCTTTCCCCCTACCTCCTCCTCAGTGTTAGCACTGCACCCATATGGAAAATGAGAGATCTTAATCTTCTAAGCACTCTTCCCAAATGCCTTCCTCAACTTCTATAGGTAACATATAATACAAAAAGCTGAGCATCAGCTTAAACTCAGAAGTCTCTCCAGGGCGTTACATCCACAGCACCAATAAATCTTGTAGGGTTTTTTGCATAGTATCTCTACAGTTCAGCCTTCCCTGGGGCACGCAGCTAACCTTCTCCAGGTTTTCATCACCTTGTGGCCTAATTATTGCGACAACCACAACACTCTCGTCTTTGCTCAGAACACCAGCAGGTTCTGCTTGCATCACCCCTTTCCCTGCATCCCTCCACTGGCTCACCCCTCCTAACTGCATCAAACACAGGGTGCCTCAGTTTTCAGAGCCCTTCACAGCTTGTCCTCCCTCTCCCACCTTTGGTTCAGCGTGGCCCAGGGTGCCAGGCTCTGCTGCACATTGGTTATGTTAAAAGCTGCCTACAAATATCCACAAAGCCGCTTCAGTGCTCTGCTTCAAATCTTGTCTAAGACCTCACTGGCTGCAACGTGTGAAAAAGGCTTGAAAACAGTTAGACTGCCCATGTCCTGAAACCATTAATTTTAATGTTGGCTCACAGTGCTGTTATTTTCTAGACTAGTTCTGTACTTATCTTCTCCCAGATTATAAGCCTACTTGTAATTAAATTATGCCGTTGCCCGTTCTCTAGTTGGGATTTGCGCAGCACTTACTAACACGATGGCACTCCAGCCCACGCCTGGGTTCCCCACGTGCTATTATATTAAATGGGAAATTAATAACAACACTCCCAAAAGCTCACAGCTTCTGGGGTGGGATCGTCCCTCCGACGACGCTAGTGAGTCCCGGGTGGACCCTCATATGCTGCTCTTTACATGGAAATTACAGCTCCCAGCTGCCTCCCTCCCATTACAGGGCAGGAGGAGCTCTGCGCTGGGGTACCGTATTTGCCTTTTGTGGTGACTTGTTCCCACCAGAAACAATGGTTCTTTCATCAAAAGGTCTGTTCAAACCCACCCCAAAGACCCCATAATTAGCTGGCATGATGGCTTCCAGAAGAAAGGAGAGATACAAAATGCAGCTCAGGGCATCTTAACAAGGGGAAGACTCAGCTCTGAAAATCCTTGCTCTTCAGGGGTGGAAGATATCCTGCTTTACTGTAATGAAAGTCCTCTTGTCCAACGTCCTCCAACAATCTGCCTTTAATGGGGTTACTATTGCAGAGGTAAAGCATTTTATATGGAACCAGGTTTACATTATCCTGCTATTCGGAGATCTAGCTTGCAATGCTGTTCAAATCCTTTAATCCATAAATAGGATTCCAGCCAGAGCTGGGCTGCCTTCCAAAACTGTAATCTCCAGTATATGAATTATTACAAAAAGATTAGGGTGTTTCGAGTAATAACATTTCAAATAAATCAGCTTTCATGGAGGAACAACAAACTAATATCAGAAATAACAATATAAAGACATTTATATAGCCACTTGCTGGAATAACTTCACTAACCGGAGGGATTCTTTTCTCATTTGCATCACTTCCTTGGAGAAACGTACCTCTGCCTTTGTCCCTGCACTGGCAGGCTCTGCTGCGGAGCAGACAAGGTGGTCCCGTCTCAGACATCAGCCCCTTCGAATCGCCAGCTTTCCGTTACCCGGAGAGGTATGTCGGTGTTACCGCAGAGGATGCTGTTCCCTCCAAGCCTTCAGCTTTACGTAATGCTGTGATAAGGATGGGCAGATAATCCTGAAGGCCAAACTCATTCCCCTACCTCCATTTTAATAATGGTGAGCTGTTAGTTTAATTATTATTCCTAGTGCATTTGCAGAAGCCCTCCCTTCCACATACACAACATGTGCGTGCATGCAGGGAGAGCTGAACAACTATCCCTTCTCGATTATTTCCTGCTTCTTTCGGCAATGTTGTTGTATGGCAAATTTACTGTGCTTTTTCTTCCCTGCAAACTGTATCGTCATAGTAAGGAACCACGTCGACAGAGTTCAAAACAGTAAGATGGATAGAAATTAAGAGGCACAGGGTCTGGGCAGGTGAGATGGCAGGAAAGGAGAGATGGAAACGAGCAGAACTAAAAGCTCACTGTCGCTTGAGCTACCTGGGGACAGGGCAGGGGCAGGGGCTCGGTGGTGGGCAGCAGGCTGCAAATCTCCTTTGGTCTGAAGGCAGAGGCTTGGGCTGGGAAAGCGAGGGACGTGTGCTCAGCACCACCGCCAGCCGTGATGCTCCAGGTTGCTTAGTGACAGATCCGAAGTCCGGGTTGCCCATGGATTTATGGCGTTCCTCCCCACCTTCCAAGTGCTATGAATAAATGACACATCTCAGTTCCTTATTTATCCATTTGTGAAGCTTAATGGGCAGTTGTAGAGAAGAGTATTGAGCCTTTTATGAGGCAGGGCAGGCTGGTTTCCTGATTTACACTTGCATCAACAGAGAGTGGAATATGGACTCTGCAAATATTATTTAGCATTTCAAAGAAAACAAAGAAATCCAAAGAAACACAGAAAAACTGTGCATCCTAAAAAATAAACTAAGCCTAGTGCCGACTAGGAGCTGCTGGTTTGAATTCAGACCTGATAATACTATCAAAAAGGCGAGAAAGTTCCTGCCTGATGTGATCCCAGGCCGGTGAAAGGGCTTGTTCCTGCACAGACCTCACTGCAGCATCAGGCGCTGAGGCTGCAGAGCCCGAGGACATCGGGCAGAGACCCCAGTAACGACCTGTAGCTCACAGCACAGATACATCCAAGCACACGCTCAGCTTTAACACGCTCCTCTGCCTGTTGGAGTCAATGGGCCCATTTTAAGAGGTGGAGTTAAATAACATACATAAACGCTTTCAAGATCTGGGAGTCAACGTTACGGGCAGACCTTGCCCAGCATACGGATCGTGTTATTGCTGCGGGGCGTGACGGCCAGCGGCCCGGGCAGGGCTGCGGGGATTGCTGCCCGCTGCGGTCTGTCCCGGGACAGGCAAACGTGCAGATTAGCAGCTGTGGAAAGTTATCCTGGCAGCCCGTCCTCGTCAGTTGTTCTTATTCTCATAAACTAACCCCCGAGACCTTCAAAACCCGATCACACCTAAAAATCCTGAAATTAGATCTTTAATAAAAGATACCCAGTGTACTATCAGAGACAGCTCGCGGATATTTTATCGTAAAAAAATAAAGAGGTTTGATGGTCCCCATCATTTTTGGCAAGCTCCTTCAGATATTCAGCTGTGATTTACACAGGACATTTTGCTCTCGTATGATAAATTGCATCAGGATACAAAGGAGAGTGAATAGCAAGTGAATCAGTGCATCTGATTTTCAAAGGTCCTGCGACAAGGAAAATTAGAGCCAGAATTAATTATTTTTTTTTAAATGCCGTGGATTTAGAGAAAATATTAAATCATGCACGTGATTTTCAAAGCAGCACTACTACAGAGTCCTAAATTCTTCTAGTGCAGACCTCTCCCCCCCCCCGCAAGTGGTCACACCACCATCAAAACTATTATTTTTGCAAGTATCGCAGTTATTCCAGGTTGAAACGCTTTTGGCGCAAGCCTAAAAAATCTAGCAAAAACCCACAATGCCTTTTCTCCTTTCTACTTCCTAACGGACAGTAACGCAAACAATCCATAATCACGTGAAATACAGCCCTTTTTGCCAGCCTGTAATTTTTTCTGCGGTGCATTAAGGAGGAAAGCAACACCTTGGTTAGAGACTGTCAGCACGTCCACCACACAACCAGCATTATTTTTCCCCTGGAATTCATCTTTCAACCATTTCAAATTGAGCTGAAACTTTGACATGCAGACTGTCAGTGCAGGGAAGAATTATTATTATTCCCAGAAAATTAAATAAATCAGGTCAAACTTTACGACCAGCTTTCCCACCCACCGTGCACAAAACTCCCAGGTCCTTCCCTCCCCCCGTTCAGCCGCTTCCAAACACGTTCCATTTCGCACAAAGCACAAATGCTGTTTAGTACCGACAGAGGCAGGGTCCTCGATGCAAGGGACCGCAGCGCTCAGGAGCTTGCCAGAAGGCTCAGGGCAGCCCGTTTGCAGGGCACAGGCTGTACAGGTCCCCTGCACAGGGCAGGCTTTAGCCGCAGTCTGTACGGTCACTTTTCTGAATGCAAACTGCAACAGGAGCGTTTCACAGAGAACGGGATAATTTAAGAGAAGGAATTCAATTAAAACAAACAAACAAACCAACCCCACCAAACCCCAGAAATAAGGAAGCACAAGTATCTGGTGTTGCAATAGCTGTAGCAGACCAGTGCCAGCACAAGAGGTAAAGCTATCACCACCGACTCCGTCCTAGCAACCCAGCTACCTCAGCCCTACCTCCTCCCAGCCCTCCAGCAACAGCCACAGCAACTAACTCATATCAGGCACCTCACAACTTCCCAGGTTAAACGGAAGGGCAGATGTTTGATTTAATCAACTCTAGGCTACGCACAGCAATGATTCCTTGCACTTCTGTATCCCATGCAATGGACTCCTGTGCCCATGCAGTGGTTCACAGCATATTTTTTTTTTCCCATACTATTATTTCTCTTTTTTTTTTTTTTGGCTGAAGGAGACATGCTTCTACAACCTGCTCTTGGACAAACCTCAAGCGAATCTCCATTTCTTCTTTCAAAAACCATCATCTCACCAAGAAATTCAGCACTGACCCTCTAAACAGAGCTACAGCGTGTCTCCTGGCCTCTAACGCAAGGCCCATTGCAGACATCTGGGCACCTGCCGGACCTCCCAAGAAGGACTCCGTGATTCTTTCCAGCAGGGCTCAGCCTTACTGATGCACCGCCAGGGAGCCCTCCTTAACTCCAGTGTGTCAACTCTTTCCTTGCAAAGCGCAGGGTGCCACCTCCTCTGCGGGGCGCTCAGGCGGCTCGTGCCATGGCAAAGGTATGTATTATTTCATGGACAACATGCCCTGTGGCAGCCGGAGCCCCTGCCCTGTCCAGAGCATCCTGCCATCACCCGGCCCCTGCTCCCCGCTCTGTAGAGAACACGGCCAAAGTTGTCCTTCGTGAATGTGAATAATGTTGTTTTACTGGATTTGCCAGCCTTTTAATGCCTACCATTATGTACTGATTGAAGTAGATTAAATAAAAGCCACCTTGCTCAGTTTCTCCCTATGACTGCAGCCTGTTTCCACCTGACTTAGGCTGCTCGAGGAGTCAATGAGACTTTTATGCATATATTACACTCAGATATGGCATTCAGCAAAAATAACAACATCTGACAAAGTTTATTGTATTAAATAGATGGTTGAGAATTCTTTTAACCTACAGTACATGCAGGAGGTAGCTGCAGAGAAACAACAGAAAATAGCACAGATCGCTGGGAAATAATTTGCTATTCATTTAGCTGTCAGGTGTACTTTGGAACAGAAGTTCTAGCGCAATTCGGCTTCAATAAATAGATGCTTAAAATACACTTTGTACTATGTAACCGTCTCCTTGCATTAAACTGAAAAACTCAATCCATAATCCAGAAAAATTCAACCCAACAGCAAGCTCTTTTCCTATCATCGAACCTTTTTGTCCAAGAACCCAGACAACTACATTAACTGTAAAGTATGTGCAATGTAATAATTCTCTACTATGAATATTGCATTGCTGGGATCCATTAGCATTTTAGACAGGCTGTAATTAGGCATGATGGAACCATGTGGATTTTGGAGTTTAGGCTCATATCCAAAAATCCCAGGGTGAAATTTTTACCTACTTCCAGAATTCTGGTGTTAAATGACAGAGGGACCCGCACAAAGCCTGTTTCCCCAAAGGTGAGCCCAGCCCTGCTCCGAGCGCTGGGACCGGCCGCGCTGGCACCAGCCGTGCTGGGGGGGGCCACCTTGAAAGCCCCAGCAGATGGTACGTCCTGGGGATGAGACCTGGAGGTGAAAGACCTGCCTGTGGGTGAACCTGCAAAATAATTAAGGGACAGGCTACAACCTAAGACTCACCCGTGGAATTGCTGCCAGATAATTATTAAATCTCTGCCAGGGATCAATGCCCAATCTGGTTCTCGGTCCAGGATGGGCAAGTAAAAAGGGTTTTTTTTCTTTACCAAACTTTTGGGCACACTTCCAGGAAAATTTGAAACACTTTCTTCCCAAACACCGCGACTTTGGTTTGAGCTGAGTGCCGTGAGGTGGGAAGGCTCAGAGCAGCAGCCGGTGTCTGTTCTCACCGCGGAGCCCTTCCTCCACCACCAACGCCCCGGCTCTGGCAGTCGCCCGCTGGCTTCAGTGCGTCAACGCATCCGACCGCAAGTGAAACCAGAAACATGCCTGCTACTCCTAGCACTTTGTAGCTGTGCGGTTGTTTTGAAACCTCTTCCAGCTTTTCGCTGCTGGGATTAAGATCTTGATTGCTTTTGAATCTTTTTTCCTCCTCTGCTTCTCCCTCTGATCTAATCTCTCACTGGATGTTGGTACTGAGGCTGAGCACTAACCGCGGGTGCTTAGATTTATGTAGCCATACCCGCAGAAGTCATCAAGGTGAGATCAGCTGTTCTGTGAATTTTTCATGCCAAACTTTAGCTTTGCTCGATCTGGCAGGGCTTTTTTCTTCTCCTAACAACTGGGGATGCAGCACAGAGTCTAGAGAGAGATAAATGTACTTCATGATGATTTGGTTTTCCACCTTTTTGAAGGGGAGAATATTCCAAGGACGCAGCTTTCAAAATATTGTCCTGGTCGCCAGTGAAGTTTCTGACTGATGTGTCGTATAGCATCCAGCACTGCAAAACCTAAGCGAAGTGGATGAGTTCAAGTTATGATCATAGAATTTCTTGTGACCCTAAGTCAGTATTGAAAATGTCTACCTTTGTATTAGCTAAACTCTCTTTTTATATTCCCTCACTTTTGTTGTGCAGATCAATCAATAAGACACATCATAACTCCGCTATCCCCCTCTTGGGCAGATTCTTCCTGTTTTCAGTTAACACCGGCGCAAGGCAAAGCACCAGCAAGAGCGTGATATACGGCTCTGCTCTCAATGCCGTCCCCAGAAGCTATTGGACACGGTGTGGCTCGAGTCCGAGGGCTGAAAGCACAAGCCCAAACTTCATATTTTAATATTACACGATAACCTTGTAGAAGGATATGGCGTACTTAAGAAACGCACTCTGAACGCCAATGAGGAGATCAATGTCCAGTCCCCAAAATGAGCTTGAAAGGTCCAAAAACTGATAAAGATAAAGAATTATTTTCTCCGACAACAAGCCCAGCTCAGGGCACCCTCTTGCTTAACACCGCTCTGGCTGGAGTGGTGGGAAAAAAAATTACCCGCTAACTTTGATGTCAAGTTTGCAAAAAGCTGCTTTTGTGTTTATCCTTTCACGGACTCAGCGACACAGTTAACGCAGCACTTTCTGCGTGCGCGTCCTGTGCACGTGCGGGGCCGGGGGTGTTTGCAGCGGGAAGACGGATGCATGAACAGCGCGAGCGCAGCAGGGATGTGCTGCACGGGGGGGAGGAACACACGCAACAGACCCCAGCTCATGCAGCTCTTCAGGAGTGGGAAGCAGAGGCTGATGGATGACGACTCAGACGTTAGTGCACTCGCGGGGTCGGTTTTGCTCTGCCTTACCCTGGTGTAAATCTGGAAGAACCACTCTTGCCTTCAGTGGCATTGATCCCTCGCTGAAATCTCCTCTTCCAAACGTTAGTGCTGGTAACATACTGTGGTTTACTGTCCAAAATCATTGAATTCCTTTGAATAGTTCTTCCTGCAGTCACTGTGAATTACTTACCTTTTTCTCTTTAAAACTCTCCTAAGGAGATGCTCCGGTACCTCCGCCGCCCCACGTGGGGGCACAGGGAGAGGCGAGGCAGGCCGCGCTGCAGCTGCCGGCAGGTGAGCCTTTGCTGTGGTCCAGCCTCCTCCTAACGATGCCCAGAGACACCCCAGGCCCTCGCTCGGGGCTGGAGGGTTTTGCTCGCCAGGTTCTGGCACGTTGCTCATGTTGCGGATGCCGCCAGCCTTTTAAGTTGTTGCTAAATGGAGACAACGTGTCACGCACCCACAGAGACGGGGCCGCTGTTCGCACCTTCCGTTGGGTGAGCTGTGTTTCCCCAAGCCGAGGAGATTTGGTGCATCTGATCCAGCTTTATGGCTTGCCTTGGCCCCGCATGGGGGTAAAGGCCAGTGATCCCTTTTATTTTCGTCGGCGAGTCTGAGCTTTTCCGACGTGTTTGCAACCTTAAAAGTGACTGCAGCGACCTGCTGTCATCCTCCAACCTGCTAATTGAATACTTGCCCATGTTCTTCAGATGGTATCTTAGGAACATCTGAAATTCTTTTTGCCACTTTCATGCATTTTTTTTCAGTAACTTTTTTCATTACTTAGTCTTTTTTTAATAGAGTTCATTTTCTTTGATCCTCACAAATTTTTCTCCCAGTTCCTCTGATAATTTTTAAAAAGAAATCACGGTAACTTTGAAACGCCTTTCCCCGTGTCCATGCTACACAGCATGGCTAAGTGCAATTCCTTCCAAACCTTTAAGAATTGTAAATGTGACCCTGCAAAGAAAATGCAGAAAGTGTCATCTCTTATAACATATAAGACAGAAAAGACGGTAATTTATAAGGCTAAGTACAAAGGGCTGTTTTTCTTTGAGCTAATTAACTGGAAGAAGAGCATAACTAATTAACTGGAGAGACACAGAAGGAAATATGAGGTTGTAGCAAAGCCCTGCGACTTTGGATGCTCCTTTTCATCTTGAGAATGGGTTGCTGGGATCGGGCTCTGCCGGGGACCAGTGCACGGCCCTTCCCTCTCCTCTGCTCTTCCCTGCAAGCTGCCGGCTTGTTGGTCTGGCTCCTGCACCCCGCAGACCGGGGTGCTGTCCTCACCCTCCGGAGGGGATCGCCTTTGAAACCCACTGCATTTTACCGAGTCAGACAAGTACCAGCACAAGGGAGATCTGTTCTAAGACAAGGTTGTAGTAAATTCCTACTCTTCAAGCATCCGAATCCCAGAATCCCAGAATCCCAGCTTGGAAGGGACCTCAGGGACCATCTAGTCCAACCTTTCTGGGAAGAGCACAGGCTAGACAAGATGGCCCAGCACCCTGTCCAGGCGACTCTTGAAGGTGTCCAACGTGGCTGAGTCAACCCCTTCCCTGGGGAGATTATTCCAGTGGTGACTGTCCTCGCTGTGAAACACTTCCCTCTCGTGTCCAATGGGAATCTCCCCAAGAGCAACTTGTGTCCAGCCCCCCTTGTCCTCTCCATGGGACCCCGTGTAAAAAGGGAACCTCCATCTTCTTTGTAGCTGCCCCTTAAGTCCTGGTACGTGGTGATGAGATCCCCTCTGAGCCTCCTTTTCTCAAGGCTGAACAAACCCAGCTCTCCCAGCCTAGCCTCGTATGGCAGCTTCCCAGTCCTTGGATCATCCTGGTGGCCCTTCTCTGGGCCCCTTCCAGCCTGGCCACATCCTTTTTGTACAATTCCAATGATTTCTTTGTACCTTCAAAATTCAAGCTGCTGGTATTTTAATATTCAGCACAGCCCACAGCCAGGCACCCGCCTTTGGGGCATCATCTCTAGTGACAACACTAATTTGTGGAGTCGTTATAAGGGAAACTGAGGAATCTGAAGAGGGCAATCTCTTCCCCTCCCTCCTTCCCTGGAAATCCATTAAAATCCACGTGTAGGGGAAGAGGTTTCAAAAATAAGTATCAGGTGCATGCACCTGATAAGACCTACAAAATTAATCGCAATAAATGACACTGTTTAATGGAGAAAATGGTACCTGCTATGGCAGTTACCTAGAAAGGAATCCATTAAATTAAAAACTAGAGAGGTATTTAGGAATTTTCTAGGCAGATATAGTTTCTTGTTGAATTCCTCAACCTGGCTGGAGCTGTTAAAAGGGCAGCAGAAAAAATTGTGCAGGAAAAAACCCCTTGCCTAAGGAAAGAAGCTTTTCCTGCATTGCCAACAGCAAGTATTTGCCTTGCGTTACTGCAGCGTGCGCGGCGGTGCAGGCACAGCCGAGCCTCAGCACCCACGCGGGTTTTCATGCTGTTTTTGGATGATTCTGAGTGACTCCGAGCCTCCAAGTCATGTGTTCCCAGTGCACCGCTGGGCCTCCAGCCACCGCCTTTCCTAGGAAAAATTCCAAATCTCAAACCCTCTGAAGTTCTGGGCTCGTGTTTGTTTCCAGCACCGGCTTGGCCGGGCAGCATGTTAGCTAAATCCCCTCTCCCGCAGAATTGCTCTGTCAGTGCGACATGCCGGTGTGGCACCGCGGTACAAGCAAGGGGATTACACTTTCCAATTTCAAGTTGAGCTCAGCTCTAATCGGAATTTCTCACATATAGTATAGAACAAATGACTCTCTCAATAATGTTGTGCTGTCCAGCACACGCAGTGGGTGTCAAGTGCCATAAAAGTAAGAGAAAACAATATGCAGCACAAACATATCTCATTATTTTATGCTAGCTGCTGCAATTATTTTTTCTGTAACACAGGCAAAGAGTTCCATAAATTACACAGTTATCACCCATCTGATCTGCTCTGAGCCTGCTCTGGACCTGCTTCCAGTACCAACCTGTCAGACAGCAGAGTGCTGAAATTTAATGTTTGCAGACATATCCCGAGATGCCTGGGAGCAAAGCCGAGGCAGAAAGGTTGCCTGTTAATGCAGCTCCATTAATATCTTTACCATGACTAGGAATGTGCTTAATTTCATTAAATTCATTAAATTGCATAACTGCATTTGCTACTGAAGTCATCTTCCAAGGGAGTCACAGCCAAAGCCATCTCTGGGGCATCCAAAGACTCAAAGCATATCCCAGGACAGGTATTTTTTGTGATGCCTTTGTGAGATGTCTGGGAGAAGTCTCTGGGAAGGGATACGATACACAAACCTGGACCGGGAGACAGCTGGAAATTGGATTTTCCCGTTTCTTGGCAAGCAGGAAAAACAACCCAGGATTTCCCTGGGGAGGAAGAGAGGGAGATTTTCTCCTCTGCTGAGTGTATCTCAGTTTGTCAAGAGCGATGCCACCCCTGGCCTCTCCCATCAGCCGGGCTCTTCTCTCGCTGCTAATGAGAGGCCAGGCAGAGTTGACGGCTGCGCTCTGATCTCATCAGCTGCCCTCCTTCGGCAAAAACGACCTCATTTTCATCTACTCTGACATTCTTCTTTCCATTAGTATCCAGGGCCAGAAACAATTTGTCCAGGTGCTTTGCCTTTTCCTTTTTATTCCCACAGCAGAACAAAGTGGATCATGAAAATCACTGAAATTAGAGCAGGGAAAAGACCTTTTAGGCCATTCCAGTCTTCCCTCAGGGGTAAATGCAGACAGGATTCCCACAGAACGTTTTCTAGTGCCTTAATCAGTTCAATTTTCACACTGTGGGTCACAGAGGATTAGACAAGAGGAAGGTCTCGGGAATCAGCTCATCCTTTGTTTTTATCAGCAAAATTCTGTTCTGGGCTAAACCAGCAGGAAACTTAGAGTATTTTGCTGAATGTTTGATAATTCAGAGTTCATATGCCAGGGAGATAGCAAAGAGCTGTCCTGAATCTGAAACGCTTGTCTTAGTCTGGTATGATGGCTGCTGGTAACGAGGACTGATTGTTACCCGTGTTTCCTGCAAGGTTCAACATGACTGTCATCGCATGGTCCCCCTGCTATGCTGGCAGCTGTCCCTGTCCCAGAAAAGCCATTAAAATCACTACAAGATGGACTATGGGTAACTTTTCAAAAGATAACTACAGGATTTAGAACCTAATTCCCTCTGTCTGTCAAAAATATGTAGTAGCTGTCACTCGTGAGCATGGGATCTATCCCCTGGATGTGCTCCGGGTTGACATTCTTACCAGTATCGGGTTAAGAATCCCACAGGCTTCAGTGGGAGCAGAGCTGGGTCCAGGCTGGACTACATCCCCAGCAGCTCCTGTAGCTCCCGGGGTTCTCAAAGCTACCCCAGATGATCAGTGCGGGAGTCACACGAGTTGTACCAGAGCAGGTTATCAAAACACTCTTTCCAAAGCCCGGCTTAAACTCCTCTAAACTGTGCGTTAAAGAGAATGCAACACTGGAAATGCCTAGATAAGAAAAAGGAAAGCACTAGGGACACACCAGTGAGAAAAGTGCACCAAGGGCTGGACGCAAAGCTCACTGAAGGTCATGCAACTCCGTCTCCTGATTCGAATGAGCGTTTGTTTGACTCCTAAACTTCAGGACTGTAGGTATACCGGTAGCGGGAACTGTGTAGCTGCATAAGGCAGAGGAAGACAAGTTTCCTACCTAAAAATGCTGAAGGAGGTGACTGTGGCGGTGGGGGGAAGCTGTGCTTTGTGCCTGCTCAGTAGCAGTGGGAAGGCAGCAACGTGAGCCTGATCAGCAAGGCATAAAGCAAGGCTGAGTTTGGATGTGACAACTATCAACACACACTAACAAGGGTTTATGAGTCCAGATGATAAACAATAATGAGAACAGCTGCATCCCAAATGAATCCTTCTTCCGAGAGAGAATGTAGGCGATTTCAGCTTATTCAAGTAACATTAGCTTGGGGCAGCGTTAGATTGTTCTGCATTTTGACCTGATTTTGTAATTATCACTCCTTCATAGAAAGATGTGTTGTTTAAATATCCTCTAATTTGCTTTCAGAGATCATAAACCCCTCTTTATTATCTGCTGCGATGTATTACAGACAGATAATGACTGACTTTTGCCTTCTTTACTTGGAAAAGAGCATTTAATTTTGTGAAATAATGGAGGCGTTTGTTCATCTTTAATACTATTTTCTGTGCTTCATTCCTTTTTACCTAATAAAACAGCCTCCTTTGGAGGTCCACTCTGTGTGATTACTCCTAATGCAGAGCACCGTATACAGCTGAGGGCACTGATGTGTTAGATATTCATCAAAAACATTGTGCAAAACTGCTGCCGGAGTATCACACAGAAATGCCTAGTCTCAGGTTTAATCTGTTCCATTTAATGCATGCATAGCTATCAAGACTTTTTACAAATTACTTGTAATTAAGGCATTTGTCATTACAGAATGAGGGTGTCTCAGGCCAGCACCGAGTCCGTATTTAGCAGAACGGGTGACGGCCAGGCGCTCTCTGGAGCACTTCTGCTGACTGAAGGGAAAGCCTTTCCCCAGCCCAGCAAAAAGAGCTCAAGTACTTAAACCCAGGGATCATCCCAGGTTCTGCAGTTACAACAGAAACCCTCCATCTACTCGTTCACTCTATGCAGCCACAGTTATTCCCATAAAAGAGGACCTCACTGCATCACTCTGAGCAGATTTTAGCTTCAGCATCATGCATGCGCAGCACTTTTTCCTGGATATTTGCAAAGCTTTTAAAAATATGAAATAGTTACTGCTTGTGCTTTCTCAAATGTATCAATTATTTTTAATTTCTCAAAACTGCTGGAGTAGCACACAAATAGAGGAGGAATGAGAAGGGCTGTTTTTCCTCAAGAACAGGGTTTCAGCATCCCCAGACACATTCAGATGGGGGGAGAACTGCAACAATAGCTTGTTCCCTACATATTTTCATCTGTTTTTAATGCAGTTTCTGTTTACATACTCTACTATATGGCTCATTATTCATCCTTTCTCTGGCACTTTGAGATGCGTTGTATATTTTATTATTATTTGTATTGTAGCATGATTGTTTAATCATTCTGCAGACACACAGCAAAGGCCAGGTTTGCAGCCCGAGCAAGCACCGGGCAGCAGCGGCCTTGGCCTTAGAGAGGCTGCAAAGTAGATGTTCACGTGCCAACTTTTACTTTTGGTAAAGGCCAATGGATTGGAGGGAGCTTACCCCCAGGGCAAAGAGGATTAAGGTCCCTTAAATTTAATGGGCTAATTACAGGCGTACATACAGTTACTGCGGAGCAGCTGAGGCACCCGCAGTCACGCCTCGCCTTGCTGGTGGGGCTGCACGCAGAGGTTATACCCCAAATGCCTGCCCAAATGCCGTGGCTGGGGCAGGAGCCCGAGGAGACACCCCTGCCCCGTGGCCGGTGGCTGGCGGGGGCCGAGGGGGCGCGGGAAACCCGCGCCCAGCCTTCGCGCAGCGCATCGCCCAGCGGATCCCACCACCCCCTTCATCTGCCTCCATTCCGCATTTCGTATTTATTTTGATGGCGTCAC